>NW_012148130.1:524248-562007 GCF_000956105.1 Propithecus coquereli | reverse complement strand
GGGCCCCCGTTCTGGGGACCAGGCCAGCTGTCAGCCTCTTTGGAATCTGGTTTAGGGGGGCGCGGGCCTCATAAATGCCAAAGAATGCATCTCGGCAGCCCAGAGCTAGATCTGTCTCCGAGGGCAGCGTTCCTTCCACGGAGCACAGCTGCTGGGCCGTCTTTATCCTCGAGCCGTAATTAGTCCTGTCCCCTGACCCTGCGTTCTTGCCAGCCAGAGGCATGCTGCGGCCCCAGGGCTGTGGCCCCCGTGGCCACTCCCCGTCTGCTCTGCTGCGGCCGCGGCAGGTGGGCGAGCTGGGTTGGGGATGGGAGGCATGGGGGTCTTGGGAGGGGCCCGGAGCAGCAGACACCGTGGGGCTCTGGGCGCAGAGTGGCTTTGGGGCGGCGTGTGCACCGCGGGCTCCAGCCTCTCACGTCCTCCTCCCCGGGGGGGGGGGGGAACAGCCGCCGGCCCCCGCGCAGTGTGGCAGGTGAGCCGACCACCGGGTGGGAGCGCAGGGTGGCTGCTCAGGCCCAGGACGGTGGGTGGTCCTTGGAGCCCCGTCCCTGCCCACAGACGGCACTTCCCGGTTCACACGGACACGCGTGGTCCTCTTCCTGGTCACGCGAGGCAGACAGGACGTGGAGAAGGAGGCTGAGGCTGGTGGGGGCGGGGAGACGTGGGAGTACCAGCGAGGGGACACCTCAGCGCGCCCAGCTGCAGGCGGTGCGGCCTCCTCCCGAGTGTCACTTTGCACTGTGTTCTGAAGAGCAGGACACAGTTCTGGTCTGAGCCCTGGCCAGCCCCAGGCTCGGCTCCAGCACGGACTTTCTCTGGGTTTCCTGGTTTCCGCATTGGCCGTCCTCGTCCCCCTGGCTGGCGTGGCTGTGTGGGAAGACACAGTTCGGCGCACGAGAGGTGGGAAGTCAGACACTTCCCGTGATAGCCGGCCGAGGCCCTGGAACCCAGGACTGTCTGTGGGGCTGGGCCTGACCCGACCCTGGCCCCGGGGGTGTCCCGGGGGCTCTCCCTCCCCCACAGCTGCCTCCAGGCCTGGGAAGTTCTGTTGTGCAGCAAACAGTCCAGCCCCCGGGGCTGAAGCTTCCCACTCTTTCTCCCCGAGACATCGTCTCCACGGGCACTGTCCTGGGTCCCGGGTTGTCATCACCCCCATTAATTAACCCCCCACCCTCAGGGCCCAGGCAGGCTCCTCCTCATACGTGGTCTCAGCCCTGGAGGTGGGGGGCGCTGTGTCCCCTGCCCTGCAGGTGGCCCTGGGCCCGGCTGTCCCCTTCAGTCCTTGCTGTGGCCGCACCCCCACCGGCCGAGGGGCTGTGGGCTGGGCCAGCAGGGGCATGGGGGAGCAGCCGCAGTCCGTGACTCCACGTGCCTCCCTGCACCCACCAGGACAGCAGCGAAATTGTGACCTGCATTTTAGTTTCATAAAGCAAATTAAATTACGTAGACAGAAAAGGACATTCTGGCGATTTAATGTTTTTGAAGCTGAAATGAACCAGGCACTCCCTCAAGGCTTGTTTTGGGGAGTTTGTGCCCACAGGACCCTCCCCCTGGGGGGGTAGATGCGGCTGGGAGGGGGAGGCCGGGGGTGGCCCCTCTCCCCGTCTCCTGAGGTCCAGGCCACACGGGCACCAGTCCTGGTGGCGACAGAAGTCCTGCTCTTGGGGGGCTCCTGCAGGGGTGGTGATGGGGGCTGGGTGTCTGGGGGGTGACGTCCTTCCTCGTGCGGTGCTGCTGAGGGTGTACCCGCCCGGCACGGGCCACAGCACCAACCCCGGGCTGGGGGGCTGCTGCCTGCAGGTCCAGATGGGAAGGGACCTGCCACCCTGCGTGACCAGCAGGACAGAGGTGGGGCTGACTGGGGCCAGGCGTGGCTGGCCCTGAAGTCCACCTTCTCCTCACCTCTAACTGCTGGGTTTCCACGTGACGCTTGGCGGCAGGGTCATGGGCCGGGGAGGCCTCCTGGGTTCAGGTAGCACCTGGGCCCGACTCCCCCGGCAGAGACGAGGATGCCGTTGGGCAGGGAGGGACCAGGTGAGCAAGGCTTGGGGGGCGGCTGGGCAGCCCTGGGGTGTGGGTGGCAGGAGCCTGCAGGGGAGCGGCTGGTGGGGCCGGGGGTGGTGGTGAGGGGTGTGAAGTAGCGGCCCCCAGCGTGGGCGACTGGAGTGGGGCCTGAGCGATGCGTCCCGTTGACTTAGGAGGCCTGGACTGACCCCTGAGGGGCTGTCTGCTGGGGGTGATGGGGGTCCCCAGGGTCGCAGTGCAGCAGAGGGGGTGGCGGAGGGCAGTGTTGGTGGTAGGGGGAGTACCTGGCAGGGGGTTGGGCAGCCCAGCAATGTTCCTGCCAGTGGCCGGTGAGGGAGGGGCGACCCTGCTCTGGCTGAAGGATTGGCCTGGGGGTCCTGGGGTCAGGCAGCTCATCCCCCTGCTCACGTGCTCATTCGTCTGTTCACTTGCCTGTGCATTCGCTGAGGACGCCAACTCTGATGGCTGTGGGGCCCGTGGCTGAGCAGCTGCCGGGGGCCTTCTGGGCTCAGGGAGTGCGGGGTGGGGCGGGTCGCTCAGGCCCACCAAGGCCACCATGCAGAGGCGGCTTTGCTCGCTGCGTTCCCAGCTGCCCCCAGCCCCTTGCTCCTCCGCTCCTCTTCCAGGTCAGGCCCACGCCCCGCAGACGCTCGGCCGGTTTGCAGCAGCCCTTCCGCCTGGCTGGCACCGGGCAGCCGACTCGGCCAGGGCGGCTCTGCCTGGGGTCTGCGTCCGGGCTCAGATGAACCCCGGTTGACTGCCGCGCCTTTGTTTGGCGACATAGGGTGGTGGGGGCAGAGCGTCCAGGGACCCCAGGATTCCAGGTCTTGGGGAAATGCCTGGGGCCAGAAATTCCTTTTAGGACAAATCCTGGGCCCATTGCTCCCCTTGAGGGGCTCTCTCAGCCCCCCAGGTTGGTGGCACACTCCCGCTGCCCCCACAAAAGCTTCTGCTCCCAGCTCTGGCCCTGCCCGGGGGGTGGGCAGGGTGTAGCCCGGATGTTCTGCCAGCAGCAGGTGCACTGTGGCCGCAGAGCCGGGCGGGTCAGGAGAGGCCGTGTCCCCAGGAGTGGGCAGGGCCCAGAGACCACCGATCCCACCTGCAGTTTCACAGCAGTGGAGAAAGGAGGCCGGAGGGACACGGGTGGGGTGGGGTGTGGGAGGACAGAGCAGATTCTCCCTCACGGGCCTCCTCCTCCTCCCCTGACCTCTGGAGGGGTCTAGAACAGTACCCTGTGTGGTGAGGAGGGTCCAGGGCCACCCACCGCCTCTGACCCAGCTCTGCTGGCCGGGGAACTTGGAAAAATACACACGTCCTTGACCCTCAGTGTTTCCATCCTAAAAACGGGCAGGATCAGATGGCTGGGAGGACTGAACCTACCTCTCATGGTAGGTCTGCCCACAGCACCCTGGTGGCTTCCTCTCCTGCCCCACAGGCTTGCCGAGGCCACCGTGTCCCCTGAGCCACCTCCTCTTGTCTGTCCTGTGGCTCCAGCTGCCTCCCAGGCTCTTCCCTGACTCGCCGGGCCCGGCCCTCTGCTGCTGGCCTCTCACGGGGCTGCCCGTTGCCTGGCGTCCCCAGGAACTCTGGGCCTTGCTGCCACTGGCTGCAGCTCATGGCTGGGTGGGGGTCACCACTGGAGTGGACGCCCCTCCTCCCAGGCCAAGTTCCACAGGGATGCAAGAGCTGCTGCGCCCACCTCCGCCCCAGTCCCGATGCAGCTGCAAACTCAGGGGCCTTCGGGAGCCAGGTGGGGTGAGAGAGTGTGGGGACGGGGCCCAGGCTGGGGCAGAGGGTGGCTTTTCAGGAGTGGCCCAGCGTGGCTGGGGCCTCCAGTGTGTCAGGAAGAGCTAGAAATCCGGGCTTTGATCTGAAATCTGCTTAGAAATGTTGGCAGTGAAGCATCTTTTAAACCAAGAAGTAGTGAAGGAGGGTGTGGACCGGCCGCGTGGCACGGGGCTCCCAGTGGCTGTGCGGGGTGAGGGTGGGGCCTGGGGGAGGGAGAGGCAGGGAAGAGGGGACGCACAGAGACAGCGGGCCCTGCCGTGCGTGGACAGGTGCGGCACCCGCCCCCCGGAAGGCGAGTGTGAGGTGGCTGGAAATCCACCCTGACCGCAGCTAGGCCTGACCCGCGCTGGGCCTGGGGGACCAAGAGGAGTCAGACGTGGCCCCGTCCGTGGAGCTGCCTGTGGCCGGGTGTGCTGGCGGCCCCGAGAGGGGAGGGGGCTCCGAGGGGAGAGTCCTTGGCACATCAGGGACTTGGGGACGCAGCCCAGGAGGAGGCTCCTGGGCAGGCAATTTCAGACTTAATCCTGGCAGCCCCCGGGGCCGGGCCACAGCAGTGTTCTCCCGAGGCGGGTGGTGACAGCCCTGATGTGACCGCACAAGTTGCTGCCGGCTTAGCAGGCGCTGGCGGCCCGAGGGGCTCAGAGCGGCCCCTCCAAAGGAGGCTGTGGGCACGGAGGCAGAAAGCACTTGGATGCCTGGGTTTGCTGGTGTGTGTGCACATGTACACGCACGTATGTGTACGTGTGCATCTCTGTGTACATGTATCTATGCATGTGCATGTGTGTGTGTGTGTGTTGGTGTCTGTGTCAGTGTGCCTGGGTGTGCATCTCTGTGTGCATATATGTATCTGTGTGTCTGTTTCTGTGTGCACGTGTGTGTCGGTGTGTTGGCGCCTTCAGCGGGGTTGTCGCCATGGGCAGGCCCTCTGGCCAGCCCTGAGTTTGGGCAAATTTGAACTGACACAGGGCAGAGGGTGCTGTGTCTGCCACTGCTGTGGGTGGGGGAGAGAATTGAGGACCCCGGGGAGCGAAAGCCACCCTCAGTGGTGCAGGCGGGGAACTCAGGTGGGGGACCCAGGTGGGGCGGGGCTGGAGGCAGGGGAGGGTGGGAAGTGGTGAGACAAGGCTGAGCAGAGGGACCGTCTTCATCTGGTGAAAAGCTGTCAAACCAGCCAAAGCCACCTGCAGAGGGACAGGCCCCTGCCACCCGCCCTCCCGCAGCCCTGACTGGGGGCACCTCGCCTGCGGCGTCCGCCCACCCACAGGCCTCTGCTTCCCTGTAAAACATGGGCGCTCAGAGCGATTGGCCTCGGGCAGCTCCGCTTGCACTCAGGGAAAGGTATGCTCCTGGGGAGACACGTGTGAGCCAGCCGCAGCCCAGGGAGAGTCGCAGAGGCGTGCGAAGCCCCCACCCCCGCGCCCTGTGGACATCTCAGAGGCCGAGAATATTGACTTTGCCCCTCTGGCAGCTCCACGAGGGCAGCCCCAGGCCCGCAGGTGGCCGGAAGCCGCCCGCCCTACAGGCTGAACACCTCCAGCCTGTTTCCTTGTGTTCAAGTATACGTGGACCTTATCGTTTCAGCCATTTGTGACAATTCAGTGGCATTGAATACATTCACAGTGTTGGGCAGCTGTCACCACTGTCCACACCCAGACTGCTTCATCATCCCCCAAACTCTGTCCGCATCGCACAGTGACCCCCCCCTTCGCCCGCTCTGGCCCGTGGCAGGCTCTGTTCTGCTCTCTGTGAATCCGGTGCTCCAGGGACCTCTTGTCGGTGGAATCGTACAGCATTTGTCCTTGTGCATCTGGCTTATTTCACTAGGAAACTATTGTTAAGTCCCAACCACGTTGTAGCATATATCCTAATTTCATTCCTGTTTATGGTGGGATATTCCACGGCGAGCACGAGCCACGTTTTGTTGAGCCACTCATCTGCTGGTGGCCTTGGGAGCTTTCACCTTTCGGCCATTACAAATAACGCTGCTGTGAACAGGGGTGTACAAATGTCTCTCAAGACCCTGCTTTCCATTCTCTGGGGTATGTGACTAGGGGTAGGATTGCGGGGTCACCTGGCCATTCTATAGTTAAACTCTGGAAGCGCTGCCAAGCTGTTTGCTGCAGCGGCTGTGCCACTTTGGTGACTGCCAGCGGCGTGCAAGGGTCGCCGTTCTCCATGGCCTCGCCGGCACCAAGTTCCTGCTTTTTGAACCATAGTCGTCCTAGCAGGTGCGAGATGGTGCTTCACCGTGGCTCTGGCTTGCGTTTCCCCAATGGCCAGTGATGGTGAGCATCTTGTCCTGTGCTTGTTGGTCATTTGTGGATCTTCTGTGCGTCAATGTCCATTCAAGTCCTGTGTTCATTTTTGACTTGGGACCTGCAGCCTTGTGGAGGGCTTTCTTCCTAAGTCGTAAAGGGCAGGACCACTGCCAGGCTGGGTCTCACTGGTCGGGGTTTAAAACTCAGGGCCCTGGGTCCAAGCATGGTGAGGGAGGGATGCTGAGGGGCAGGCTCTGGGGTGCTGGGGGCAGCAGGACACGTGAGATCTCTTGGGAGGGACAGTGACGGGAGATGGGTATGAGGGATAGCAGAGTGCTGGGGACTCCTCTAGCAGAGGGAGCGAAGCATCAAGGACTGGCTGCAGTGCTTGGGAGGGAGGATTTTGGGGACCATCTCCAGGAGCTCCACGACTAATGTCATTACACTTGTCCCGTGGACGTTCACTAAACAAATATTCTTGCACACCCTGGCTGTGCCAGTGGCTGGGGCACCCGGAGGGAGCCAGGCCAACAAGGGTCCTCTCCCCAGAGAGCCCCCGATCTTGAGCTATGCTGCCCAATTTGGCAGCCCCAGCCACATGTGACTATTTGAATTAAAGTTAAATACTGTTAAATAAAATTGAGACTTCTCCTTCCAGCCAAGATGGAGTAAAGTGAGTTGGATTTACCCTCCCACCTGCAACAACCAAGAAATAGATAAAAATGTATGAAAAATCAGCTCTCATTTCCTGTACATCAGGCAATGAAGTATGGTAAGAGAAACAAATGAGGCGAGCCCTGCAGTTGTCCCAGCTCCTGCCGGACAGACTTCCAGGCCACGGGGTAAGGAGGAGGAGTCCAGGCAGTGGACTCCCTGAGTTGAGGGAGAGACCAAGGTGGTGAGAGTTTCCAGGACAGAGTACTGCAGAGGAGAGTCACACGCAGGGAGAACTGTGAACATCCACAGAGGGTCCCTTTGAGGATTCAGTTGAGGACTGAGCATCACGTGGGTATGAGGAAACCACCTGAGTGGGGAAAGAACCGTTGAAAGGCTTAGAACTAACAAGGCCTGGGGTTCATGCAAGGCCAGGGGTCGTGCCTATTCTCAGCAGCACGGCTGGAAAGTCTCAGAATTCCTGGGGTATTGGGAAGAGTTCTCAGAAGTACTTTGTTTTAATAGTAGGAAATAATTAGCACTAGGCTGAGCATTGCTGCAATTCTGCCCAAACAATCTCAAAAGCAAGACCCTAAAGGACCAAACTGTTTCCAAGAGACTTAGCAGCATCTCAGAAAAAGCTCAAGAGTCCAATATCTAACAATATAAAATTCACAATGTCTAGAATCCAATAAAAAATTAACAAGCATGCAAAGAAACAAAACACAACCCATAATGAGGAGATAAATCACCACACGAATGTGAGAATTAGCAGACGAGAGCATTAAAACAGTTATTGTAACCATATTCCGTATGTTCCAAAAGGTCAGTAGAGACATGGAAAATATAAAAAAGACCCACATCAAACTTCTAGAGATAAAAACTACAATGTGTGAGATAGATGACAAACACACTGGATGGATTATTGTTAGATCAGACATTGAAGAAGCAGCAATTAGCATGCTTGAAGACATAGCAATAGACATAATCCAGAATAAAACACAGAAAGAATATTAATTTTAAAGTTAACAGAGTATCAGCGAGCTTTGTGAAAACTTTGGCCTAATCTGTTTAATTGGAGTAAGTGAGGGAGAAGAGTGAGATGCGGACAGGAAAAAACACTTAAAGAAATAATGGCCAAATATTTTGCACATATAAAAACTATAAATCCATAGATTCAAGAAGCTCAACAAGGACCAAGTACAAGAAATATGAAAAAAGCACATCAATCAAATTGCTCAAAGCCAGTGATAAGGAGAAAATCCTAAAAGCAGCCAAAAAACAAAAGGCAAGATTTGCATAGTGAAACAAAAGCGAGAATGACAGCAGACTTCGTATGGGGAACGATGCAAGCCGGAAGAGGGTGGATGAACCCTCTTTCAAGCACTGAAAGAAAAAAATCTATCAATACAGAATTCTATGGCTAGTAAAAATATCTTTCAAAAGCAAAGGCAAAATAAATACTTTTACGAACACACAAAAGCTGAAAGAATTTCTTACCAGAGGACCTGCAATACAAAAAATTTTAAAGAAAGTCCTTCAGGCAGAGGGAAAATGATACCAGGTGGAAAGATGGATCTGCATAAAGGAGTAGAAAGTACTAGGACTGGTACTTTTACAGGTAAATATGTAAGATTCATTTTTATTATTTAAATCTCCTTAAAAGATAATTGTCTAAACAAGAACAATAATAATGTGTGGAGTTTATGACATATATAAAATGCATGACATCAATAGCACAAAGTTTTAGAGGGGAGAAATGGAAATATACTATCACAATGTTCTTGTATGTAAAGTAGTATAATAATACTTGACAGTAGCCTGGGATAAATTAAAGATATATGCTGTGAGACATAAAGCAAGCAATATATTACAAAGCAAAGAGTTATAGTTAATAATCCGAGAAAAGAGATAAAAAGAATTGTAATAAAAATTTCATTAATCCAAAAGAAGGCAGAGAAAGAGGAAAAGGGGAAAAGCAGATGAGCCACAAAGAAAATACATAGCAAGATAATAGACTTAAACTGACCAATAATACATTAAATGTAAATGGCCTAAGTATCCTAGTTAAGAGACAGGTTGACACTGGATAAAAGCAAGACTCAACTATATGGTGCCTGCAAGAAACACACGCTAAATATGAAGATACAGAACTCCTGGTTTCTGGCCTGGCCTGTAAGGTGCTTGGGAGCCACCACTCCATCTTAACAACAAGTGGAAAGCTGAACAAACTGAAAAACTCACCACTATGCTTAGATCCTCAAAAGCAGTGAGGTCACAGGGCAAACTGCTGCCCCTCAAATTGGAGAGACAGATAGATGAATACAGACAATCAACTTAACTGGAGCAGAAGTCTCCGTAGGAACCAGGGCTGAGCTAAGAAAACCTAAACTGTAATAGACAAATTG
Source organism: Propithecus coquereli (assembly GCF_000956105.1). NCBI lineage: Eukaryota > Metazoa > Chordata > Mammalia > Primates > Indriidae > Propithecus > Propithecus coquereli. The sequence continues at coordinate 552,874 of NW_012148130.1, read as the reverse complement.
TGGAATTGACACTGGAGGCTCAGGTGGGCAAGCCTGAGATGACTGGGGCCCCACCCTACACAATTTTCGTGAGTTTTTCTTCTTGGAACTTGACCAGGTTGTCACAGTGAATATTGGAGGAAAACCCTTGTGTGCTTCCAGCATGGGGAGGAGAAAGGAACCGTTTGGAATTACGCCAGAGCGTCCGTTCTTGACAAGGCTGCCCTCCGGAGAAACTGACCAGAGCCTCACCTGCCAGGGTTTTATCAGGGCCTGATTGACCCGGGAGAAGGAAAGACCCGCTTCCAGCCCCCTAAGAGGCTGGTCTGAGGAGCAATGATGGATTTCATGTCCAGGGAAATCACTGAAGGAAAAGGCACAAATGAGGTAAGAGTAGAAGGTACAGCATGATGACACTGACCAAACGAGCTCTGGAGTGGCCCTGTTAACATAGCCAGTGGCAAAGTAGATTTCAGAGTGTGGAACATTTCCAGGCGTAAAGAAAATAGCTTCATAATGATAAAGGACTCAGTTCATCCGAGAGCTTAACAGCCCTGAGTGTTCAAGCACCTGCTAACAGAGCTTCAAAATCAACGAAACGAGACCTGCTGGGACTACAAGGAGAACGTAGCCAGAAATGCTCATGCTTCTTTCAGTGATTGTTCCGACAAGTAGAAAGGCGATCGGGAGCAGCAGGGGTAGAGGTGACTTGACGAGCGGACTCAACTGACGTTTACGAAACACTTCGCCCAACGACAGAATGCCCATTCTTTCCGAGTACACACGGAACTTAAAAAGAACGAGTATTGGGCTAAGACAGTATTCTGGGCCATAAAACAAGTCCAAAAACCATAAAAGTCATAAAAAAGTGTTATCTGATCACAATAGAATTAAATTAGAAATGAAAAATGTAAATATTTCTAGAAAATCCCCCCAAATTTGGAAACTAAGTAACATATTTCTTCTTTTTGTAATTTCAAAATATTAAGGAGGTACAAATATTTTGGTTACATAATGCTCAGGTCGGGGCTTCTAATGTGCCCATCACCCAAATGGTGTTCATCGTTCCTGAAGGTAGGTTTTGACCCCTCCAAAGTCATATTTCTTGATAACCTATGGGTCAAAGAAGAAATCAAAAGGGAAACTAGAAAGTATTTTGAACGAAATAAAAAGGAAAACACAGAGTATAAAAATTTATGGGACTTAGCTCTAAAGCACTATTCAGGGGGAAATTTATAGCATTAAATGTCTATATTAGAAAAGAAGAAATATCTCAAGTCAATGGCCTCAGCTTCTACCTTAAGAAACTAGAAAAAGAAGAGCAAATGAAACTCAAGAAGAAAAAAGGAAGTAATAAAGATCAGAGTGAAAAATCAATGAAATAATACACAGAAAAACAATAGAGAAAATCAACAAAACCAGAATCTGGTTATTTGAGATGGTCGGTGAAATTAACAAACTCTAGCTGGGCTGGTCAGTAGAGAGGACACAAATCCCCGTGTCTGGAATGAGGCCGTTACCTCAAAACCGGTTCTAGGCCGGGCGCTGGCTCCCGCCTGTGGTCCCAGCACTGGGGGAGGCCGAGGCAGGAGGACGGCTTGAGTCAGGAGTTGGAGGCTGCAGCCAGCTGTGAGGGGGACTCTGCAGTCTACCCGGGCGACAGAGTGAGACTCTGCCTCAAAACTGCCCCCAGACCGAAAAACAATTCTAATATTAAGAGAATGATAAGAGAATAGTATCACTAAATTTATGCCAATAAATTCAACTACTCAAACAAAATGGACAGATTCTCCGAAAGACACAAATGAGCACAGCTCGAGCAAGATGAAACGGATAACCAAATTGCCGTATCGCCTAAGCCAGAAATCGAATCCGTGGTTATAAACCTTTGTCCAGGGGAGACTCCAGGCCCACGTGGCCTTATTGACGCATCCTGCCAAATGCAAGGAGGACGATTATAGCGCGTAACCAGTGATGACATGCAGACTGCAAACAAGCACTAGTATTGTGGGTCACTATGGAAATTAAGACCATAACGAGGTCGCGCCGCACACCCGTGCCGACGGCGAGCGTCACGCAGACTGACTGTATGAAGCATCTGCCAGGACGCGGCGGGACCGGAGCTCTCCGTTGTCCCCTGGCGACGGTGTGGTGGGACTGCCGGGTGGTTCGACTGCTTTGGAAAACGGTTTGGGTGGTTTCTCGAATCACTAAACACACTTGCACCGTACGATCCAGTCGTCCCTCTCCAAGAGAATGCAAAGATGCGTCCGCATACAGTTGCACACGAACATTCACAGCCCCAAAGCGGACACAGCGCGAGTGTCCGTCAGTAGCTGAGTGGAGGTGGGGGGGGTGCTCACACCATGGCTGCTACTCAGCCATAGGGACCAGTAACTACGCATGACACGGTGAATGCAGTCGTATACTGAGCGAGAGAAGCTAGACAAAAAATAAGACATAATTTATAAAGCCCTTAAATAAAATTAAAAAATTCAATTCTGCGGTTGCAACAGCCACATTTTGAGTGCTTGGTGACCACAGTGGCTGGTGGCTGCCCTGCCGGCCAGCGTGGATGACGAGCACTCCCGTCGCTGTGCAGCGCTGGCCAGAGGGACAGACAGACCGAGGGGCACAGGCTGCGGCCGTCACGGAGGGAGGAAACGTCAGAGGGGTCCCCAGAAGCGAGGGGTGGGCAGCCTCGGCGGACGCTGGTGGGGCTGCCAGGTCTGCGCCTAGGCCCTGGGGGACCCTGTGGGGACGTCCTTCCTCCCCACTGGGGGAGGGCAGAGCAGGGCGGAGGGGATGCCGGAGGCCTGGCAGTGAGCGGCCTACCTGGGCCGAGGCCAGAGCGGAGGGCGGCGCTGGGCTGAGGGGCAGCGTGTGAGGCCTGGGTGGGGGACGAAGAGGCTGCTCGGGGGGTGGCTTGGGTCAGTCCAGGCAGGCGAGAGGGGGCACTGAGCCGGTGATGCCCTCGTCCTGTGGGGATGTTGTCCCTGTCCCTTGCGCTCTCCCTTGGGGAGCAGGGAGGATGGAGGGAGGGTTCTCTGGGGAAGGTGGGCCCACCCCAGCAAGTCCACTTAGGAAGGAAACGGGACCTTCTGGTGCTCAAGCAAATGGGAGCAGGCGTCAGGCCCCCCTGGGGTGGACGAGGGGCCTCCCCGGGGAGCAGACAAGGCCCTGGGGCTCGTCAAGGCTGTGGAAGCCCCGGGCCCGGCCCCTGCCCTCTCCCTCCCTCTCAGCCTCTGTCTGAGACGCTACCACCTGGGGTGAGCGGCTGAGCCCGGCTGGGACTCTGGGCGCCTGGCGTCCTCTGCGTCTGCGTCACTGACTCCTGGGGGCAGGGGGCAGAGGTCACAGCTTAGCCGCTCGGCCCTCACATGGAGAAGGTGAGGTACGTCCCTCCCCGTGGGGGGGCAGCTGCATTTGGGGGGCGGCTGCAGCCGGGCAAGGAGGGTGCTGTGTGCACCCCAGGTGGGGACAGCAGGGTTGGTTGGGCCCTGCCTGTGGTAAACCTGTCCTGAGGGCCTTGGTGGCAGGTGTGGGGGTGGTAGTGCCCGCCGGGGTGGTGACAGAGCCTCGTGCCCCGTCGTCAGGGCTGGCGGTGTCCCGGAGCACTGGCCTTCACTGGCTCTCCACGCGGGAGGCCGAGGCGGCTCTCTCCTTGCTTTGTCCTGTCTGTCCCTTGGGCAAAATCGAGCGAAGCCGTAAAAGCCAAATGACTCTGATCGCAGAGGACGGTCCGCGGCTCAGGTCTGCGTTGTGACTTGCAGGCCGAGTTGATAAAAATGCAATAAGTTCCCACACAAGGTCTGTTTGGTGATGGGCCTGGCATGGCCGCGTGTCGCTATGCTCACAGTCCATTAACTTTCATGCTGTTCGTTAAGAGCCATTATTTACAAGGCCGGACACTGCGCGATCAGAGTCACGGGAGGGAAAACTTGATTAACATGGTGCTGAGCTGTTCCTGGCACCAGCGGTGCCCCCCGTGGGCCCGGCTCCCCGAGCGGGTGTCCACGCAAGGCCTGGCCGAGCCCCCGGCCCTGCGTGAGCCGGGGCTGGGGTCTCGCGGTGGAGCGGCTGCAGCTCCTGTCGGATCATTCCCTGATTGGAAATAATTGTATTTGTGGTTTGCACAGAAATTCTGCAACGTATTGATTTTTTCAATTGCGCCGGGAAGAAAACGAGGCTGGATGGAGGGAAAGGGCCGGGCCCTCCGGTGGCCACAGCTTACAGCAGGTGACCCCAGGTGGCCCAGCGGGGGTCCCGCCTCATCGGGAGCCTGGCAGTCAGTGACCTTGAGCAAGTCGTCATCCCGGGGCCTCTGAGCCACAAGTGCCCTCAGATAAACGTCCTTTGCTGGCTGGGGAAACTGAGGCCCCAGGGTGGGGCAGGGCTGTGCCCATGGGCTGCTGGGAAGGGTGGCACCAGGGCCCGGTCCCTCGCCCCTGACTTCAGTACGTGAGGCCGTGGCCTGCCCTGGTGTGGATATCTGAGATCAGGGCGAGCTGGAACCTTCTGAGAGGGTTCTGTGGGGCCCTGGGCCCTCCTGGAGCGTGCAGGTGGCATAAGGACTTGGCAGACACGTCCCCAGGTCACCCACTATCCCCGGGCCCTGGCCCAGGGCTGCCACCACAGGCCTCATCTCTCTGTCTCCTGCTAAGATTTCAGCCTTGGCCACAGTGTCCCTCCCTCTGGGTCCTCCCGGGCCCGCTGTGCTGGCTGCCGCCCCAACCCCACATGGGCGTCGTGCTGTGGGTCTGGCTGGTGCCTGGCTGCTGGGAGGACGGGTGAGGTCCCGTGGCAGAGCCGGCTGCCTCCTGCCTCGGCCCAGAGGATGATGACAGGGCTGGAGCACAGCTAACAGGCAGCCTGGCGTGGGGCAGGGAGCCGTGAGCCCTGGGCGGGGGTCTTGGGGTGCCCAGCCATAGGTGCCAGGGCAGGAGTCTGGCATCACAGGCCAGAGGGAGAGGTCTGTGGGTCACCCCTTCTCTGCCCTGCCACCTCCTCCTGTCCCTGTGCCGGGGTCCCGGAGCCCCCAGCCTTGTGTGGGGGTGCTAGTGCTGGGACGAGCTAACCTGGGTGCTGGGGGGGAAGGACCCCGACCCCCTGGCTGGCAGGGCAGTGCAGCCTGAGCGGCTTCCTGGAGGGGGAGGCACCCCTCAGCCTGCGGTTGGGCCAGCCCTCACAGTGGGCTGTGGCCTCTGTGGCCCAGGCCTGAGGACGTGAGGTCCCGGTGGTTGGCTGGGGGTTGGGGCCATGGTGCGGCCAGCAGTTTGCAAAGCAAACGCCTTTTCAGAGGCTCGGCCACTGCCTGTACTGGGCTCTAACTGAAATATCAAATTCTTTTTTTCTCAGGAAGTGCCCTGTTCATTGCTAAGCTCACATAAAACTTTATGGGCAGTTGCATCTCCTGGTGTTTTTTCTCTTTTTTAAATAAGCAGAAACCACACAAAACGGAACACACACAGCCCTGCTGTCCACTGGCTTCTGTTACAGGGATCTCTTGCTTTCCCCTAAGACGAAGGCGCCACTTCCCTGGGCCCAGGGCCCTCTTGGATCTGGCGTCAAGCGTCGTGGGCCCCACGGAGGTGAGGGCGGCCTAGACAGCAGGGGGTGCCTCCCCTCCCACCCCAGGGTGCATCACGCAAGGACCACGTCTCTGGCTCCTTCTCTGGCCTGATCACCCTCCGAAGCCCCACACGGGCCTGGGACCCAGCGAGCCCCTTCCCCCCTCCGTGCCCCAGCAGTGGGCAAACTCCAGGAGCCGCGGCTGCCATAGTCCAGTGGGCTTCTCACGGACCTGCTGTGCTGGTCTGACCCGGGGCCAGGAGGACGCCCCAACTGCGCCCGGCACTTCTCCCTCCTCTTGGGGGATTCCAGCCCAAGGCCTGAGGAAACAGCAGCTCCGGGCCCTTCCGATCCAGCCCCTTCCTGAAGGGGTTCTGCTGAGTCCGTTCTGCTGGAAAACTCAGCCATTCTCCAAGGGGGCGGCCTGGGGCTTCCTTGGGTGGGTGGGGAGGACGCGGGGCCTGAAGGAGGATCCCCTGTAAAGGGCAGGACGGGAGGCGGCGGGGACCCACCGCACAGGCAGGTGCCGCGTTAGGGGACACGCTGGCGTGGCTTGCAATGGGCCTGGAGACACGGGCCATCTGCAGGCCGGGCTGAGGCCCAGGGGCCAGGGAGGGGACCGCAGGGAGTGGAGTGGAGAGTGGGCGCCTCTGACTAGCCCTAGGCTAGGCCGTCCCTGCAGCCCCTCTGTGTGCTGCCCTCTTGGGTTCAGAGGGGCGAACTGAGGCCCGGAGAGAGGCAGCAGCCCAGAGAGGGAAGGGACCCTCCTAAGACCACACAGCCAGTTGGAAGCGCAAAGGGATGGGGCACTGCCGTGACCTTGAGCCCCGAGCTGATCCCCAGGCCGCCTGGCGGGAGGGCTGTGTCTGAGCAGCGAGGTCGGGGTCCCTGCAGGACTGACCCTTAACATGCGCCCAGGCCACGGTTCGCCTGGCCCGGCCGTGTGTCAGCCGCGCTCGTGAATAACCGCACAGGTAAAGGATTTAATTTTCTCTCGTTCGTCCCCGTGTTCCGGCTGCCTCGTAAATCACGGCGTTTATGACTCTCTCTTCGGCACTTTTGCGATGGCCGATAATGGCTAAGTGGCAGAGGGATGAATTCTGCGGCAGATTTTAAACAAACGTGCGTGTTGGAGCCGTAAATAACCTTAAGCAGCAGGGGCGCGGGGCGTCACCTTGCAGGTCACCCGGGAGCGTGGCCACAGCCGCTGGGAAGGGCCGGCCCCGGGGTCCTGGCCTCCCACCCCAGGCCGGCAGGGCGCAGGCTGGGGCCTGTTCCGCGGAGTTCTGTGGTCACAGGGAGCAAGGGCCAGAGGGCACGCGTGCCAACGTGTGACTGCGCGTGCGTGGTGTGCTCACCCGCGAGTGCGCGGGCTCCCGGCACACGCGGTGCACAGCCGTCCCGGCTGCCGCTCTGGGGGTCTTGGCACACCGTCTGTAGGGTGGGGCTGCACAGAGCCCCAGGTTGTCATTGGCGGCTCCGGGACATGTTCAGTGGCGGATGGTCAGGCTTGCGGCCAGGGGTGCGCGGCAGGGCCAGCTCCTGGGGGACGTGGCCACCTCTGTCCTGTGCTCACTTCCAAGGCCGGCTCGGCCCCCAGAACCCTCCTCTGTGAGGAAACGGTGACCGCACAGCGGGTGTGCACACGCACACACACATGCACACGCATGTGCACACGCTTCCCCACGTTGACACTGGTTCCTCCGAGCACGCCAGTTCCTCAGACACCGTCTGGACCTCAGAGCCCGGGGGCACGCAGGGGCCCGCGCCCACCACTGTTTGTTTTCTGCTAAAACTCGGTTTGCCAACTACAGGGCTAGAGTATCTCCTCATAAAGCCATAAACGTAATTGATATTCTCAGCGTTTCGAGAAAAAATACGAGTATTAAAGATATACAGTACACCTCATAAAATTCACTCGTATTTCTTCTTTATGGTGGGTTCTAAAATTGGCAAAATAAATTCCCTAAAACCCATTACACTTAACGCAGAGCGTGTTTTGGAGCCGGGAGACGCCGGGCTGGGGGCTGCGGCTTCTCGCCACGGCACGGCCCCGCGCCGCCGCCACGGCCCGCTCTCCCAGGAACCGGTCGCCGCAGGCGTGTGGTTGCCTGTTCACAGTCCACGGCTGTGGCCAAGTGGGGGAATTTCTGTCTTCCTCCAAGAAAATCAACGCCTTTACGGCGCCCCCTCCCCCCCCCACGCCAGTTCCCCCTGGTCCGGTCTGCTGTGTCCCGGCTCCCGCTGAGTCGCACTTTGTGGCGTGTGGGACGCTCTCTCCACGGCGCAGGCGCGGGCCCGGGAGCCTGAGGGCCGCTGTCCCCACGCCCGCACTGCCTCCGCAGTCGCCTCAGGCCGCGCTCGTCCCGGTGTCTGATTCCGGGTGGTGTTTGGAGCCCACTGCAGACGCCGCTTCTCCTCGCCAGCGCCCTACTGGGACCGAAGTCCAGAAAGCAGGCGACTGCGTTTTTAACACCAGCCTTACGGAGCTGTAATGCCATGCAGTGACACGCCTGCCCTTCTACGAAGTGGACTCGTCTTCTTAGAGCAGTTTTCAATTTACAGAAAAATCGTGAAGATAGTGCAGAAAATTCCCTTATACCTCGGTTTCCCCATTATTAACTTCTCAGGCTAGTATGGCACGTCCGGCACAATTAATGAGCCAGAACAGACACATCATCGTGAACCCAAGTCCACATGTCGTTCTCTTTCCTCAGTTTCCCCCGGTGGCCTTTCTCTGTCCCAGGATCCCATCGAGGACACCAGGTGACTTTTGGTCTCCATGTCTCTTCCTGGCCGTGACAGTCTCTCAAACTCTCCTCGTTTCTGGTGACCTTGGCGGTTTGGGGGAGAGCCGGTCAGGTATTTTGCAGCATGTCCCTTCTCTTGGGATGTTTTTCCCCGGCCCAGGCCGGGGTTGGGAGCACGGCCACAGAGGTGAAGCCCACCGTCGTCACCTCCTGTCCAGGTCGCACACGTCAACACGACCGTCACCGTGGATGCTGGCCTCGGTTACCGGGCGGGCGTGGTGGCGTCAGCCTGCTCCAGTGTGAAGTGACCCCCTGACCCTCCCACACTGCGCTGTGGACGGCAGGCGGTATGCGCAGCCCACGCTATGGAGGGGGGGCTGCGTCCGCCTCCCCGAGGGGGAGTCCTCACTCAGATTGTTGGACTCTCCTGCAGTGGAGATTGTTTCTCCTCCTGTGTTCAGTTATTAGTATCTACTTGCTCTAGCACGGACTCAGGGACATTGATTTTACGACTTGGGATATAGCCCAACGCTGTTCTTTACCTTCTTGCTCCAGCTGTTCCAGCCGGGCCAGCAGGAGCTCTGTTGGGGGCCCCGTCCCTCTGGCCTGCCCGTGTCCCCTGATTTCGAGGACATCCCCACTCTATGGCACGGTCAGGGGCTCCGGGTGCACCTGTGTGTTTCCTGCCCAGCCCTAGGATCAGACGTTTCTCCGGGAGCCCTGGCGCCTTTTATCGCAGAATGGAACCCCGTAGACACCGGTCTGGGCACCCGTGTGCTCGCTGCGGCTGGGCTGTCGCTGCTTCTAGAACCCCCGCGCTGGCAGCAGGGAGATGGACGTGTGTGCACTGACCCGCGTACAAACACGCATCGTGCGTGCTGCTGTGTGTCCATCTGTATTAGTCAGGGCTCTGCGGAGACACGGAGACAGCAGGACACACGGACGCACCAGGAGACAACTATGGGGAATTGGCTCGTGCGGTTCCGGAGGCTGGGAAGCCCCGCGGCCTGCCGTCCGCACGCTGGAGCCCGGGACGTCCCGTGCCGCAGTCCAGTCTGAGTCCGCAGGCCCGAGAGCAGGGGACCCGCGGTGCCGGCTCAGTCTGGGGCCGGGAAGACGGCGCGGCGCCCAGCCGCAGCGGGCGGGAAGAGCGGGTGCGCTCATCTTCCTCTGCGCTCGTTCTCTGCAGGTGCTCAGCGGATTCGAGGCGCACTCACGGGGAGGGCGGTCTACCGTCCTGTCCACCGAGTCCCATGCCAGTCTCATCCGGAAACACCCAGAAGTAACGTTTCTCCTGGGCGCCCTGCGGCCGGTCGAGCTGACAGGTAAAGTAACCGTCGCCGTCTGCGTCTGTGGTGAGGGGCTGCTGTCTCCGGCTCCGCCGCCAGCTCCCCGGGCCGTCTGGCCCTGCCCCCCTCGTCTGTCGCCCCCACCCAGCAGCGGGGAACCACCCTGCTCTGCCCGCCGGCCTGACTGTGGACCCAGCGCGCGGGCGGCAGGAGCTGTGGAGCCACGTCCCTTGGCGGAAAACTGCTCACGGCCGCCCCCGCGCTCGGTTTCACAGACTCCGCCATTTCTGAAGTCGCCTAGAGCAACACCTTCCCTGCACGCCGTCTGGGGGGCCTGGTCCCTACGTTTGTAACACAGCGGGATTCTTTTGTCACCTGGGAACCACCTTCAACCTCCTAAATGATGTCTTAAAACTTTGCATACATTAAGCGTCACCATTTGCCGCAGAGCCCCGTGGGTTTGGACAAACGCATAGCGTCACGCATGCTCCACCACAAGGTCACACGGGCGCGCTTCACAGCCCCACCAACCCTGAGCACCGCGTGTCCAGCGCCTCCCTCCTGCCCGGAAGCCCTGGCCACACCAGTCTTGCACTATCTCCATGGTTTTGCCTTTTCCGGAATGTCGTGGTCAGAACCCACAGCACGCAGACTTCAGATTGGCTTCTCCCGCTTAGCCACACTTGTTTAAGGTTCATTCACGTCCTTTCGTGGCTCGGTAGCCTACTTCTTTTTATCATCAAGTAGTGTTCCACCGTTTGGATGGATGCACCGGAATTTGTTCACCCACCCACCTGCCGAGGGACGTCTTGGTTGCCTGCAGATTTGGGTACTTATGAGTAAAGCTGCGATAAACATTTGCACACAGGCTTTTGTGTGGACATAAGTTTTCGAATCAGTTGAGTAAATACCTAGGAATTCAACTGCTGGGTCATATGGTAAAACTATGTTTAGCTCTGTGAGAAACTGCCAGACTGTTTTCCAAAGTGGCTGAGCCGTTTTGTCCTCCCACACGCAGTGTACGGAAATCCGCGCTGCTGTTCATCTCACCAGCGACTGATATCGCCGTTTTCAGAACGTGGCCGTTCTAACAGGCAGACAGCGGTGTCTCATGGTTTCAATTTGCATTTCACTAATGAAGACGACACTGAGCCTTTTTTATATGCGTGTTGCCATTTGTTTATCTTTATTGAGGGAGATATTTGTTTATGCCTTTTCCCCATTTATACATTGAGTGGGTTGTTTTCTAAGTTTTAAATTTTAAGAGTTGTTCGTATATTTTAGATACAAGTGCTTTACTGAATGTATGTTTTGCAAAAACTGTCTCCCAGTCTTTTAATTCTTCTAATGGTTTCCTTTGCAGGGCAAAAGTTTTTAATTTAAAAAAAGTCCAACTTACCAAATTTTTTCTCTTGTAGATTGTGCTTCTGGTGTTGCAACCCGAGGTCATGGAGGTCATCAAACCCAAGGTATGTAGGTCTCGTGTTTTCTTCTAGAAGCTTTATAGTTTTATGGTTTAGAGCTGTGATCCACTTGGAGGTAATTTTTGTGAAAAATGTCCTTAGCCTGTGTCCAGATTTATTTATTGTTTGCACACGAATGTCCAATGGTCACGGCACCGTTTGTGGGAAAGAGTGTCCTTCTCCATCCGATTGTCTCCTCTCCTCTGTCGGGGGCCAGTTGGCAGCATCCGTGTGGGTCGACTGCTGGCGCCCGTTCTGTTCGGTGAGTCTCTCCTTTCACCAGTGCTGTATCGGACTGCACCGACTCTGCGGACCCCACTGGGAAGAACCGACTCCTGACAATGCCGTCTTCCCATCTGAACTTGGAATATCCTCCATTTATTTAGATCTTCTTTGATGTCTTTCATCAGAGTTCGTAGTTACCAGCGTGCAGAGCCTGTGCATGTTTTGGTGGATTTATACCAAGGTATTTCATTTTAGGGTTCTGCTGTAGCTGGTGTTGTTTTTAAATTATAAATCCTAATTGTTTGTTGCTGGTACGTATGAAAGGATTTGACCTCTGTATATTAACCTTGTATCTTGCAACCGTGTTGTACTCGTTTATTTGTTCCAGGGGATAGATCCAATCATTCATTCATTTATCCGTCCATCCATTCATTCAAACATGCGTAGATTGATTTTTGAATGTGGAAGTTATCCCGGGAATGAATCTCACTTGGTCATGGTGCATAACTGTGGTTACACATTGTTGGATTGGATCTGATAATATTTCGTTGATGATTTTTCATCTACTTGCATGCGAGTTATTGGTTTGCAGTTTTCTTTCTTTTGATGTCTTTACATGCTTTGGTGTTAGGGTAATGCTGGCCTCGTCGGATGAGTTGGAGGTCCTGCCTCTGCTCGTTTTTTTCCCTGAGAGACTGTGCAGAGCTGGCATTTACTCCTTAAATAGCTGGTAAACCTCACCAGAGAAGCCATCCGGGCTTGGTGCTTTCTTACTTTGAAGGTTGTTAATTCTTATTTCAGTTTCTCCGATAGCTGCAGCCCTAGTTGGGCCCTCTGCTTCTCCTCCTGGGGGTTTTGGTGGTTTGTGTCTTTTACAGAATTGGCCCATTTAATCCTAAATTTTCAATTGGTAGACATGGAGTTGTTTATACTATTACTTCATTAGTCTGTCTTTATTACCTTATTGCTTTATGTAAGTCTTTATTACTGTATTAGTGTTAATATTACTTTAATAGTCTGTCCATGGGATCAGTAGTGACTTTCATTATTGATATCGGCAATTCGTGTCTTCTTCTTTTTTTCTTAGTTGGCCTGGCTGGAGATTTGTTAATTTCATTGATCTTTTCAAAGAATAAACTTTTGATTTTGTTGATTTTTTTTTTCCCTATTGCCTTCCTGTTTTCGATTTCATTGATTTCTGCTCTAATTTTTATTATTTCTTTCTTCTTCTTGCTATAGTCTTAAATTGTTCTATTTCTAGTTTTCTAAGATGGAAGCTTAGATTATTTATTTTAAATATTTCTCCTTTTCTAATGTAGACATTTATGCCATAAATTCCCCTCAAGCACTGCTTTTGCTGCAGCCTGAAAACTTTGATGTTTTATTTTCATTTATTCCAAAATATTTTAAAATTTCTCCTGTGATTTCTCCTTTGACCCACATGTTATTTAAAACTGTGTGGTTTAATCTCCACATATTTGGGGATTTTCCAGCTATCTGGTCCGTTACTGATTTCTGGTGTAATTCTGTTGTGGCCTAAGAGTGTACTTCACACGATTTCTATTCTTATAAATGTGCTACGGTGTGTTCTGTGGCCCAGGATGTGATCTGTCCTGGGATGTTCCGCGGGAACTTGGGAAGAATGTTCATATTCTACTGCTGTGGGGTGGAATATTCTAGAAGCGTCTACTGACAAAGCTGGTTGACAGTGTTCTCCATGGCGCATACCCGTGCTGACTGCCCGACCGTGGATCTGTCGATCGCTGAGGAGGCGTGCTGAAGTCTCCAGCTATTGCGGTGGGTGTATCTGTCCCCTGCGGTTCTATCAGTCTCTGCCTCGGGTATTTTGACGCTTGGTTGTTTAGAAGGAGGGATCAGGAAATGCCAGACAAATCCCGCGGAAGGGCTGGCGATGCGTTTGCTGAAGTCGCGGAGCCCCGGTGGCTTCTCCCCCGCCAGCAAGTCCTTTCTTGGCTTTGGGGAGGGACCACTTGCGAGACGGCAGAAGAGCAAGTGACGTGTGACTGTGCGGTGGACTCGGCGTGCTGGCCCCGGTCATCCCGCCGGTCTCAGGGGCTGGCTCTTCCTCCCGCACGGGCCGAGGCAAGTCGTGTGGGACGTGAGCAGGCGCAGAAGCCCTGAGCTCGGCGCGTTCTCTGCCACGGGCCTGGAATGTTCCTGTCGGGCGTGGTTCCTGCAGCCCGAATGCTGGCGGATGGAAAGCACACAACCGACCTGCAGCCTGAGCGAGAAGCAAACTCCGCTGTGAGCCCTGAGACCCTGACATTGCCGGGACCACGGCAGCGCCCGGCACCAGCTCGCCGGTAGAGATGCCGGCGGCCAGAACCCGAGTACCGCGACACGCGGAAGCGCAGATGTGTGCGGTTGGCTGACGCTGGGCTGGGGAGAGTTAGGAAACCGTCGTTCCAGGCTGGAAGCCACGCTTGCCTGTAGCGGTGAAGCATTTGGCGACACTGTCGCTCGTGACATCTTGGAAGGCAGAAAACATAGGCGGTTGTGCATTCAGGCAGAGAGCGCTGGAAACAGAGACGTCGCTGGCAAGCCTCGTTGCTGTTGGAGATGATGGACAGGGCGCCGAGAGAAAGCGGCGTGCTCAGATGGAAACTGGTTCGCAGGCAGCCTGGAAAGAGGCCGTTTCTTATCTCCAGCTAGTAAAAGACTCGGGAGATTCGCTTTGCCCAGCAAGGCTGGGTGGGCTCAGGTGGGTGGCACAGACCAGGGTGGAGCGTGGGGCCGGGTCTTCCGTGGCAGCCTCGGCACCGGGGCGGGAGGCGGCCCAGAGAATCGCTCAGTCAGGCGAAACTTCTCAGGCAGGAAGGTTGGGGGGTGGCTCTCCCAGGGAAGCCACACAGTTCCAGGTGGCTGTCGTTAAGGTCACGGCAGAAGCACGTCTCCTGACGTGCTGTGGGCTTAGCAATGGAGGCGGGGTGCTGCCTGGACCTGCCGAGGAAGCCCAGCCCTGAGGGGTGAACCTGCAGCTCCAGGCGGCCGCGCCTGTGCGGTGTGAGGTCCGCATCGGGTCTGAGCGCCCCGCCTCTGCGCCCAGGAGCAGGTGGGGTGATGCGGGTGCCCCGAGAGGGACGTCATTTCCAGTAGTGTCTTCAGATGTGGCCCGGGAGGGTGGTGGGAGCACCTTCGCGGTGGGGCTGGGCTCTGGCAGCAGTGAGACCGGGAGCTCTGTGGCGAGTGGCATCGGCGAGTTGCAGGCTGTCTGGGTTCAACACCGAGAGCCCCACATCCCAGGAAACCCCCAGTGCTGGTGAGCCCGGGAGCACGGGCATCACGAGCGCCCACTCCGGAACGGTCCTCTCTCCCAGGCGCGGGGCTCCCCCAACGCCTGCCCGGCAGGACCACGGGGATGCCCTGGATGGAGGCCGCCCCCCGCCTCCCGCCGTGCCAAAGAGCGTGTTTATTTCCTCAGCCGGTGCCTGTCCCGCCGCGGCGCGCTTTGCGTGGCGAGTGGGAGCTGACTGTCCTCTCAGGTCACAGTGCTCTGGACCGGGAGGGGCTGCGTCCAGGTCTGACACTGAGGCCGTTGTTGGAATCGGGACTTGGACCTGGATCCACGTGGGATTAGAGCCCAGCGTTCCCCACATATTGCGCAGGAGAGTGAGTGACGCGGGCTGGCCGTCGCGTGGGCCGTCGCGAGACTCTCCCGACACGGACTCCTCTCAGAATGCCCGCTGCGTCCACAGCAGCTGGGGTCACACGGCTTGCCTGGCGCCGAGACGCGAGCACGAGTGGGCCGTGCCACATCCAAGCACAGTCTTGAAGCACCACGTGGTTCTGCCGCCTTCTCTTCCCCTCGGCCTGGATCCCGGGGGAGAGGAGACGCGTGGAGCAGAACCACAGCTGGCCTCACCCACCCGGAACAGGACTGGAGGTCACCGAGGCCCTGGGGGCGCTTGTCAGTGCAGCGCAATGTAGCTCAAGCTAACACACACCTTGCTGCTACCTTTCCCTGGGAGGCTGTGGCCGACCTCCAGGTCGACGAGCCCACGGCCTCCCCGTGCATCCTGCCTCTCCTCGGGCCGGTCCTGCCCCCTGGCCTCGCAGCCACTGTCTGCACCCCAACTCTGCTGCCCGCCCCGGCCCGAAATATTTTAAACAAGGGAGAAAGGAGGGGAGAGCAGGGACCAGAGGAGGCCCTTGCCAGTGGGCACCTGCCTGGGGTCTGTCCCGGCTGGGGAGCGGCTTGGCCCAGACGGTGTGGGTGACGTGGCAGCCTCGAGGAGCCCTGGCCGACCGTTCCAGGCACTGACATTCTTTTTGCTTTAATGGATTCCTCTAGAGCCTCCAGTTAGAGCTTTTCTGCTCTAATCTTAAATATGCATCTTTGAAAATACTTTACAGATTTGAGGGCCTCTCACATAATATTTCAATCCTCCAGCTATTAGAGAAATTGGGGTATCATATAGATTAAGGAAAAATTACTTTGGGAGGAGAAGGTAGCAGAAGATCAAACGCTTATCTGTACAAATAAATTCAGTGCAATTCACAATTAAGCAGCATTTGACATTTAAAAAATATTTGATCCATGTTTTGGCTTGCAGAGCTGCTTAAGGGAGCCGCGATGTGTAAATTACATTCAAATCAGGGTTAAATATAGTTCTCAGAGAAAGATTGTATGATTTAAATTGCCTAATTATTTGGGGGAAAAATCTGTTCTCCAATAATTAAGAGAATGAGGATGTTTGGCTTATTTGGGGAGAGGGAGATCAGAGCTGGATAGCTCCCTCCTTGGAGCCCAGGAGATGCCACCGCCAGGCGGGGTGGTGGCCCCTGGCTTCGGTGGGGGAGGGAGACCCAGCAGGCAGGCCCCGGGCAGGGGATAGGGCCACACGGGTCAGGCCCCCGCCAGTCCTCGGGGGTCTGTGGCCAGGCAGGACACTGTGTACCCAAGAACGGGACCCAGCAGCTTGGGAGCGGAGCCAGGCCCTGTAGCAGCGCCAAGCAGGGAACAGACGCCAGCTCTCCCTGGCAGGCCGGCCGGCATATGGGAGCACCCAGGCTGTGGCCAGACGCCTCAGGAGGGGGATTTGGCAGCACCCAGAGCCAGCAATTAGTTAATTAGGTGCTATTTCTTAAAAGGCATGTGGGGTGGGTGTGGGTGGCAGTTTGCCTTTGGAGAAAATCCAGACAGGAGCAGCCCCTCCCCCCAGACTGAAGAATGGGTGGGGGCCCCGGGCTGGGAGACGGGTGGCACGGTCTAGGCAGCCTCTGAGTCCTGCTTGACATGATGCATGCCGCACACGAGGGCGGCGTGCCCCTCGAGCCAACACAGAGGGGCTCTGGGCCCCCGTCTCCTCATCTGTGAAAGGGGGCGTCACCTGCACTTTGCCAGGCCATGCTGAGCATTGGATATCAGCGTGGATGGCGGCGGTGCAGGATCAGATCTGGAGGCCGACTCCTGGCCTCAGTCACTGCTGTGTAACCTTGGACAGTTTACTCAACCTCTCTGAGCCTCAGCTCTCCATCCGGAAGATGGGATGGTCAGAGCAGCTGCCTCCCAGGCTGCTGGGGGATTAACTGACACTATCGATGAGGCGCTGTTTATCCAGCGAGGTTGGCCGGTGTCTGGCAGGCGGCAGGCACTGGCGTCGTCCACAGGTATTTACTGATCATCTGTGAGCTGCCAGGACTTCCGCAGAGAACAGGTGGGGGAGACTCTGCTCCCGTCCGTGTGCAGAGTCAGACCGTTCCAAGGAACCGGGATGTGGCAGGAAGCGGTGTGTGACCTAAAGCCAAAGGTCTGGGGCCTGCAGCTGGGAGGTCGGGAGGGGCCATTCCCAGGAGGGGAGGGGCTCAGGCAGGCCATGGACGGGGCATGTGCTCTGTTCTCGGACGGCGGGAGGCCACTGGCGGGTTTTGAGCAGGGACCACCGTGATCGACCAGACGGAAGGGAGTCCCATTGGCTGCAGGACCAGGGAGGCAGCCGGGGACGGGGCAGGCATGTGGGGGCCAGACGAGGGGGGGAGCAGTGACAGGCGTGCACATGCGTGTGTGAGCGTGTGCGTGAGCATGTGCGTGTGTGCTCTAAGCACTTTCCTGACGGAGGCCGCCCACCACACAGGGCTGCGGGCGGATGGAGAAGGTGGGTGGGCGTGAGCCCAGCGGGCTTGCTAGAGCGTGGGCGGGTGGGGCGGCCGTGGAGAACGCCAGGCTGCCCGGTTCCTGCATCGCTGGCAGCAGCTCGGCGCCCCCGAGGTGCACACTGGATACTCGCCGCCCGCTGGCAGGGCCGGCCTGTGGCGGGGAGGAGGCCGGGGCAGGCAGCGCGCACGTGTGCGCGTGGACCCGTGCTCCGAGGGCCTCACGGCCTCTGGGCCCCGAGGTGCAGAGCTGCCCAGAGCCCAGCGGCAGAGACGGCCGCAGCACAGGGCAGGGCTCAGCCTGTGGGTGGCGAGGAGGGTGGTCCTGGGGCTGGTCTTCACTCCAGAATGTCCCCCAGGGGCCAGAAGTGGCCCTAGGATGTGGTACTAAAGTTACTGAGCGTGGCCGGGGTCTCGCCCTCTCTGGTCCCCTGGACGTGGAGATGTACCGGGGGGACGGGGGTAGAGCACAGAGCGCAGGTCGGGGGTGCTGACCGTTGTCTCGGGTCACTTCTCCACAGGCCCGATGGGAAGGGTCTGGCGTGCAGGCAGCCCGGACACGAGGGGCCGGGGGCTGGTGGGAGCTCGGTGGCGCTGAGGCCTCTCGCTGGGGCTTTCAGAGAAATGACACTTGGTTCATGGAGCAGAAGTGACTCGAGCCCCCTGCCTGCCTCCCCCTGCCCAGAGTTGGCCCTTTGAGACATTTGACCCAGGTAGGACCCGAACAACCATGCACAGGGGACCCCAGCCTCCCCAGCAGCAGAACCTCCCCCGGCCCTGGCCGGTGTGACTAGGGTTTGACCCAGGTTTGAACCAGGACCGCCTGATGCCAAGGCCAGGCTACCCATGGCCACTCAAGGGCCCTCTGTCACGCCCAGCCCCGAAGCAGCCAGCGTCAAGGAGCTCAGGTGCTGGGGACACTTCCTGGGCGCCAATGAAACTGGGGAGGGAGCAGTGTGGCCAGGCCTTGGGGACAGACCCCTGCTCACCTGTCTCCATCTTTCTCCTCTGTCCTGGGTGGGCCAGATCTACACCCAGAGACCCCCTCCACCCACAGCATGTGGAATCCCGCAGCCCTCGAGCTGTTTGCTGGGGGGACGCCCCTCTTCCCCCGTCCCAGGAGAAAACCGCAGGTGGCCTGGCTGGCATGGGTCACTCTGCAGCTGGCAGCTGCACTCCGGACAGTCAACCACGGCCCCAGGGCAGGACACCAAGGCCTGCAGCCCAGGATCTGGGGATGGGGACAGAGGCGGGCACAGGAGTTGGGTGGGCTGGGGTGGCCGTGCGGGGCTGCAGCCTGAAGACACCCAGGCTCTCCCCACCACACACGAGGCACGGTGTGTGCGCCCCCACCGCCCACAACACGCGTTTCCAGTCCCGGTGCACTGAGTGCAGTCCCTGCAAACCGTGTGTTCCGAGGCAGCATCGCTCACTCTGGCTTCCTAGTTCCCAGGAAAAGACGCAGGAGGTGCCCTTGGCCTCCTGCCCTCCCCAGCGCCCCTGGGCGTTTGTGCAGAGAAAGGGGGGGCCCGGGCCAGCTGGCACAGGGTCACGTCTCTGTGTTGGAGCGCGGTGAGCACTGCTGCTCGTATAAAACCTGCCGTGGAAATTGAATCTGGGCAGGAGTCCTTGACGGGGCTTGTTAAACACGGGGCGGGGGCGGCTCGGGCTTGCGGGCTCTGAGCCCGGCCCCTCCCCAGAAAGGCCAGGGCTGAGCTGGTGTCAGCTGCCTGGGGCAGGGGCGTGGACACGATGGCCCCTCCCTGAGATCAGCCCCGGGCACTAGCCCAGGACAGAGTCTGTGTGTGTCACCCAGCCCGCCGGCCCAGCAGGTGGGGGCTCCCGCCTGGTCCAGAGAGGTCAGACATCGTTGCCAGGTGGCCGGCACACCTGCGGCTGTGCCTAGTAGGAAGGCTGCCCCTGCCTGCCGGTGGTGGGAGGAAGGGTCACCCTCATCTGTCCCTCGGGGACCTCTGCCTCGAGGCTGTGGACCTCCCAGCAGCGCTTGGCACACCTGGCTGGGATGAGGGGGGCGGGGGCTGGTGAATTATTTAGAGTCGCCAAAGGTGTTGAGTTAGAAGCTAATTAAAAAAAGCTATCTGCAGTGCAACGCTATAAAAGAATCATAAAATCCAATCTCATTTGTTCCACTCGGCTTCCTTGGGTGCAGAATGCCCCATAAAAGGCGGCCAGCGCTCCACTGTCTGCGCGGCCGGTGAGGGCTGTTTCCGAGGCGTTCAGCGGGGCTGTCCCACCTGCCCCGGTGCCAGGCGGGTGCTGGGACGCTGCGGCCCCCCAGAAACCCCGGCGGCCTCTGGTGGGGCAGTTGTCTCATCCAGGGCGAAAGGGGCAGTATTAGGCGGTGAGGGGCTCTGCCAGCTGCAGGCGGCACCCCCAACCCTGCAGCAGCCCCCCCCCCCCGCCCCAGCGTGCAGGCCACCCTGCGCTGTCACAGGCGGGGGTGGGGGCGTTGCCGGGGGACAGGAGCAGGAATGTCCCCACTGGGCTGAGAGGACCGAGGGGGTGGTGGGCTGGGCTGTGGCCCCGCTGGCTTCTGCTGTGCACCTCCTGTATGCGCTCAGGCACCCAGGCTTGGTGTGGGGGCGCCTGGGAGAGCAGAGAGGGAGGGAGCACCTGCCTGGCACACGTCAGTCCGGCTGCTTGTGGGTCACCTCTCGACACCTGGGGGGCCGGTGCCGACTCAGCGGGAGGCGCCCACCAGGAAAGGTTGAGGGCACGGCAGGGCTCAGGGCTGCTGGCGGCCTATGTGCGGGCCCGTAACCCCGGCCTTTGCTCAGGTGACTGAGGGGCAGGTTAGACGGAGCCCCACCACACAGACGTCCCCCCATCAGCACCTCCTTTCGTCTAAAGGGCCCAGCTTGCTGGGGACAGGCAGCACCCGCCCAGCGGGACAGTGTCCGGGACACAGTAAGCGTCCGATAAGTCACCGCCCATAAAATGTCCCGTAACGGCCATGAGCACGGTGTGAGCTGCGCGTCCCAGGTGCTGTACCGGGCACCTCCTCTCTGCGTCAGGGACAGCAAGCGCCGAAGTGGGGGGGCCCGGACCTCCCTTCCCCCGACACCTGGGGAGGGCTCTTCCTGCTGCTGGGCTCTGGGGACTTCGCTAGGATCCTCTGGTGATGGGACTTGGGGTAGAAGGTGCCAGGAGGGGACAGAAGGAGGGCGTGGGGTGTGGGGGAGGGGATGAGCAGGGGAGGGGAGGGGGTGGGGGAGGGGACGGCAGGCTGCAGCAGTGGGAGATGTGGGTGACAGATGAAGACCAAGGGTGAGAACTGCTGTGGGGCGTGGACTTTAGGGGTGACAGAGTCCGACCCAGGGCCTTGGGGCTCCTGTCTGGGCTCAAGCAGAAGGGGTCTCCCGGCCTAGCCCTCTCCCAGAAAGCCCCCCGGAGGACCAGGCAGGCTCCCCCGCCTCCTGCAGACTTGGACACGCATCTGTGCTTGTTCCCGGAAGCTTCTCTCTGCTGGGGACTGCCCAGAAGGCACACATCTGTGGGGGTCTCACGCTCACCCAGTGCCGTCCTGCCTCGGCTGGACGAAGGCACCAGGGTCCTGGCCAAGGTCCTGACCGGGTCGCCCGGAGCGCCCGCCCCACCCTCTGCATCCTCCCTCTGCCGACCTCTCTGTCCTCTGGCATCCGGAGGATGCGCCGCGTGCAGAGTCCTCTCGTACCTGGTGCTCCTACATGGGGCAAACCGCGTGCTGTCCCTGGCACCTGCTCTGCAGGGAGCGTCCGTCCAGGGAGTCTAGAAACATCTCTTTGGCGCAGGGTTTCCGCTCTGCCTTTGCTAAGCGCCAACAGGCGCAAGGTCCCTAGTGCGGTCACAGACTGAGCCCGTAGCCGGGTCGTCCCATTGTCACTTGTGGTGCAGATGCCCCCGGGCCACCAGGGTTTGGCTTTCATCTGCAGGTTGGTGACGCTGGCTGCTGGCGAGCCTGCCCGGCTGGGGGCCCAGAGCGCCGTGTGGAGCCGGCAGACTCCGCAAGGAGGCCACCCTGGTCATCTGTCTTAACTGTTCACAAACATGGACTGAATTTGAGAAATCACTTTTCTGGGTTCCTCAGCCCTGTCCGGGGAGGGGCCCTGCCTGGGACCAGGAGGGGCTCTGCCGGTGGGTCGGGAGGGTGACAGCCGGGGGCGTCGCCGTTTGGCTACCGTCAGACCTCCGCATGCTTTTTGGGATGATCTGCCCTCGCTTGCTGAAAGCGGCTTTTGTTCTTCCGGGCATCTGTGGTTTTGTTGAATTCTACAACATTTAATAAATATTTGGCTTTCAGTTTCAAAATGTTCTGTGTTCTTTTCAGGCTTCCTTATGGAGAGAGGCTGGGATGTTTTCCCTTTGCCTCCCAGGAGCCCTGAGCCAGCGCGGGCGGCACGGGGGTCTCGCCCTTGGCGGATGCCTTTCGCTCCCCGGCCCTGCCGGCTGTCCCAGGTCAGAGGAGGAGACTCCAGCCCAGGGCAGCTGAACCAGCTCCCCAGGAATGGGAGGAACCAGCCGGGGCCCAGGAGCATCTGTCTGCTGCTGGCTTTGTCCCTTGAGAGATGAACCAGCACTTTCTCGATGCTCTGAGCAGAAAGTGAGCTGGCCATGGCTCGGAGCACTGGCCCGGGTGTGAGGGTCGTGCTCCCGTGGAGACCCCGGCCCAGCCTCACCGTCCTGGAGATCTCCTCCGTCCCCCTGAGGCCCCGGAATGACTCGGAGCCCAGACGCCTTTGCCCGGGGAGGCACGGAGCGGGGGGAGCTCGGCTGGGCGCGGGACAGGGGCTGGGTGTGTGCAGAGCAGAGGAGGGGCCCTGGGCGAGTGGGGGCTGGCAGGGTGGCCTGGCCCTGCCCGGCTCAGGCCAGCTGAAGCGGGTGAGCAGTGCGTAGGTGCAAAGCAAGGCCACTCGCGCCGGGGCACTCCCGCTCCCGGAGGAGGCCCGGGGCGCGTGTCCGGGGAGGGGTGGCTGAGTGTGCCGGCCCCCTTGGAAGAAGGTGCTAGGAGGGGCCTCCTCCACAGCACGGCTCCTGTCCCTGTGGCCACCCTGCTGCGGGGCTGTGGGTGTCCACGCAGAGAGCCGAGCCTCTGAGGCTGCAACTCCAGGCTGGGTAGGGCCTGTGGGGCCTGGGGATGCCCCAGGGTGGGCCGTGTCCAGCATCGGTGCCTCACTAGGGGCTGGGGGGAGGGAGGGAAGCCCCTGCTTCCCAGGCCCCTGCAGCTGTCCCAGGCAGGGAGGAGAGGGGGTTCCGGTGGGGATGGTGCCTGGGGAGGTCCTGCGGCATCCCCTCCTTGAGCCTCACCTGGAGAGCAGAGTGGGGGAGCTGGGGGTGGGGGTCTTGGACTCGGCAGGTGCCCAAGGCAAGGACCTGCTGCTCGTCTGGAAGAATGACCCGTGGGCAGTGGCTGGAGGTCAGTGGGGGGACCGGGGTGGGGAGGGCCCTTTGCTGCCACCCAGCAGGAGGCCGACCTGGATGCGGCTCACGGTCAGCGCGCAGAGCCCACCTGGGGCCCGCGAGGCTGGACGGGGCTTTGTTCCACCCGCCGGGCCCAGTCTGTCTTTGCCCATGGCTGCAGGCTGGGTCCGGAAAGTTCTGGACTTGCCCCCGGACACTGTGTGGGGATGGGGACAGCTTTCTCTCTGGGCCATTCCGACTCCTTCCAAGGCTGCAGAGGCTGGGACTGAGGGGGATGCAGAGGGCACACCCTGCTCAGGGGAAAGGCCACGGCCACCCGGTGCTGTCCGCCCAGGTCCCTGCACAGCTGTCATTGTCGTCTGCACCCAGAGAGTGGGGCAGGGCCAGAGAGCTGCCCTGGCCTCCCTGCGTCCCCCATCCTGAGGACGGTGCTGGACTGGTCGGGTTGTTGTTGTGCAAACACTCGCTCCTCGCCTGCCCTCCCCGTCCTTGCTGGGCTCGGCTGCTGGGCTTCATGTAGCCAAAGTGGCCGCGGTGTGGCCTGGCTCCGTGTGGGCTCTGGTGACCCTCCCGGAGAAGAGCCGGCCGTGGGGGCTGCGGGCCCAGGGCAGGGGTGGACTCAGCCCTCACAGACCTGCAGCCTGGAGTCCAGCGAGTCACCCAGGGCAGCCAGAGCCCGGGCGCCGGGGGTGGAGTGGGGACCATGCCGCACGCGTGTCCTTCACCCGCCGGCTCGGGGGCTCATCATGGGCAGAAGTGCAGCGAGAACGGACTTGGACAGTGGTCTGGCCGGGTGGGTGGAGCCACAGCGTGTTCGGGGTGGGGCCAGAGGGGCGGCCGCAGTGCCCAGGTCCAGGTGCTCCAGGTCTAAGTGGGTGGGTCCCACGTTACAGCCCCCACCCCAGAGGGGCCCACGGAGGCTTCCCTAGAACCCAGATGCAGCCCCAGAGGCGAAGTCCGGCTCTGCCCCGTAACGGCCCGGAGCGCAGGACGCGGCACCAGCCCGATTTCTGTGCGGTCGGCCGCAGGGGGCCGGCTTGGCATCTGCCTTCGTGGGGCGCCCAGGCTGGCAGGAGCGGGGCACGGGCCTCAGACACCGAGCCTCCCCTGCTGCCCGTGTGGAGGGAGGACGTGGGCTGGGCGCCAGGCAGGTGGGGGTCGCACCTTCAGGCTTAAAACCAAGAGCATCAACTAACCGGGGCTGCGAAGGCTTCTCCCGCTGCGCAGATCAGCGCAATCATTCGAACCCTCGTTTCACATAGCAGGTTCGCTTGTTTGTAAATTACATACGTGTTATTTGTACCACACATCACATTCGTAACAGAACAGACAGTTAGAAAGTGTGTGGGTGCGGTGAAGAGGGCGAGCGGTTTTCTCTCTGTGCCTGGCGCAGACCGCGAGCCCCGGGGTGCGCTGCCGTTGGCCTGATCGTCACTGCCAGCAGGAGACAGGTCTCCAGTGCCGAGCCGCAGGGCTCATCCCGCGCACCGTTCCGGTCTGCGCCCCTGAAGAAGTGCAGGGCCTGCTCCTGTTGGGGGAGCGTGAGCTGCAGACACCGCGCGGCCGAGTCAGTCCTGGGAGCCCCCGGTGGGCAGAGCAGAGGGTCTTTCTGACCTGAGTGCCTGGGACGGACTGCACGGGGGACTGCCGGGGTGGGGCGGGGTAGATGAGGCGGCTGCATGCTCGGGGGTCGGGGGGCAGAGGGAGAGGCACTGTGGGGGTTAATCTCATGCATCCCCTTGACCGGGCCACGGGGTGCGCAGGCGTTTTGTGAAACGTCATTTTGGGTGTGTCTGTGAGGCTGTTTGGGGAGAGGTTAGTGCTGCACTGTAGACCGAGCACAGCAGGTTGCCCCGCCCCCAACGTGGGGCCCTCAGCCAATCAGCTGGAGGCTCCAGTAGAACAAGGGGCCCACCCACCCGAGCGAGCGGGAGAATTCTTCCTGCCTGTGTACCTTGGAGCAGGAATGTCACCTCTTCCCGCTCCCAACTTGAACTGAGGCATCCGCTCCCTGGGCTCCGGGCTGTGCGTTGGCGCTGGAACCGGCACCGTCAGCGCCCTGGCCCAGCCTGCTGACTCCCTGCAGGGCCTGGACGGCCGCACAGCCCGGACCCTCTCCCTCCACGACCCACTGATTCTGCTTCCTGGAGAGCCCGACTGATACGGCGTCAGTGGTTACCAAATCCCGGGTCCTAACCCGAGCGGAGGATTGTCCTGGTGGACGCACAATCCGGGGAGGAGGCGGCTGCTGCCCCAGCTTCCCCTCCGGGCCAGTGACAGCCCAGGACGTGCCCAGTTCTCGAGCAGGACTTCGACAGTGCGTGGCCCACACAGTGCAGGGCACTCTGGGGGGGGTGCCGCAGGGTGACAGGATGCTGGGCTGGAGAGAAATGTGTGCGGCCATCAGAGCAGACTTCCCGGGCAAGGGCCAGGCATGCAGGGAGCTGTCCCGTGTGGAAGGGACCAGAGGACTGGTCTGTGACCGCTCGGGGATGGGCCTGTGTCTACTCTGAGTCAGAGGACTCACCACTCCCAGAGAGGGACAGGCTGCCTGGGGGAGGTGGGAGCCCCATCGGAGGATGGGGACCTGTTGCTCAGGGCACACAGAGGGGTCCTTCCCAGGCCTCTGTGAGACGGGTCATTTCTGGGACCCCGGCCAGCTCAGCACAGGACCAGGACAGCTGGAGCCGTGGGCAGGCCAGGCTCCAGCAGCTGGACCCTCACGGCCAGGGCAGCCGCCCCCACCTCCCACGCCCACAGCTCCCAGGTCTGTGGCCGGGCGGCGGCTGTCCTGGCCGATCTCGTAAATCTCACCATTTGCAGCCACTGACAGCAGGAGCGTGGCCTATTGATCCGGTTCGTGCGGCGGGTGGTGCGAGCGCCCGGCCAGGGCAGCCCGGTGATGAATTGGTACATCACAGACGGCACTCGCCAACAAGCGATTGTTTCGGTGAAAATGAGAAATAAGGATCAGCGCTAAAGCTGATTATGGAGAGAGACCTGCAGCGACGTCGCGGATCGTCCTGGCTGTCCTGACATCAGGGCCTCCTAGAGAGAGACTCCGCGGGACCAGCCGCCGGCGATGTCTATGACGATGTCGTGGGGGAAGCCGTGGGGGTGGGCAGGGCGCAGGGTGGCACGGATGCTACCCCTCTCCCCCAGCCCAGGTGCATTGGGAGGTGGGCGGGGGGGTTCCCTCTTTCTGGCTTCTAACGGTCTCCAGACCCCCAGATGGGCCTGGGGGAACGAGGGTTCTGTGGGGACGACCCCATGGGAGGGGCGGCCATTCCTGGCCCTGGTGCCATCTGCCTGTGGCCTCCCTGGGACCCCGGCCTGGCGTCATCAGTCGTCTTCATTCCCTGCGGTGGGGACAAATCCTCGGGCCCCGAGGCTGCGGATGGCGGTGAATGAGGCGCTGGTCCCCGGGGAAGGCACCCGGGCGTGTGCCGGCAGGGAGAGAAGGACCGACCGCGTGAATGAGCGTGTGCAGGAGCCCACAGGAGCCCCAGCAATCACGCCGGCTCCCTCCCTCCCTGCCAGGTCCCTGCCGACCTTCCTGAGCCCTGCGGTGGGCGGGGACCCCACCCCTGGCTGCAGGTGTCGGGCTGCAGGCTCTGCCTGATGCGACGTGGGGCCCAGGACCCCATCTGGTGTTTAAGGGACTCAGAAGGCCCTGGGAGGTGTCTGCAGGGACCACTGGGGTGCTAACGCCTTGGTGGTCCTGGCCTGGGTGCGGGAGCAGAGTGGCCGCGGGCACCCTGCCCTCTTCCGAGTTCACTCTTGGGGGCTGAGGCCCGGCCAGGAAGGGGTTAAAGCAGGGAGCATCCTGCAGGCTGTGTTAAGAAAATGATATTCTGCTTGACGTCATTCTAATTCCATTTCCAGGGCATTTAATCTCATCTGCGCGATGACTAATCCCCGCCTGGGATGAATTAGCGTGTGGCTCCTCTCGGAGGGGAAGCGGCCCTTTCAGCGCAGACGCAGCGTCACCGTGTCCCGCGCCCGTGTGGCCGACTGCGAGGGGCAGTCGTGGGAGTGGGGGTCTATGTGACCCCGGGGCCAGGAAGGGTGGCTTGGCATAGCCTCAGCCCTCAGAACTTTCCAGAAGGTGCCCGCCTGCCGTTTCTTCTTCACACCCTTGGGTTGGACACGTCCATGTGTCGGCCAGGACAAAAGCTCCAGGACTGGACACTTTGAGGCAGGCACAGGGTCCCGGTGGCTGAGGGGGGAGCAGGAGCCAGCTCCGCGGTGACGCCTGCTCAGGGTGGGGGCAGCGCTTGGCGCTTGCAGTGCTTGCAGTCTGGTTCTCCCGAGGCCGCCCAGCAGGGGCCTCGGCTAGTGCCGCAGGGGCGGGGCAGGGGACTTTGCTGCTCAGGAAACAAAGGCAGGGCCCTGGGATAAGAGAAGGGGACACCAGAGGTCACCACCCAATTGGGGACGGCCGAGGAGCAGTGGGGAAACTGAGCCACAGCTGGGGGCTTGCTGGACCCATATGTCGGAGGAGCCTGGTCTTGTTCTTTGGATTTTCGCTATAACCTCGCCTTGACCCTCGCCCACCCCACCCTGCAGTGCGTGGCAGAGGGACCCTCTGTCGGGTGGGCGAGCTGAGCAGTCTCAGCCCCGCACAGCTGGACCCCCTGCCCCTTGCTGTGGCCGCGGCCAGCACAGGAGAGCTGGGGCCCTGACTGCCCTTTGTGGCCACAGGAAAAGCTTCCCATGGTGCAACTGGGCCTTGGGAAGCCCCATGAAGAGGAGGGGCCCAAGGGGGTTTGGGGGTGAGTGTGGTTGGTACGAATTTCACCCTCACAGGGGTGAGGCTGAGGTCAGGGTCACGCTGGGCTGGGGCCACACGAGAGGCCCTGCAGGGGACCGAAGAGGGGTCGGGCTCCAGCCCTCGTGCAGCCTCTGACCTGCCTGGGCTCGCTGGGCTCCCACCTGTCCCCCGCAGGGCTGGGTGAGGCTTCTGCTGGCCCCACCGGCCCCCAGCACACTGTGTGCATGGAGGAGCCCCTGTGAGCCATGGAGGGCTGTGGGGGCAGCAGCCTGGGCGGCCGGGCTTGTGGGACCTGCAGGAATGTCTGGGGCTTCCCACGTGGCCTGGCAGGGGCCCGAGGTGTAGCCGAGTCTCAAGATGCTTCTTCCCATCCAAAGGAGCCTCCTAATGCCTGGACGACCTGGGCAGTACAGGTGTTCAACCTGGGCACTCAAGGATAGTGTGGCCCACACGCTGGCGATGGTGGAACATCTGGGTCATCTTCAGAATGACCCCACAGCATGGCCACTGTGCTGGCACCGGGGTTGACCCCAGCATCCTCTGCACCCTAGTGTCACCTGAGCCTGTCACTATGGTACCCACGCCCCTGCCATGGGCCCAGGGATGGTGAAACCTGAACCAATCAGTGGACCTGCTAGCCCCTGTGGGCTGTGTGGGAACCAGGGAGCTCATGCCTCATGGCAGCTACACACCATCCACTCAATGTGGCTCCTGCCCATGACTGAGCCAGCACCAGGGATGGTCATTCATCTGTCCACCCACCCATCCGTCCACCAACCCACCCTTTCTTCCACCCTCCACGCATCCATCCATCTATAACCTACCCACCCATCCATCCACCCATCTGTCCATAATCTACCCACCTACCCATCCATCCACCCATCTGTCCATAATCTACCCACCCACCCATCTATCCACCCATCTATCTATAATCTACCTGTCCACCCGTCCATCCATCTACCCATCTATCCATAATCTAACCATCCACCCATCCACCCATCTATCCATGATCTACCTGTCCATCCATCCATCTACCCATCTAT
>NW_012148130.1:511954-522908 GCF_000956105.1 Propithecus coquereli | reverse complement strand
CGGCAGCTGGGACCTGGGCTCTGCTTTTCACAGCGATTACGTTTAAACAATGGTGCTCACATCACTGCCAGGGTGAGCGCCCTGCCCTGGGGTGCCGCTGGAACGCAGGGCTGGGTGGGGTGAGCCTGGGTCAGGGAGATGCCCAGGAGGGAGAGGGCCAAGCACGTCTCCTGGGCTTCTGCCACGCTCTGGAGGGCAGACCTGTCACGGCACGTCTCCTGGGGCGAGAGCACCCGCCGAGCGACCACCGTTAGCGCTGCTTCTGCTGTTGCTACTAGCATAACTGCCGCCACTACCGCTGTTGCTACGATCACCAGCCAGTAGTACTGCTACTAGCACTGCGATGACTGTTGCTACTATTACTACTTGCATAACTACCACCACTACTACCGTTACTGCCACCACCAACCAGTACTGTTACTAGCACTGTGATGACCGTTGCTACCATTACTACTATTACTACTAGCATAACTACCACCACTACTACTGTTGCTACGATCACCAGCCAGTAGTACTGTCACTAGCACTGCGATGACCGTTGCTACTATTACTACTTGCATAGCTACCACCACTACTACCGTAACTGCCACCACCGACCAGTACTACTGTTACTAGCACTGTGATGACCGTTGCTACCATTACTACTATTACTACTAGCATAACTGCCACCACTACTACTGTTGCTACAACCACCAACCAGTACTATGGTTACTGCCACTATGACGACTGTTGCTACCATTACTACTAGTATAACTGCCACCACTATAAAAATTACTACTATTGCCACCGCTGCCACTGCTACTGTGACTACCACTATGACTACTATCGTTACTACTGATATTACTATTACTACTACCACTGCTATCACTGCCACTGGCATTACTGCCACCACTACCATTACCACTACTACTACTATGACTATTTACTAACACTACCACTATTACTACTACTACAATTAGTACCACTACAGTATCACCACTACTACGACAACTACTACTATTACTGTTACCACCACTACCACTATTACTATTATTAGTACCACTGTTACTCCTATTAGTACCCCTGCAACTACCATCGATGCTGCTACTACTGTGACTGTCACTGCTACCATCGCTACTGCGGCTACTGCCACCACCACTATCATCACTGCCGTGACTACCACTGCTGCTGTTACTCCTCCTACCGCTACCACCATTGCTACCACTGTTACTGCCACCATTACTGCTGTTATCACTGTCGCTACTGTCAGTACTAGCCCTACCACCGCCACTGCTGCCACTCCTGCTGTCGCTACCACCACCCTCGCAGCCGCTGCGATCCCTGCTGCCAGCAGCAGCGCCTGGACCGCAAGCGCCCACGGGGCTCCCCGTGCACCAGCGCCTGGACCGCGACCGCCCACGGGGCTCCCTGTGCGCCAGGTGCTCCGGCTGCGTCATTTCTTCACTCTTCCCAGTTCCACTGTGTGTGTGGGTGGTGGGGGTCATGTCCCCGTTTCACACCCGGGATGTCTGCCCCAGCTGCGGGGGGGAGGGGAGCCAGGGCCCGTGCTCTGTCCAGGCAGCCCGATGCCCCAGAGCCCCGGGAAAGTCCACCCGCCGCAGCAAGGCGGCTGCTGGTGCCGGCTCCCTTCTGAGTCCAGCCCCGTGGACCGGGGGGCTTCACAGGACTCATTCTCTGCAGTGGGGAACCCACAGCTGACCCTGAGCAAACTTCTGAAAACGCCAAACACACTTTACGGCAGATGTTGCCATAACATGCGAGGCCCTAAGTTTCTACCCCAAATGACGTGGCACCGAGGAGACGGGCTCAGCTGCCACCAGCCTGGAGGAGGGAACAGCGGCTGGTGCCGGACCGCGGCCCACACTGCTGACACACGCGGGTAGCACACACGCGTGCACAGGAGGGTGGGCGTGAACCCTCCGTGGGGCAGGGACTGTTGCTGGGGAAAAACCAGCACCCGGGCTGTCTGTGGGACACTGAGTGGGCCAGGGATGGGGACCTGTTGGGACCAAATCCTTCCCTCCCCACCTCCCTCTCTTCCTGAAACCCAGCCGAATGGAGAGCCAATGCCCTGCCCAGCCTGGCCCCGGCAGCTCCCCCAGCCCCATGTCAGCCTGGGGAAAGTGTGGTTAACACACGGACTCTGAACCCAGGCACCTGGCTGAAATCCCGGCTTTGCCTCCTGCGAGGCTGTGTGACCTTAGACACATCACTTAACCTCTCTGAGCTTCTGTTTGCTCATCTGTAAAACAGGGGGAAATAGCAGTACCTCCCTCGTGAGTTGGTGTGAGGGTTGTATGTGCTGAAGTATTAGGACAGGGCCTCGCCGGCATACAGCAAGTGTCTGTGTTATTATTGCGTTCCTGCAGACAAGTGCCCCAGAATCTGATACCTCTTACATTAAATATGCAGTCAGTTCAGACTTCCCAGAGCTGCAGAAACACTCCAGCAGCTCGCAAGAAGCAATTACGTGCGACTGTCAGGTGTTGCTAATGAGGAAGCCACCAGGGCTCTCCAGACCTCTTGTGCCCCCAGGGGTGCGTCTGCCTGTGCTCCCTGCTGTGGGGCAGGCTGTGCTCCCACCCGTCCCTGCCACAGGGAGCTCAGCTTGGCCCCCGAGGCAGAAAGGTGAGCTCAGTGGGTGGGCTCAGGAGCCAGGGCTGCAGGGCGTGGATGGCTCTGGGCGCTGCCTGGGGTGGGCAGATCTGTGTGAGGTGGGGAACTGGGGGAGGGGGCTGCAGCCCCGGGGCCAGGAGCTGGCGTGCGGAGCCCCCTCCCCCAGCGCCCTCGGCCTTCCTGTCTCTGTGGGACCTGGAGCTGATGCCTTTCCGAGTCCACGCGCTGGGCCGATGCTAATTTGCAAGAACGCGATTTCGCGGTTCACAGCAGACTCCGGGCTGCTGCAGACGGCAGGCCCAGCCCTGCCCGAGACAGGCCGGTGATGGGAGTCTGCTTATCATCCAGTCACCCTGGACAGAGCAGCTAAGTCCCAGGGCCGGAAAAAGCGGGAATAAGCGCCGTGTTCCGGGGACCTTTGCACTTGGAGCCGCAGCGGGGGCTGGGTGACCTCTTCAGAGGCCCCCACTGCTGCATCAGGGGCCACCGTGGCAAAGGACCATAGACGCAGAACCGTGTCCCCTCGCAGTTCTTGGGCCCACAGTGCATCCCGGTGGTGTCGGCGGGGGGTTCCGACCGAGGGCTGTGCGGGAGAATCTGTCCCCGGCTCTCTCCCTGCTCCCGAGAGCCGCCAGCGCGTCCTGCCACCCCGGCTTGCAGATGCCACACTCCAGCGTCCGCCTGTGTCTTCACGTGGCGTCCTTCCCTGCGCGTCTGCACCCAAATCTCGCCTTTTATAAGAACCCAGTCGCATTATGTTAGAGCCCACCCTGACGACCGTATCCTAACTGCTGCTTAAAGGGCCTACCTCCAAATACAGTCACGTTCTGAGGTGCTGGGGGTAGAGCCTCAACGTATGAATTTGCAGGGTGGCAAAATTCAGCCCACAACCTCTGGAGAGCACGCCTAGAACCCACGGGGGGCTGGCCCTGGAGGGAGGGAGTAGCTGGAGGTGGGGTGGCCCTTCTCCTAGGGGCTCCCTCTGCGTCCTGCTGCACCCCACGCTGGGCCTGGAAGGCACGGGCCCATTTTGGGGCTCTGTGGCGGCTGGCCACATGGCCTGCCGCAGTCCCGCAGCTGGAGCTAAGGTGGCTGAGGCATCTCAGGGGCTGGGGCCAGTCTGGGGCAGGCACCATGGTGCCCAGATGTGCGGCCGGATGAACCGTCAACGGAAAAGAACCTAGACTGCAGAATGATTTAAACAGGTTTATTCTGAGCCGATTGTATGTGACCGTGGCTCGGAGCCACGCCCAAGAAGCCTTGAGCAGTGGTCGGGTTACAGTTTGGTTTACACATTTCGGGGAGACGGAATTACACGTGAAGTCATGAAGCAATACGTGGAAGGGGTACGTTGGTTTGGTCCCAAATGGCAGGCCATCTTGAAGCAGCGGCCTGTAGGTTATAGGTGGGTTTAGAGACTCTTTGATTGGTAATTGGTTAAAGAAATGAATCTTTGTCTAAAGGCTTGGAATGTTCTAGTTAAGGAAGTCTGCTAATCAGAGACAAGCCACTGGACACACGCCTGCAGGTGTGGCTTCAGCCTGTCGGGGAACTACAGCTCCAGGGAGGCGGCGTGGCCAGGCCTGTCTGACCTCCCCTCCCACGGCGGCAGCTCAGCTTTAGGGTATTTCTGGCGTCCATTCAGTCAGCCTGGGGCTGAGACTCACTTAGTCACGGGGCATGGAACGGACGCGCCCCCACGGGACCTGCTGCCGGCCCCGTGTTGCCACGTTGTGCCCTGTGAGGGTCTGGCAGTGCGCACCGGTGCAGGGCTCCCCAGACAACACAGAGGCCCCCGCTGCTGCCCCAGAGGACGGTCCCTCTAGAGCAGGGCACCCTCTTGCCAGCCCAGCGGCTTCCTAGCCTGGGGGTCCTCCCTAAGACTCTGCCCTGCAGTGGGAGGGAAGCCTGTCCTTGCCCCCCGCTGGGGGAGGGTCTCAGCCCAGCTCACACCACAGACAGCCCCTCCTCACCTGCTCCTGCTGTCCCCACCTCTCCAGGCTGTCCCTGGGGCCGGGGCTTGAGCCCTCAGCTGGCTTTAGACCTCGCCTTGAAACTGTACCAGGCTCTGCACCACTGTCAACCTCTTCCAGAGCCACCCCTGGGTCCCTTCCTGCGTGGCTCCTGAGTAGGAGCCCGGTGGGGACACACTCTGTGCTGATGCTGAATTTTACCCAAAGGTTAGAACCCCCCTTGCTCTTCAGGGTTCTGGAAAACGGCTTCCTGCAGAGGGGACCCCCTGGCCTGTACGATTTGGACAAGACTCCCGGATGCTCCTTGTTCCCTAGGACAAGGCCAGACACACACCCTCCAAGTCCTGCGCTTGGCCTCATGAATTCAGGCGCTCGGCCGGAAGGAGATGCTCACTCCCAAAGCTCAGCTCAGTGTCCCTCCTCCCTTGCCCACGGACGCCTCCCCCTCTGAGAACAGGCGCCTCGGGCCGAATCTTTACACACCTGCCTCCTCCAGGCTCTGTTCCCGCCTCTGTAAAAGACAATCCCTTTCTGCCGGGCTGTGCGTCCCTGGGGTGGGAACTCTTCCCTTTGCGTAGGCCCTTCCCTTGTGGCCACCGTCCCTGTCCCACCTCACTGTGACCCTCTTAAACAAGAGTCTCGCCTGGCCCTGTCTGTATTGGTGTTTTCTCTGACGGCAGAGCAGAGAGGAGGTCGGTGCAGCTGGGCCCAGGGCAGCTGTGAGGTCCGAGGTGGCTTTGATGACCCTGCATTAGCCACAGTCCTCCCGAGAAGTACCACTAGGGCGTGTGCATGCGTGTATGTGTGCGCATACATGTGCATATGCGCTCGCATGTGCATGCGTTTGTGCACACGTATGTGCATGCATGTGTGCGTGCGTGCATGCGTATGTGTTTACCGTGGGGCACTGGACTGGCTCACGCGGTTCTGGAGGATGAGACACCCCACCACCTGCAGTTGGCGAGCCCCAGAGAGCGGGTGGTGTGAGTTCCAGTCCGAGTCCTGAGCCGGCAGGAGGTGTCCCACCTCAGCAGTCAGGCAGAGAGCAAATTCTCCCCACTTCACCCTCGTGTTCCCTCCCGGCCTCCAGCCGACTGGCTGGGGCCCCCATGCTGGGGAGGGCACCTGCTCTGCTCAGTCCACTGCGGCCTCTCAGGCACGCTCAGGACCATGTTAGACCAAATCTCTGGGCACCCGGACTTTACCCCTCACAGCCCAGAGACCACCTCCCAAACTGAGAGCTGATGCTCTGCCCAGCCCAGCCCCGGCAGCACCCCCAGCCCCGCATCAGCCTGGGGAAAGTGTGGTTAATGCACGGACTCTGAACCCAGGCGCCTGGCTCAAATCCCGGCTCTGCCTCCTGCAAGGCTGTGTGACCTTAGGCACATCACTTAACCTCTCTGAGCTTCTGCTTGCTCATCTATAAAAGGGGGAGATGGCAGAATCTCCCTCGTGAAGGTGGTGTGAGGGTTGCATGTGCTGAAACATCAGGACATGGTTTTGCCGGCACAGTAGAGCTGTGGCCCTTGACGGAGGTCAAGAGCCCAAGGCTGGACCCGCCCAAGGGTGGCCCAGCCTGGCGGGCAGCATGGGGGGGCGGGGCGCTGCCCTCTCTGACCTGGGTGCCCTCACTGGGTGGCCCCTGGGCACCGACCTGAGCAGAATCCCTGATCTGGCACCTCATTTTCCCATTCGGGCCCCACCCAGCTTCCGGGCCGGAGCTCCCTCCCTTCCCGGGCCTATCAGGGCTGGGCCTGTTTGTGCAGCGGGGCCAGAGGAAGCTGCTCCAAGCGGAGACGAGGCAGGAACAGCCATTAATCGCGGGTGGAAACTGGAAGTTAGATGAGCTGAGGCCCTGAAACTGCGGGAGGGCTGGGGGAGCACGGGCGTGGGGCCAGGGCGCTGGGCCGCGCTCTTCCGCCGGAGCCAGGGGCCGTGCCAGCGCCCGCTCCGGGCTGACTTCTCCCCGGGGCTCGGATCCCGGCCGTGCCGGCGCGACAGGACCTGCCCTTGGCTCGGGGTGGTACTTTGGGTAGGTAACAGCACAGGTTGCTGTTACTCACGGCTGTGGGGCCACAACCAACCACGTCTGACACCTCGGGGAAGACCGCTGCCCAGCCTCAGGCCGCCCTGGTCACCGACCTCAGCTGGGTCCTCTCGCCTGGGCCGTGACCCTGCCCACGAGCTCTTCCTGCCCCCTGGCATGGGACACAGAGTCACACGGTGGACGGGACCCCATGGTCGGGCAGGCCACATCCTGACCAGGTGGTGCCCACACACCTCCAGAGACAGGCGCTCGCTCCCTGCCAGCAGGCCTGAGGGAACAGAGAGGTCTTGGGTCTAGACCCCGATGTCCCCGATGAGACCAGCTCAGGGCACCCTCTTGGCTGCCCACCCAGGTGGGAGCAGTAAACTGATTGTCCCACACTGCCCCATCCTGGGGAGGGACACCTGTCCTGGAGCCCTGCTGGCCAGTGGCTGTCCCTGGCGGCTGTCTAGGACCAGCCTCGGGCTGCAGCATCGCCCCAGACCGGCCAGCCCCTCCTAGATGGCACGATTAGACTTGTGCCCTGCAGGGACACTTCAGAGAGGCAGAAACTGTCATTACCAATCGGCAATTCCATAAATTAGACGGTGAGGACAGACGTGAGTACGGGAAACCACCGTCGAATAATCGCGTCGTTCTCGTAAGCGGAGAGGCGATCGCTGCCTGTCCGATGGCACCTGCCTTCCCTGCCTGGTTGGACAGAGGCTGGCTGGGCAGGGCCCCCCCGAACTCTCTGGGGCCCCCACATCTGGGGTGCACACGGGTAGAGCAGGGAGATGGCCTGGTCGTCCCCTCTCCCCCGACACCCCTCCCGTGCGCGAGCCGCCTCTGCCTCCCGCCGGGCCCCCACCGCCCACCCCAAGCCCACGGGAGCAGCCCCCTTGCCTGGAAGCTCTCTGTGCTCCTGGGCACCTGCTGATCTTGGGGGACCCCTCGGAGGGTCCGCCTCCCCCAGGAAGCCATCCCTGTTTCACCGGACTGCAGCCTCAGCCGCGGCTTTGGGCCTGGCGGGTCTTGCTATTCCTCCCCTCGGGGTGAGTCCTGCCTGCTCGGCGCCCTGGAGGGAGGGACACGCCTGTCCTCTCCGTGGCCTCCCACAGATGCGCCCTGACGCCAGTCGGGAAATGGAGCCGCAGGTGAGGGCCGTCGCGGGGCTTCTGTACTTGCAGGGACTTCGGCTCCTCCTGCGAGGCCACAGCCCCAGCGTGCGTGCCTGTGCGGGGACGGCGGGGTCAGGGAGCTCACGCCCTCCCAGGACAGTGCTGGCCAGCAGCTGCCGAGCCTCCCTGGGCCTCCTGTGGAGAACCGTCCCCAAGCACGAGAGGGGCAAAGGCCCCTGCAGGGGAGGGGTGGACACGGGCCTCTCAGGGCCCTCAGCAGGCAGGTGCCTCCTGCCACGGGTGGAGCGGCTTCTTTGTCCTGGGCACCAGGCCCTGGGAGTGGCACGCCGGCCTCACGCTGACTGGGCTTTGGGGCGAGTGGAGGCCACGTGGGCAGGCAGGGCTGGGCTTTGGTCTCTGCTGCATCCATCCACGTGACACCGTCAGCAGGGAGCTGGGTATTGCTGGCCCACAGCCCTGTGTGATCGCTGGGAGGGAGGGACAGACCCAGCCGGCAGACAGACCTGGAGAGAGAGGCAGGAGGAGACCTGGGGTGGCCCAGGTGGGGCTGCCCTCTGCCCCCTCCTCTTTGTCCCAGTTTCCTGCTCTGGCCCTTCCCCAGGTAACAAATGACTCTGCGGCTCATCTCTGGCCATGCTGCAGCCTCTCAGCAATGCTGGGACACAGGCTGGGCAGAGACCTGTTTACAGAAGCCCAGAGGAACAGATGGACTTGAGGGAGGGTCCCCCGGCAGTGCCTTTGGAGCTGAGACGGGGCAGGGACATGCACTCTGGGCAGGGCACAGCACGTGCAAAGGCCCTGA
This sequence comes from Propithecus coquereli, assembly GCF_000956105.1. Taxonomy (NCBI): domain Eukaryota; kingdom Metazoa; phylum Chordata; class Mammalia; order Primates; family Indriidae; genus Propithecus; species Propithecus coquereli. The sequence goes on along the minus strand of NW_012148130.1, from coordinate 514,349 downwards.
GATGCTGGGAGTATGCTGGGCACAGAGGGCTGTTTGGAGCTGGTGTGGCTGCAGGGCACAGGGGCCGGGGAGGCCAGGAGTCAAAGAGGAAGTCTCAAGGGAAAAAAAAGAAAGAGAACTACAAACTGATATCCTCGTATACGCAGACGCAAGACCCTTAGCAAAGTGCAGGCAAACAGAAGCCAGCAGCACAGAAAAGAATCACACACCATGCCGAGGGCTTCCTGCGGGTGCGAGGCTGGTTCGATGTTTGAAAATCAGTCAGCGTGATTCACCGTGTTAACAGGCTAGAGAAGAAAAACTCACATGATATCAATCTATAAAGAAAAATCATTTGACATAATTGCACACCCGTTCCGGATAAATTTTCAGCAAACTGGGAAGATAGGGTGCTGTGGTCTGAATATGGTGTGTTGCCTCCAAACTCACGTTGAAATTGGGTCCCCGTGTGGCGGCGTCAGGAGGCGGGCAAGCGGGAGCTGTTTGGGTCATGGGGATGGATCCGTCCTGAACAGATTCAAGGCAGCTGCTGGGAGTGAGTCTCCCTCTCCGGGCCTGGATTGTTTACCGTAGAGCCGGTTGTTATAAGGGGGCCTCCTCCTCATGCGTGGTCTCTTAGCACACGCCCACCTGCCCTTCTGCTTCTCCCCTGTACATGACGTAGCACTTGGCCCCTGCCAGAGGCTGAGCAGAGGCAGCGCCAAGCTCTTGGACTTTCCAGCCACCAGAATCATGAACCAAATAAACCCTTTTCTTTATAAATTACTCACCTCAGGTATCTGCTATAGTAACACTGAGTGGACTAAGAAGGGGGAAGTTCCTAACTTGGTAAAGAGCATCTAGACAGCCCTGTAGCCAGCAGTGTGTGTAATGTTATAACTAACTGTACTATTAATGCTGAAGTCCTCCCCCGAGAAGGAGCGGTTCAAGGGTGTCCAGTTTCACGATGCTATTCTACGTTGTGCTGGGAGTTCTAGCCAGAGCAATAGGCATATAGATCAGAACGGAAGAAACAGGACTGCCCCTGTCTGCAGAGGACACGATTGTATGAAAAGTCCCAGGGAATCTACAAAGTCTCCCTGGAACTAATGCAGGAATTCAGCAAGGTTTCAGTACACGAGCTAAACATACAAAAATCTGTTGTTATTTCTAGATCTTAGCAATGAACACGTAGACAGTGAAGTTAAAAATACAATTCCATTTACAACCACTCAAAAATGAAATATTTAGTTGTAAATTTAATAAAGCATGTACAGGACTTGTTAGCTGAACACTGCACAAAGCTGATGGAAGAAATCAAAGATCTAAATAAATGGAGAGAATGACCATTTGTGGATTAGAAGACTCAACAAGCAAAGACATCAGTTCTCCCCAAATTGACGTGCAGATTTAATGCTATTCCTATCAAAATCCCAGCGAGATTATTTTGTAGACACAGACAAGATAATTATAAAATTTACATGAAAATAAAAAGGACCTCGAGGCCGGGCGTGGTGGCTCATGCCTGTAATCCTAGCTCTCTGGGAGGCTGAGGCGGGCGGATCGTTTGAGCTCAGGAGTTCGAGACCAGCCTGAGCAAGAGCGAGACCCCGTCTCTACTAAAAAATAGAAAGAAATTAATCGGACAACTAAAAATATATAGAAAAAATTAGCCAGGCATGGTGGGAGGCTGAGGCAGGAGGATCGCTTGAGCCCAGGAGTTTGAGGTTGCTGTGAGCTAGGATGACGCCATGGCACTCACTCTAGCCCGGGCGACAAAAGCGAGATTCTGTCTCAAAAAAAAAAAAAAAGGACCTTGAATGGCTGAAATAATTTTTTAAAGGAAGAATAAAGGAATCACCGCCTGGTTTCAGGCTCATTGCATAGCTATGCTAGTCAAGACCGTGGTCTTGGCCTGGGGACAGACACGTAGACCAATGGAAGGGAACAGAGAACTTGGCATTAGACCCTTACCAACGTGCCCAAATGATTTTTGACACAGTTGCAAACGTCGTTTAATAGAGGAAAGACAGCTTTCCAGTGAATGATGTCACTCAAGCAATTGGGCATCCACAAGCAAAACAAAACAAAATAAATAAACAAACAAAAAACGAAAAGAAAACCCTCTACCTAAAAGTCTCACGCTTTATACAAAAATTAACAAGGACCAATGACTTAGCTGTAACACAGTTAAAATTAAGAAAGTTTTAGAAAAAAGCGTAAGAGAAAACCTCTGGGATGTAGGGCTAGGCAAAGAGTTCATAAAACGGATACCAAAAACATGATCCCTAACAGAAAGCATCGGCGTCTCGAACCTCGTCGGAATCGAAAACCGTTGCCTGTGCAGGGCCCTGTTAGGAGGAAAAGAGATGAGCCACAGTGGGGAGAAGATCTTTAAAAGCCCGTGTCTGGCGGA
>NW_012148130.1:494703-511904 GCF_000956105.1 Propithecus coquereli | reverse complement strand
AGGAACCGGGAAGAGATTGTTTTCTCTGGGGGTTCAAATGTTGTTGTAGCGTAGTTGTTTCTTAGCTTCCTTAAGGTGGACCTTGAATGGCTGAAATAATTTTTTAAAGGAAGAATAAAGGAATCACCGCCCGGTTTCAGGCTCATTGCATAGCTATGCTAGTCAAGACCGTGGTCTTGGCCCGGGGACAGACACGTAGACCAATGGAAGGGAACAGAGAACTTGGCATTAGACCCTTACCAACGTGCCCAAATGATTTTTGACACAGTTGCAAACGTTGTTTAATAGAGGAAAGAGCTTTCCAGCGAATGATGTCACTCAAGCAATTGGGCGTCCACAAGCAAAACAAAACAAAATGAACAAACAAAAAACGAAAAAAAAACCCTCTACCTAAAAGTCTCACGCTTTATACAAAAATTAACAAGGACCAATGACTTAGCTGTAACACAGTTGAAATTAAGAAAGTTTTAGAAAAAAGCATAAGAGAAAACCTCTGGGATGTAGGGCTAGGCAAAGAGTTCATAAAACGGATACCAAAAACTTGATCCCTAACAGAAAGCATCGGCGTGTCGAACCTCGTGGGAATCGAAAACCGTTGCCTGTGCAGGGCCCTGTTAGGAGGAAAAGAGATGAGCCACAGTGGGGAGAAGATCTTTAAAAGCCCGTGTCTGGCGGAGGACGAGACTCCAGCACGGGCTCAGCGGCATGTCCCACAACAGCACGAACTTGACTACCACCCCCGGCCGTCCGGCTAGAAAACGTGAGACAGCCAGGAAGAGCCGATTCAACGAGGATACACAGACGCAAACAGGCAGGTAAAAAGGTGTCCGACGTCATTAGCCAAGAGGGAAACACAAATTAAAGTCACGACGACGCGCCACCACCCTCAGAGTGGCTAAAATAAGAAACGGTGACAGTACCAAGTGCTGGTGAAGATGCGGAGAAACTGGAGCTCGCTCGCGTGTCGCCCACGGGAACTGGAACGGCTCTGCCGCTCTGGAAAAGCAGTTTGACGGTTTCTTAAGAAGCACCTGCCGTCGTTGCAGGACGAAGCAGTGACGCTTCTGGCCACGCGCCCCGAGACGCGCAGCCTGTGTTCACACGCAGACCTGCGCGTGGCCGACGGTAGCAGGTTCATTCCCAACAGCCCCAAACTGGAACCCGCCCAGACGTCCCGCAGTGGGTGACGGTCACACAAACCGCGGGCTCATACCCTGACACGGTGCCCGGCAGCAAAAGGAGCAAACTGGATACACCCGACCACCAGAATGATCTCCAGAGAATTACGGCGCGTGAGAAACGCAGCCCCGGATGGTTACAAACCGGACGATGTTCCGTGTTCCGTGATGTTCGAGATGGCGCGTCCCCAGCGATGGGAACGGGGGTGACGGTTCGCAGTGCTGGGGTGGGCGTGGCTGCGGGAGGCTCCCTCGGGGTCCTGGCTGCGCCCACGTCCCGGTCGTGACGCTGTCCTGCAGTTTTGCCCGGTCTTCCTACGGGGCGGGGACAGAACGAACCTCACGTGGATCTCTCTGCTCTACTGACAGCTGCGTGTGAGCCACGATCGCCTCAAAGTAACAAGTGTAATAAAGCAATAAAAACAGCCCACAGAGGCACATTTATCGCCAGTTTAACCCGCACCCGATGCACCCCCCCCTCCCGTTTCTTCGTCTCTGCCGGGTGTTGGGGTGGGGGCTGCTCCCCGAGCACGTGGGGCTGTGGCCGTTTCCTCCCGGGAAATGCATGTGTGTGTCGGGGTCGGGCCCTCCGAGAATGCGCAGAGGAGGCCGGGCCGCGAGGCGGGGGGAGGCCCTGCCCTGTGCGATGCCCCCGTTCCCCCAGAGAGGGCTCAGCCTCGCCCCAGCCTGCTCCTTGCCGGGTCGGGCCCTGACTGGGCCGCTGGGTGGGTCCTGGCTCCATCCCAGCTGGGATGTGGGGTGCATGGGGGGTCCCCAGCTCCAGAGCAGGTGCACAGCAGCCCTGGGGGGGCCCTTGCTGCCTGTCTGAGCAGCACCGTGAGGCCGTCCCTTGCTGATGGGGCAGAGGCGAGGTGAAGCGGGCAGGGGCCCTGCTTCCCTCCCGCTCCAGGGCCAGGAGCCCCTGAGACCCTGCGACGGGCCCAGTGGCCAAAGGACAATCCTCAGAGGGGCCTGGGTTGCCACTCCCAGTACGTCCGGCCCTCGGGTGCAAGCCCAGCTCCTCCCCAGCGCCCAGCAGGAGGGCGGCTGGTGCGAGGGCAGCACTGAGGCCCCCAGGCCACTGACACCAGCCCGGGCCCCCCGGCTCCTGCGGCTTCTGGTGCTTTGTGCCCTCCCGGGGCTGAGAGTGAGTCCCAGCCAGGGTCAGGGCCCAGCGTCCTGCGGGGCCACTCGGGAGGGACTGACTCAGCCCCGGCGTGGTGCGAGCTTCCCGCTGGAAGCCCAGTGGCCCCCGCGCCCCAGCCCCGGCCGCCCCCGGGGTCCCGGCCTGCGTCGCAGGCAGTGTTGTCACCGGAGGGCTCTGTCAGGGGCGTGAGTTAAGTATCAAATACTGAAGGCACCAGAGCCTTTAGAGGACTAAAATTAAAACCTAATTGAATTTTCCTGGGGAAAATATCTTGTGGAAATTTAATTAAGGAAGTGAAAGACTGGGTTTTTAAAAATAGATGTATATGGTTTTTAATTCAGAGTTATTTGCAAAGCAAATTAAAAAATAAAAAAATCCCCGCTGTGCAGTGAGGAGATTGGACGTAGACAGAGGAGCCTGGCAGAGCTGGGTGGGCCTGGCCCGGGTCCCGCGTGCCCCAGCCTGGCGCTCCGGGCACCTGCGCAGGGACCCTCACACCAGCCGTTGCCCCGCCGGCCACCCCCCAAGACGATTCTCCCCGCGGTGCCCCCACCACGGCCGGCCCCACTGCAGGACAGGCCTAGGCACCGTGTCCACGCCTCTGTGGACCTCTCTTCTGTCTGGGAAACGGTTGAAACACGAGAGCTCCGTCGGAGAACCCCACGACCCCTGCCCTTCGCCCCACGGTGCCCTTGCCACCCCAGGGCGCCACTGCGGCGGCCACCTCAAAGACATGGGACGGACGCCCCCACCCGAGTTTGGGTCCAGATGCCAACGCAGATGATGCCACGCACGCACCAAGAGCGAAGAGTCTGTGACTCACGTGGGGCTCTCTGGACACAGCAGGGCCCCCAGACAGGTCTGGCGATGGCTTGAGAGCTGGGGCAACTGGCCTTGGGGCTTGTGGTGGCCGGGGAGGGGGCTGGGTTCAGGTCCCTCATGCAGCCCATGCCGAGATGGTTTCAGTTTTCCGTGGCACCGGAGCAAGAGCCATGTGGGGCGGTAACAGCGGGGTCAGGCCCTCCCTGCACCCCCTGCCGGGCGCGGCTGCTGCCCTCCCTCAGCCAGCTCCACCCGCCGCCCGCCGCCGCCCAGCCGCTGGGCGGGGCTGCCCGCGCTGGCAGTGCCCCTGTCTTTCTGGTCGCAGAGCGTGCCGCCGGCCGTCCCTCTCCGTCTCCCCGTGGTTGTTCCCGAGCCTGGTGCCTTGTCTTCGCTGAGGGCTTGTGGACAGGCCGTGCCCTGTGCCCCAGAGGTCACCAGGGCGCCTTCAAGGCCAGTTCCAGCTTGGCTGCTGCAGGCCAGGAGCCCCTGCCCTGTGCGGGGCACTCGCCAAGACGCCTCTCCTCCGCAGAGCCTCGTGCCAGCTGGGCTTCTGGTCCCGAGCACTGCTGTTCCGCCTGCAGGCGGTGGGGAGGCGGCTGCCTGTGCATCTGGGGAGGAAGGCCGGCACTGCAGCCTGGCCCGAAGCCTCCAGGTCTGAGGAGGGGCTGGGGATCTCCGTGCCAGCCCGGCCAAGGCCACCACCCTGCCGAGGGTGCCAGCCTCAGCCCTGCCTTTGGACGCTTCCCTCTGTTGGAAACCCAGAGTGATTCCCAGGGCACAGGGCGCGAGGTGGCGGGTGGGGGCGGGCGCTGCGCCGAGGAGCTGGCGCTGGGTCAGGCCTGACGCTGCGCCTGGGCCCCCAGCGGGGCCTGGCCCTCCTCCTGCCCAGGGGAGTGGGGGTCACGCCCGAGCAGGGGCTCCTGGGACTCTGTCCTGCCCACGGGGGGCACTGATGGAGGGGACAGCCCTCTCCCCCCCGGGGTCCTGGACGACAGGTCCCGTCCTGCCGCCCCCTCCCGCCTTTGCTGGGAGCTCCAGGGGCACAGAGGTGTTTGTGTCCCCCCGACTGTACCGACTTGGTAACTGAAGGGCTTTTACAGTCTGATCCGTGGACCGACCTGGCACACTTGCGGGAGGCGGCCGCGCACACTGAGTGTTTGTGTGTCAAAGGAGCCGGTCACCGCCCACACGCCCGGCGAATGCCACTCGCGGAGGCCCCGTCAGGAACACGTTTCAACTGAGGACAGAGACGCCGTGTGGTTCTGGGGACCCTGGGCCGCCACCAGCGTCTTGGGACGCTCCTGTGGTATCACCACGGGCCTGGCAGGGAATCTCGGCAGGGTCACTGGGAGGAAAAGTCGCTGCTGCAGCGTCAGCCAGGGAGTCCTCAGGGCGTCCGGGAAGAGGAGCGCTGTGGGGACAGGCGGGCGGAGCAGGGGCAGGGAGGCCGGAGGGCGGCGGGACGGTGCAGGCAGGTGTGGGCGGCCCTCGGGGCAGCTGTGGGATGAGGGGCTGCAGGACCCCAGAGGCTTGTCTGCTCTGCACACTAGAGGGTCCCCCCAGCCTCCAGCCTCTCCGTGGGGGCCTCACCCGCTTCCCTCCCCCAGGCCCTGTAGCTGAGGCCCCCTCTCTGCAGCCCCACGCGGAGAGCACCCAGCCACCGCTTGCCTGGGAACCTCGGCCTGGAGAGCACGTCCTGGGGGTGTGCTCAGGGTTGCCTGCCCCCCGCTCCAAGGAGCGGCCTCTGGGGATGGAGCCCATTGGTGTCAGGGCTGTCTGGGGACACCCAAGCCCCATGTTCCTCCGCTGGCCCCTCGGGAGGCGGAGGCTCGGCGGGGAGTTTCAGGACTTCCCCGGCAGCGCCTGGCTTTGCCTGGCCTGTGCAGAGGCAGGTTCCCCAAACCACGCGCGCGGGCAGGGCCCTCTGCCTCTCCGATTTCTCTCTGTGGCTCGTCCAGAGGAGCTCCGGGTCCTCGGCACGTGCCTGCTAGTGAGGAGGGGCGGTTTCTCCCTGCAAGTCTTGCTCCCCGAGAAGACGGGCAGGTTTAAGATACCAGATGCTGCTCTGGCCTGCTGGGCGACCTGGGCAAGTTACTAACCTGCTCTGTGCACCGCCAGCGCCTCTCGTGCAGATGGGGCCGTGGGGCGGAGAGTGAAGCCGGCGCATGCTGCCGGGGTTAATGCCAACGGGACAAAGGATCGATCAGGTGGACGTCGATGCACCGCGTCACCTAAGGTGTGGACGCTCTGGCGTGAGGCGGAGGCCTGAACCGTGCGTGGATTCCCGGCATCTGCACCCTGAACCCCGTTTCAGGCTCCCCAAGACACTGACTGCGCAGGGAGCCCTACTCGAGTGGAGCAGGCCCCCAACTCTCTTAGGGTGTCACAGGGGCCCCCACCATGCTCGGGCCTCGGGCTCCTCCAGGGCGGCCCGAGGTGGCAGAGCCAAGTCCCTCCTGGTCCTGAGGGGCCTCTCCGGGCTGTGACTGCGCCGCTGGGGGCCGCCCCGCCAGGCCTAGGAGCAGGGAGGGGCCGGGGCGGGGCTGCGTGCAGCGTCCGCACTAGGCGCGAAGCCGGCTGCCCCCTTCCTGGGCATCGGGTGGGGCTCCGGCTTCCTGCCTCCCTCTGGCCCGGAACTCAAAGTGTGGAACCACGGGAGCCTCGGGAGCCGGGTGGGTGCCCTGTGCCAGCCGCCACCTCCACGCCGCCTACGCCGCCTCCCCCGCCTCCCCACAGCCCGCGCTTCTGCTGCTGCCGCGGGCACCGCCGTTGCCGGTTGGAACCTGCAGAAGCCGAGCGCGGGCGCGTGGTTGGTAGGTGACGGGTCTGTCAGGGCAGCCTGCGAGCCTCCCAGAACCGGCCGAGTCGTCCGTTCCCGCCCGCGCTGGCTGCGGCTCGGCGTGAATGTTCCCTGGCCGACGGAGGTTCCCGGGCTGCCAAGCGGCGCTGGCGCCTGAGCGAGGCCGGTGCGGTGCCAAGTCCCCGGCTAACCCGGCTTCGGTGACACACAGAGTTGGCGGCAGGGAAGCCGGGCGGCCCGCTCCCTGCTCCAACCTCCTCTGCTGCGCCCTGGGGGGTCTCTCCCTGTCCCCACGGCACCCGAGGGCCATTTCCCTCCCTCTTGATGACAGTCGGGCCTCTGTCTGTCAGTCCTGGGGGTGCTGGGGAGCAGCTGCTGCCTCGGAAGGGCTTTCGCCCCTGGGCTCCCTCCGCACGTCCCAGGCCGGCTGTGGAGGGCAGGTCAGCTGGGGCATGCGCCACCCAGCGAGGGGGTGCCGGGGAGACAGCCCCGCGTGTGTGCAGAGAGCCCCGGTCCCGCAGCGTGGAGCTGCGAGGCTGCCGTGTCCCAGACTGGGCAGGATGGCTGGGCTCATGGGGACGGGGCGTGGGGCGTGGGTCTAACAGCTGAGCCTCCTCCCTCCAAAGGCAGCACGGTGGGCAGGTGGGGTCGCCAATGGGAGGTGGCGGAGTGACAGGTGATCGGGGCAAGGCCTGTCTGCACGGCCCTCCCCCCTGCCAGCCTTCTTTCCCCTGCGGTGCCTCCTCTCTGCCGGGGGCCCTGCCCTGCCGGGCGGAAGAGCCGGGTGTGGCTGAGGGTTGGGGCCTCCCTGGCATGTCCAGCCTGCACTTTGGGCCTGGCACACCCTGGAGTCTCTCCCTTGGAGTGGTGGCATTTGGAGCCGTGGCAGGCCACGTGAAGCAGGTACAGGTTGCATTCCAGGGCTGAACTCCTTCTGGAAACTTCACCAGGTCCACTGAGGAAGCAGGGGCGGGGCGGGCGACAAAGCCTGCCAGCTCCCTGGGCCCCTGCTCTGCGCCGGCTGGCGTGGGGCTCAGGATGCACGGGGGGCCCCCCGGCAGCCCTCAGCGGCGTCTACGCCTCCTGACGCTTCTCCTGCTCGTGAGGCCGCTGGGCTCAGGGATGAACATGTGAGGCCTGGCTGGGGTGCGAGCCAGAGCCCCGTGAGAAACGACAGGACCCAGCTGCTCCGCCAGGCGCCGTTCACCCCTGGCGTCCTGGGTGTCCTCCGTTAGGGGCCCTTCTGCCCACACCTGCCGCCGCTGTCTGTCAGACTCCCGCGGCAGCCTGTGCGCGTGCTGTGATGGGGCAGCCCCCCGCCCGGCCTGAGCAGCGGGCAGGGCGCCCTCCTGGCCCTGCCTCAGGGTGGGGGTCTCAGCCCCTTTCCCAGATGCAGCCAGGGCGGAGGAAGGAGTGAAGCCAGGAGCCTCTGCCAAGGGGCCTGGGGACGGGGCGAGGAAAACGCGGCCTGGGGGCTGGGGAGGCTCTGACCCCCAGGCCCGCCCCCTCCCGCGCCCTCACCCTGTGGCTCGGGTCGGCTAGCATTCATCAGGCTCCCGCGCTTTAACGTGCAGGGATAAAAGAATGGGTTTTGAATTAGCGAAAGCTTTTTACAGGGGACATTTGTCAAGGGTAGTCTTTAATTGCAAAATAAAAAAATAAGAAAAAACTCTCCGTGGACCGTTCCCGTGGAGGACGTACTGGCCGCACCTGCTCCGGCAGCAGGAGGCACAGAGCTCCAGCCTCCCCCGGCGCACACCTGCCCAGCTGGCACACCCAGCCCCGCCGCCCGCCCCCCGCCTCTAGGCTGGCTGGGGTCTGACCCCCAGGCTCTGTGGGCACCCAGGGCTGGCCCTGCTCAGCCCAAGGCTGCATCCTTAGGAGCAGAGTGCCCAGAACTGGGAGGTGACAGCCCCAGTGGTGGCAGCATGTGCTGGAGGAGGGCAGTGGGGCCAGGAGCGGCCCGTGTGTAGTGGGAGAAGAGAAGAAAGGTCCCCCTGGCCCCCGGGGCAGAGGCCGGGCGAGGGGCTGGCAGGAGGCAGGAGGCGGGAGGCCGGCCTGGGCTCCCATGCAGGGAGGGGGCTGTTTTCCTTGCCCCTCTCCGAGCTGGGCCAGGAAGGTCCCAGCTCCGCCTGGGCAGGAGGACCTGCGGGTGCAGGTGGTTTCCGGTCCCGGGGGGCCGGCGCCCGCGGAGCTGGGGTTATAGCTCAGGGAGTATTTTTTGTAGCGCCTGCTGCAGAGATAATAACACCTCTTAAAACGTGGTAATTAAAATCCTGTCTGCACACAGCAATAAATCCTTGCAGCACAACTTTCTTGTAAAAATGACCTTGTGAGATGATGTTTTCCAGCACGTGTTTTATCAATATCTCACTTGGACAGCCCCAGACACAGACGCACGGGTCTCCCTCGTCTTCCTGAACGGCTGCTCAGCCTGGACGCCCCGCCGCCCCGTGCTGGATGCCTCCTGCCCACCCCGATGCCTCCTGGACGCTGGGATGTCCCCGGGCTGGACGCCGCCTCTGAGGCTGGAATCGGGCTCCGCTCCCCGCCCCACCCCTGGCCTGGGCCGGGAGCATCCTGGCGGTCTGCCTACGGGGCAGGGATGCTCCTCAGGGCAGCTTGGCAGTCACCCCAGGGGTCTTATCCCAACTTGGGACACAATTAGGGAGCGAAGGTTGACCCCCCATCATGGTGACGTGACAGCTGCGTTGCATGTCCCCGGGAGGGCAGGGCGCCAGCCGTCTTGATCAGTGCCGCGTGACGGTGGGTCCTGCTGTGGCCAGGCTCCGTGTAGGGCCCTAGAGCCCAGCAACCTGCCTGGCAGGAACACGGGGACCCCCACTTCACAGATGGGGAAACTGAGGCTTGGTGTCTGGCTTAGATCTGAGAAAGGTGGAGACCAGGATTTGTCCCCAGGCGGGAGCTGCCAGGGGCACAGGGTGCAGCATCGCAGTGGACACGAGGCCCCCGTGGCCCAGAGCCCAGCCCGGGTCCTGCCTGCCCCGTCCTGCCCCGCGGGACACACAGAGGAAGGGGGGAGGGGAGGCCGCATGCATCCTCCCTGTGCAGCCGTCCCCCGCCCAGCCTGGCGACAAAGCACGTTATTTGGATGAAATCCACGTGCCGTGCAGTTTCCCCATTTAAAGTGCGCAGTTCAATGATTGTCAGTGTGTTCAAGATGCGCAGCTGTCCCGTGTCAGGCTGTTTCTGTCGCCCCAGAAAGAAACCCCCCACCTGTGAGCAGCCGTCCCCTGTGTCCCCCGAGCCCGGCCCCTGCCAACCATAGCCACGTTCTGTCTCTGGACATGCCTGTTCCGGGTGTTCTGGACAGAGGGCGTCACAGCGTGTGGCCTTTTGTGTCCAGCCCCTTTGGCGCAGCGCGACATTCTCAAGGTGCTTCCAGGTCGTGGCGGGCGTCGGCCAAACACCTCCCCCGGTGTGGACGGCCGCGTCCTGCTTATCCACCCATCCCTCCACGGCGCGGGGCGCTCGGTGCTGCCGGGAGCACCAGCGCACTCGTTTCTGTGCGGGCGTGTTTGCGTTTCCCTGAGTTCCTAACGTGCAATTCCTGGGTCGTGCATCCTGCTCCCGCCGCCGGGGCTCCTGTTGCACGTGCTCCCGCTCCTGGCTCTCTGGACGTCCCTGCGGGTAGTGCCCAGAGCTCCAGAGCTGCCTTTCTGCACGGGAGAGTTTTGGTCACGTCCTGGAACAGGTTCTGCTGCCGACGGTGGCACGGCGTGGTCCCACGGGGCGGGAGAGCCCATCCGAGAGTGACGCGTGCGTGAGGCACCGTGTCCCGTTCCTCTGTGTCCTCTTGCCCAGGAGCACGCAGGGCCTCTCGAGTGGTGTGAGAAAGCACGGCAGTTTCACGTCTCCCAGGAACGCGATTGCATTTTCATTGCTCGTCACACTGCGCGCTAATTGCTTAGCAACCAGGTCTGCGCCGTACGGCGCTGCAGCCAGATCCCTGCGAACTCCCGGGTAGAGTTGGCTCCCAGCCCACGCGGCTCAGCTCGGGCCTGCGCTCAGCCCACTCGTGGCAACAGAGCTGATCTCTGGTCCCTGCGGGAGGGTGGCCCAGCCTGTACTTCAGGGTCCACCTTCCACGTCGTTCTGGAAGGTTCCCCGGCCATGAGATCGGGTGCTGCCTGGCCCCTGCCTGTCCACCAGCCGGCCCTCACCTCGGCTGAGCCTCACGTGGGTGGGCCCCATGTGGGGCAATGTCCCATTTAACTCGGGGATCCCTGGCAGGGGGGCCACCTGCCCCAGGTCCTGAGAGCAGCTCCGGAGCCCAGGTGCCTTCGGCTGCGCAGAGCTGCCTTCCCGGCGCCTCTCGCTCTGGGAGTGTGAGGGGACGAGACGCTTCTGTGACCCATGGCAGGCGCTGATCTGAGAGACAAGCACGAGCGTGTTCCCACGCTGCTGCTTCCCTGCTTGCTGGAGTCGGACTCTGGGGACGGCCTGAAAGCTCCAGGGAGGGGCGGGGCGGGGGCTGGCGGGAGGGCTCCGTGGCGTAGCGCGGGTGGGAAACAGCTGATTCAAAGTCGCCCCGTGATATAATCCCTTTTTGTAAAAACTGTATCCGCGTGTGCCCTGGTTCTTCGCCGTCGGGGACCCCTGACCTCTCCCCACCCCACCCCGGCCGCCCGCTCTGCTCCGGCGGCTCCCGCGGTGCAGACTCCTCCGTGACCAGACCCAGGCCCTGGCACCCGCTCCTCTGGGTCCTGCGGGTCCCGCCTGGGCAGCTTCTCCAGCCGCCGTCGCCAGCTCTCACCCAGGGTGATGCCAGTCTCCGTCCCGACACGCGGAAGTCACCTCCTGGTGCTCTTCCATCAGGGACGCCCTCCCCGACACCGACTCGGTTACCTTGCCCGGCAGTTCTCGCGACATGCCTGACCCCGTTGGGTAGACGGCACAGTGACGAGACGGTGCTGCAGGACCCGCAAAGGGGCCGTGAACTCTCTGCAACTCTGTCATTAGGCGTCACTCACTTTGGTCCTGACGCGTTGCAGGCACTTGTGACGTGTGTAAAGACGCGGATTGTGCCGGTTTCCTAGAGCTGCCGTAGCCACGCACCGCGGACCAGGGGCTTAAACAGCGGACACTCATCGTCTCACCGTCCTGGAGGCTGCGAGTCAAGGCCGAGGCGTTGGCAGGGTCGGCTCCCGCTGAGGCTGCAGACGAGGACCTGTCGCGGCGTCTCTCCTCTTCCTCACCGCGTCTCTCCCTGCAGTCGGCCTCGGCGTGTGTCTGCGTCCTGATCCCCTCTTACGAGGACGCCGGTCAGGTCGTATCAGCGCCCACCCTGACGACCTCATTTTCACTTAATCGCCCCTTCTAAGACTTTTGCTCCTAATTTGGTCACAGTCTTAGGTCCTGGGGACTAGGACTTCAACATAAAAGTTTGGGGGACACAGTTGGGACCCCAACAGAGACACAGAATGCTTTGACGTGGTGTCGCTCGTCTTCCGCCAGCGGGAGGCGGTTCTGCTGCCTCCCGACTCTCCTGCTGCTGCCTGGTCACCCTTGGGGCCACCTCGTTTCCTGGGGTGATGAGATGCTCCGGATGCCTCTCGTGTATTTCTGGCCCAGACCTCAAACTGGCCCTTTCTCCGGGGAGCTCTGGTTTCGCTAGAGGACAGTGGCTTTCTGATCACCACCCGGGGCTGAGCGGTCCCTGGTACTAGGCAACTCATTTCCCTCAAGCTTTTCTGGGGCCAAAGCTGCGAAATATATATTATTTTTTGTAGGAGAAAAATACACCGTGAGTTTATCCTGCTATTTCCCACTTAAATGTAAGATTACCGTGTCTTGTGTGAATTTGTTGGTTTTTAGATTTATCTCTCTGTCCTCTCACGCCGAAAGTCTTGCCCGCGTGACATCCACACAATACTCAGGGGGGACTTTCCCTCGCGGCGCGGGGCCTGGCAACTGCAGCCAGTGTGGCGGATCGTTCAGCCCCACGGTCCGCGTGTCCCCGTTGGGGGAGGGTCTGCTTTCCCCGTGTTCAGTCTGGACCGGTCTTGCGTCGTGCTCCCACCAAGGCGTGCCGTGGCGTGACCCCGAGGGCAGGCGCGTGGGAGAGCGGCGGTTCTCGCTTCTGCTCCCGGCTCCCTGGGACCCGCGGCTGCCGGGCTGGGAGGGAGCCTGAGGCGAGAGCTCCCTCCCCCAGCGGCCCCAGCCACTCCCGCTGAGCCTGGACCCGCCCCCCCAGCTGGTGCGGGTGAGGAAGCGCAGGTGAGGCCTCCGGGGAGCCCGAGAGGACCCGCACCATGAGAGGTATAGAGTGTTGTCACTCAATACACCACGCGTCGGTGGTTGGCTTCATAGCCATGGACGGTCCAGACGTGGGGACGGCAGGCAGCAGAATGTGACACCTCAGTAAACTGAGACACGTGACATTGGCTTTGGGCCCTGAGGGTGGGTGGGGGCTGGGAAGGGGGCGGAGGACCCATGGAGGTGGGAGGGAGAGTGACCCTCGTCACTTAGGAACGAGTGGGAGACCGTCACCCACGGTGCCTTGGAAGATAAGAGCCACGCGTAGTGCCCTTGTGGGGCCGGCTGAAGCGGTCTCTAGACGGGGCGTGAAAGTGCCCACTGGCGTCTCGCGCAGGCGCAGGGCACGGGGAGGCAGCTGGCACGGGCCTGCTCGGGCTACAGGCAGGACGTCAGCACGGAAGGCCCAGGACCCGCTCGGTTGGAGACGCAGCCGTCACTCGCCCCGGTCCCTCCAGCTGGTAAAAATGCACGGAGTCACCTGAAACCTGGGCACAGGTGGAGTCAGGATGTGCTGGGGGCCCGGCTAGGGCTCCGGGCAGATGCAAGGCTGCGCCCGGCGGGTCCTCGCAGCCAGACAAAAGGGGGTCTCGAACCCTGGGGGTCTGTTCCTCAGCAGACCCCCCTTTGGCCCAAGATAGAGAGAGACCTGTCTCAAAAAAGAACATGGACGTGGCTTTGGGACACGGAGCAAACTTCAGTTAGATGCACAAGAAACCCACAGACTGTTAAGGGGTTTTGTTGGTAAAAATGCGGCCAGCACAGAGCAGAGGCTTCTGGGAAGAAAACGGGTGGAGAACGTCGTTCTCCTGCAAATACGGGTCATTCCTTCTGCACAAGGACAGAACTCCCAGCGGGCGTAGCCTAGAGCAAGGGGAACCTGGATTAGGAAACCACCCCAGGGAGGAGAGTGAGCTAATGGAGGGGTGGAAACTGGCTGGAGCTCATAACTGCTGTTGACCAAGGACTGGACGTGCTCCTGGTCTCCCGTTTTGAAGGGGACGGTCCCTGTCTCAGCCTCGTACTGGCACATGCGGGGAATAGCGCGGGTTTGGTTCCAAACCCCTGCGGTGACGGGAAGATTGCAGTAAGGCAGGTCACACGAATTATTGACACTTGGTTTCCCAGTGCACACAAAGCGTGCTCACTCCACGTCGTAGAATATTAAGTACGCAATAACATTATGCCCCAAAGCAGTGTGCATACCTTAGTGCAAATATTCTTTATTGTTAAAAATGCTAATGGCCGTCTGAGCCTTCGACGGGTCTTTGCCTGTTTGCTGTGTGGGGGGAGGATCTGGCGGAGCAGGGCGCGGTCGCCGAAGGTTGGGGTGGCTGTGGCAGTTCCTTCCTTCCTTCCTTTCTTTTTTTCTCCCTTTGGACCCAGTAAGGAAGGAGTAGCAATTTCTCAAAATGGGACAACAAGGAACTTTGCCACGTCAATTGACACTCTGTTCACGCAGGATTTCTCTGTAGCAGGCGATGCTGTTTGGCGGCATTTCACCACAGTACAATTTCCTTCACGATAGGAGTCAGTCCTCTCGAACCTGCTGCTGCTTTACCAACTAAAATTATGGAATGTTCTAAATCCTCTGCTGTCATTTCGACAGTGTTCACAGCGTCCTCACCAGGAGTCAACTCCATCTCAAGAAACCACTTTCTTTGCTCATCCATAAGAAGCAACCCCTCATCTGTTCTAGTCTTATTGTGAGATCGCAGCAGTTCGGTCCCACCCTCAGGCTCCACTTCTGATTCTCGTTCTCTTGCTGTTTCCGCCACATCTGCAGCGACTTTCTCCACTGAAGGCCTGAACCCCTCAAAGTCATCCGTGAGGGTTGGAATCCACTTCTTCAAACCCCTGTTAATGCTGATGTTGTTACCTCCTCCCGTGAATCACAGATGTTCTTAGTGGCATCTAGAGTGGTGAATCCTTTCCAGAAGGTTTTCAGTGCACTTTGTCCAGATCCACCAGAGGAATCACTGTCTGTGGCAGCTGTGGCCTTAAGAAATGTACTTAAATAATAAGACTCGAAAGTCAGAATCACTCCTGATCCATGGGCTGCAGAATGGTGTTGCGTTAGCAGACGTGAAACAACATTCGTCTCTTGCACATCTCCATCAGAGCTCTTAGGTGACCAGGTGCATCGTCAGTGAGCAGGGCTATTTTGAAAGGAATCTTTTTCTGAGCAGCAGGTCTCAGCAGTGGGCTTAAAATATTCGGTAAACCATGCTGTAAACAGACGTGCCGTCACCCAGAATGTGTTATGAAGCTTTTGGATTTTTGCCAGTGGGATAGGTGGCACATGTCCCTCGGTGTGATTTTAATTTGCGAGTCTCCTATTATGAGGGAAGCTGAGCTTCTTTTCGCGTGTCTTAAGGCCCTTGGCACTTCTATGGCTGTGAATTGTGCTCCTATGTCTGGCTCAGCAGACGTTGAAACCGAAAGGCGAAGACAAGAACCCCCGTCCCAACCCCACTCAGGCTAACTGCTCTCAGGGCCAGGGGCCTTTTGGGCCTTAAGGGAGGGCAGACGGTCCTGATGACAGCGTCCTGGGGCTGCTGGGACTGCCAGCTACTCCGATGGCCGAGGAGGGTCTGGAGGGGCAGAGCCGGGGAGGGGGGTGAGCCCAGGTTTCTTCTTCGAGCTGAGTTTTGCGGGATGAGGGAGAAAATAACTAAGGCTGGTGAGGGCCTGGGGCTGAGCAGGGGGCGTGGGAGCTGGAGAGACGGATTCCCCAACACCCAGCTCAGGGGTCCCTCAGATGGTCCCTCCAGCCGGCCTGGTCGTCTCAGGCCACGGCAAGAAGAGATTCGTTCAGGGACCTTCCCGGGCGCGCAGTCTGCGCCGTTGCTGGTGGGCCCTGCCCTCGAGGGCCCAGGATCCCCCGGGGGCAGCGGCAGCACAGGGCCAGGCATTCTTGGAGGGTCAGCGGGGGTGGCTGTGGATGGCGAGGACCCTGCCCCCGGGCCCCGTGCGTGGCTGGAGCAGTCACCCCACGCTCCGGGAGAGGGAGGCAGTGGCATGGAGCCCAGAGAACGAGCGCGCAGCGGGTGGCATTGAGAATGAGTGGGGTGACGTCCCAGCCTGGCACTCGAGGAGGGCTCTCGGGGGCGTGTGGGGCTCTGAGCAAGAGGGTCTCAGCATCTCGGAGGAAGCCTGATGGCCGCTGTGACTGGGGACTTGGGGGACGGAGACGAGGGGGCTGAGGGCCCGGCTTTGATGCAGGTTGCAAAGGGCCGTCCCTGGAGGGCCCGGTCCAGGCTGCGGAGGGAGCGGTCGGCAGAACCAGGAGCACGGCTGGGCGGTGCCGCGGGCCTGGCAGGGGACCCCATGTCGGAGCCCCGTGGTTACCAGCGCCCCCTCTGCACACCTGCCTCTCTGCCCACCAGGTAGTGCCCCTGCCCTGACCCCTGACACCAGCTGGCTTGATGTTCCCTTCCACCCACTGTTATTCGGAAAGGCCGGGCCAGCATGTTCCCAATGGCCTGGGGCAGGGCCCTCCCGTTCCGGGACCTGAGCGTCTCCGTTCTGCCCGGCTCCAGGCCCAGCCCGGGGGCAGGAACGGCAGCTCCTGTGGGCAGAGCTTGGAGCAGGGGTTAGTGTCCTCTGATGAGCTGGGGAATCCGTACCCCGGAGGCAGCAGGCAGTGGGCCTGTAGAGCCCCCGGGAGACGCAAGGCAGCCCCGCAGCACCAGAGAGAATGTTCTGGAGGATGCTTCCCCTGCAGGAACTCTCACGTGCAGGCTCTGCGCTGTCACGCCTCCCTCCACCTGCGCACACCTGTGTGGTGGGACAGGCAGGGACACCAGCCCCCACGCCACAGCCTTCAGTGGGCTTTAGTCTCGCCCCCTCTCCACTCAGCATGCTGGCTCAACAGTCCCTGCAGGACAAGGTCCTTGCTCCAGACGTGTGCGTGTGGCCCGGGCCCCACACGGGCTCTGCCGCCAACCCCGGGAAGCCTTGGAGCAGAGCCACCTTCGCCGTGGCCCTGTCTTCCTGGGAGCAGCAGTCTGGGGAGCCTGGCTCGCGAGGCTGGGCCTGGGGGGCCGGGGCGGGAGGGCGTGGGCTTTGCCGACACTGAAGCCTGGAACTGGGCCCTGACCCTCCCGGCTAAGGCAGAGCTGGGCCCTGCAGGGCCGTGGAGGACACCTCACCCTGGGGCGGCGCACCCCCGAGGGAGAGGGGCAGAGACAGCCCTAGCTTATCCTCAGTGTCCCCAGGGGCCTGGAAGGTCAGGGACCCCCAAGGGACCAGCAGCTGAGGGCTCACCAACCGCCTTCTCTGGCACAAAGGAAGCATCCGGATGGGGAGGAAGTGCCCCCCACGCCCACTGGGAATCAGGGGACCCCGCTCCCTTCCAAGTCAGCCACAGGCCCCCCAGGACCTTGGTGGGGTCCCGTGATCTCCCCTGTCCCTGCCCCACCCCTGGCTCCGCCCTGCTGCCATTGAAACGCAGCAGAGGCTGTTTGTCCTGCCAGCCACAGGCCAGCCGCAGGGCACAGCTCACATCTGCCAGCGGAGACCCAGCTCGGATCCCAGGCCCTGGAGAGAGAGACTCCGCCTCCCAACGGGAGGAGCAGCAGGGAGTGTGCAGCCGGCTTCAGTGCACCCGGATGCATCCAGCATCCTAGATGCTCGACCCAGGACCTGGCGTTCAGCCGGCGCTCGGTCAGCAGTAGTGGCTGACGGGGCAGCCTCTGCCACGGGGGTTTGAAAGAGGCGGGACTGAGCCGTGAAGACCCCACCTCGATGGCCGCCAGCCCCGGGCTGGGCCCAGAGACCTGGAGCTGCCTCCCCAGGGTCCCTGCACACGAGGGACTGAGGATAGGCTTGCGGCCGGGGTGGCTGCATTTACGGGAAGGGGTACACTGCAGGCTGCGGGGGCCAGGCCAGGCTGAAGAGATGCCAAGAAGCAAGACGGTGGGAGGTTGGCCTAGCTGAGCACCCCTGCACCCCGTCCGCTCCCGGGGCCCTC
>NW_012148130.1:476445-494653 GCF_000956105.1 Propithecus coquereli | reverse complement strand
GCACAGCTCACATCTGCCAGCGGAGACCCAGCTCGGATCCCAGGCCCTGGAGAGAGAGACTCCGCCTCCCAACGGGAGGAGCAGCAGGGAGTGTGAAGCGGCTTCAGTGCACCTGGATGCATCCAGCATCCTAGACGCTCGACCCAGGACCTGGCGTTCAGCTGGCGCTCGGTCAGCAGTAGTGGCTGACGGGGCAGCCTCTACCACGGGGGTTTGAAAGAGGCGAGACTGAGCAGTGAAGACCCCCACCTCGATGGCCGCCAGCCCCGGGCTGGGCCCAGAGACCTGGAGCTGCCTCCCCAGGGTCCCTGCACACGAGGGTCTGAGGACAGGCTTGCGGCCGGGGTGGCTGCATTTACGGGGACGGGTACACTGCAGGCTGCAGGGGCCAGGCCAGGCTGAAGAGATGCCAAGAAGCAAGACGGTGGGAGGTTGGCCTAGCTGAGCACCCCTGCACCCCGTCCGCTCCCGGGGCCCTCCGCCCCTTCCCTACCTGCCCTCGGGCGCCCGCTGTCCGCTGGTCTCTGGGAGCAAGGACAGATTCCACCCCAGCTGTACCTGGTGAAGGATTTCACCTGTCCCTGGAAGAGCCTGTGGGTGACGACACGGCCACGTGGAAACCGTCCCTGTTGCGAAACACAGAACCAGCGGTCCAGGGCCCGATGCTGGCGCCGTGACCTGCCACGTACTTTCCATGGGGGGTCCTTTGTAAATTGTCATTTATTAGGTTTATTGTAAGAAAATCCAAGGGAAAAGTATCTTTGTTTGAAATGTGGGGGCCACTCGTTTCTGGTTACAGACACGTCCTACCGTCCACAGGGAGGACACCTGCCCAGCGCTGTCCCCGGGCTCCCATATGAACCGTCTGGGAGTTTCTCCTGGCGTTAGTGCAGGACCACCAGAGCCACCGGACGCAGGCGTTCCTTGACGCAAAACCACCCGGAAACCAATCTTCGTGCCAAGGGGAGAAATACCGCGGAAGAGCAAAGCTTGAATGTTCCATTTTAAGAAGTTGGGAGGCACAGATAGTTTACGTCAATTCAGATTTTATGCTACACGAATGGCAAAGTCACAAAGCCCCTTGTTACAACCGTATCAAATCAGGGCTAGCAATTGCTCCGATTTTGCCATTTTACGCTTCTTTCAAGAAGGGACGCCGTTACACGGGCTCCTGTCTCCTTCCGCACGCCCGAGCGCGCCGCTGTGTTGGAAGCCAGGGCTGGCAGCCCTCGCGGGGCCGGGGCGACAGTCATGCCCAACAGGGCCCCTGTCCCCGGGCTGCAGGGAGGGTCCCCCGGGGAGGCACCGGGTGCCGTGCCTGTCAGGGCCTCCTTAGGCAGAGCCTCGTCCGGCAGCCGCCCGGAGGACGGCCCAGGTCAGTGAGCAGATGTGTTGCCGGCGACACCATTATCTCCCGGCGAACGGCGGCGTCCCCGTGCAGCCAGGCAGGGCCCAGGCTGCCGTGTAATTGGACCATTGAAAAGTAAATTATCTGCAGCTGGAAACAAGACACTGCCTTTTAACTCGGGCATTATAAGGTCAAGACTCGAGACATCACTGGGAAAAGCATTTATTGAAAAGCGATGGGAAAATGAAATTTAAAATTCAAAGCCGCCGTGTGTGGCGAGGACGGCGGGAGGCGGTGCGTTGTTCGGCGGCCCCGGGAGCCGGGTCAGGGGATTTATTTGCATCTTTATTTTGCTGACGCCGGAGAGCGCCGCGTGAAGGGACTCTAATGTCAATCTGATGAAAAATAGATCCCGGGACAAAAGCTGCAGGATGTTCACGGAGGCTGCGCGGCCCAGAGGGAGCCTCGCGGCCGAACACCCGCCAGCCTCTGCCCCGGGCCCCTGGCGTTGGGACGGCTGTTCCCGGCAGGGTGACTCAGTTTCCCCAGCTCCACCCCTCCTCTCTGCATGGGGCAGTCTCATCCCAGCCCACCCAGGGCCCTTGGCACACGATGGTCCCCAGACCTGCCTGTCCTGCCGCCCGCTCCTTGCTGTGTGAGTCTGTGCTCACTCCACCCTGTGTCGGGTGGTCACACCCGAACCCAGCTCCGGGCAACCCCCACCCCCCCGCCCTGGGCCCAAGATGACCCTCCGTGACCTCACCCGGCTGCGTCGTGTGCACCGCTGTGGGCATTTCGGGGCAGCTACCAGTGAGGACGTGCGCATCGCAGTGCTGCCCGCGTACCCAGGGCCCCTCTGTGGGGCCACGCTGTGTGGGACCCCTGACTTGGACTGTCTCCTGTGCAAGGAAACAGGCTCAGGGGCTTAAAGGGACCTGTCCAACATGACAGCGGGTCAGCATGTTGGTGACGGATGGGGACCCAGGCCCACTCCACCCCGAGGCTCCCTCAGCTGCCCCGGGTCACCGTGCCCAGCCCTGGGCTCCCACACACTGTCGAGTCCCCCTTGTGCCTGGCACGGAGCCCAGACCAGGTGCCCGGGAGCAGGAAAGGCCCGGAGCAGAGATGCCCACGCCCGCCCTGCAGTGTGGAAGCGGAGGCCGAGCCCACAGGGACAGGCGGGCTTGCAAAGGGGCGCAGCGAGTCGGCACAGAGCTGTAGCAGAAAACGCTCTGATTCCTCTCCTCCCCGCCCCGGGCCAGGGTCGCCTCCCTCCCTGCCCAGCCCCCGGGGTGTCCTCTGCTGCCTGGGGGTGGCCACAGGCCTGGAGCCCAGACCCCTGCTCCGGGTGCAGGAGGAGGAAGGAGGGGGAAGCGGGTCGCTGCGGAGCGAAGTGCTTTGTCTGGGGACCTGAGACCAGAACCCAGCCTGGCTCTGGGTCTTTGGTGGCCTTCCGTTCCCAGATGCCAGGGCCACAGAGGGGGACACACCCTGACATGTCCACCGACATCCTGTCGATGGCCCGGTGCTATCTGTCCACAGACAAAGGGATCCATCTGGAGAGGGACAGAGAGCGCTGTCCCCGTGGAACCTAGGGCACACTGTGTGCAATGCAACGCCAAGCAACCCACGTACCTTCTGTGAGCCTCAGTTTCTCCTGATAAATGGCGGATGTATTCCCCTTGTAGGGCTTCTGTGAAGATTAACTAACCAACAGGCATAGGAAACCCAGCCAGGTGTGTAGGGAGTGATGGCCCTTAGTGGTTCTGCTGCTCATTTTTTGGGGATTTTCTGCTGCCCCCCGGTCCTATACCTGTCAGAATTAGGCTCTGCTGGATGTAACAGAATGCCCGCAAATAATCATGGCTTCACCATGGGCTGTCCAGGGCTGTCGTGTTACACTCAGCGTCAGGAACCCTGGCTCCTGTCTTGCTGATCTGTGTGTGGCTTTTATTCCTGAGGCCATAGCATGGTCCAGTGTGGCTGCTGCTGCTCCAGCCATTGCACCACATTCAACAGCAGGGAGGTGGAGTACAGGCCCTGGGCTCTCCAAAAAGAACACACAAAAATCCTTCTTGTATGTTATCGCCAGAACTTAGTCACAAGGCCAGACGTCACTGCCAATAGGGCTGGGAAATGTAATCCTTCTTCCTGATAGCCACCTGCTCGGCCGAAAATTGTGGATTGTGTTACTCAAGAAGGAGAACCAAGATACTGGGGACAACTAGTCATCTACGCATGACCCAGAATTGTATGCCTGAGAAAAAATATTTTTGAGACCTGGAAGGAATAAGGATGTTTACTTCTAGAAGTAGAAGAGATTCCTCGACAAGAGACCCTACTTTTGGAAGAGAGAAGACGGTCCAGGAGGGTGTTCTGACACGGGAGGAGGAACAGCAAGCGTGGGGCAGCTAAGCATGTGGGCACGTTAGAGCAAACGCTGACACGGGCAGCGGCACAAACGTGTGGCGGGAAGGACAAGATGGAAGCACAAGGCCTGAACAGCTGCGCAGGCGGGAGGGTGGCGGGAGCCGGAGCCCTCTGATCCCGCGTTGCTGGGAGGGGCATGAACGGGCTGCAGAATCGGCAGTTTGTGGGTCACTTTAACCCTGTTAGCATTTCACACGCCACACATCCGGGGCGTATCGGGCACATTTATAAGCTTAACGACTAGCGATGCTGATAGCAACGACGCGAGCGCCCGTGCGGCCACCTCCCCCGCTTGCTCCTCTCTGACTGCGGCGCCCGGGGAACCCTCACCCCTGTCCGCGCCACTCTTTCCCTCGTTTCCTTTATCAACTGTTCGTTTTAGCTGCTTGTGGCCTTTGTGTGAACGGAGTCGTCTTCCTCACTCCGTGGCCGCGTCTTGCCCCCTCTACGCGGAGTTGCGCGCACGGAGCGTCCATTTGGATGCTCAGGCGCGGTTCCCTGGTCCTCACTGCTGTTCGGTACCTCGTTGCTTGAGTGTGTCACAATTCGCTCATCGGTTCATCGTGTCGGTGGACACTTATGTTGTCTCCAGGCTTCCACCATCGCGGCGCTGCGTGAACAGCCCGGTGCGCCGACCCGCAGGTGCGCACGCTCGCGCCCGGCTCCGGATTAGGCACGGAGCGCCGTGGCGGGTGGGGCGGGTGGCCCGCAGCCTGGAGCAGCCTTGCCGGGAGGTACTGTCACCTTCTGCCAGGTGGGGAGCCTCTGGAGATGTCACCAGGGTGAGAAATTGCTGGCGCATTGGGTATGCGCAAGTCACCTTTACCGGGTGTGACGAGCCGTTTTCCAAAGTGACTGTGACTCCAGCTGTGTGGCCAAGAGTCCCTGCTGCCCACCCCTTCCGCTGCCTGGGTTGGATCCACTTTTCAATTTGGGCAAATTCGGTTGTCGTAAAATCGTAGCTTCTTATTTTATTTTGAATCGACAGATGAATACAGTTTAAATTCAATCCATCCAATCTAATCCGATTACTTGTGTACTGTCGAACATCTGCACGCCTCTAACAACCAAACCCCTGCAGCACTGAAAGTTTGTATCAAAAACCGTGGCTCACAATCCTCCACTCCCACCTCTAGGATCAGCCATCATCGGCCTTTAAAATTTCGTTCCTGCGTGTGCATCGCGTTTTTCTAAACATTGTGTATGTACCGCTACCTTTTGATTAATTGGTTTGGGACATAATTTAAAATTTTTCCTATTATAGTGGATGAAAACTTAGCCCTGGTATTCATCCGCTCTCCACTCTCCCAACACAGCTACTTCACAATGTTTGTGAACTCGGTTTTGTACGTTTACGTCCCGTCTCTCTGTGTAGCTGCTGCAGCTAGCTGAGCGTTGCAGACACTCCAGCCACGTTTCCTGTTTTGCTTTCTGTGTTTCCTAAAGTTATTAATCGCTTTGCTTTTTCATTTGCTTATTTTTTCCTAGTCTATTACTAATTCTTCCCACACCTTCAAATATCCTTTTTCTGTACTTTTCCACATCACTCCTTCCTGGAGAGGCTCTGCCCAGAGGTCTCTTTCTCTCTGGCCTGGGCTGGCTTCTGCCCGGCGAGGGTCCCCGTTTCCTGGGTCCCGTCCACGTCGTCCTCATTCTTGGTTTACGCCCTCGTTTGGCGGGAACGATTCTGTGGTTTAAGGGGGATGAAAGACGCTCGGTGGGCAGCGAGCCCCGCGCGGCAGCGCTCGAACTTCCCGGGAAGCTGCTCCCACCCGGCCGGTTGCCCGTGCGCCTGGGACCTCCCTCGGCCCCCGTCCCGGGCAGTCCTTCTGCGTCTCTCTTGTTTTCCGGAGGGAAATGGTGTGGACCTTTTCTCAGTCTCTGTCATTTTGTCATTTCGAGAGTGTTGTGTGAGTGGAGTCATGAAGCACGTGGACTTTGGGATCGTCTGCCCGGCTGAGTGCCCGTCGAGAGCCCGTCCGGTCGTCGCACGCGCCAACAACCCGTTCCTTTGCATTGCCGGCTGCGACCATTTGCCTGACCGTGCGCTTCCTGTGGGGAATTCTGGTTGTTTTCAGGTTTCGGCTACTCCACATACAGCTGCCGGAACAGCAGTGCACGGTTTTGCGTGTGTGTGGAAGTTTTTATCTCTTCAGGGTAAGTGACCGGGAATGCGAGTCTGCCTCTCAGGGCCGGGTTGGGCTGTACGAGGGGCTGCCAGATGACGTTCCAGGCTGGCTGGACCCGTTCACG
The DNA here is from genome assembly GCF_000956105.1 of Propithecus coquereli. NCBI lineage: Eukaryota > Metazoa > Chordata > Mammalia > Primates > Indriidae > Propithecus > Propithecus coquereli. Next base: position 488,622 of record NW_012148130.1, on the reverse strand, counting down.
GTCCCACCCGCAACGCACGGCGACTCCGGTTTCTCCGCATCCTCACCGGCACTCGGTGCGTCGCAGATTTTTACTTCGGGTGTTCCGCTGGGGCGTAGCGAGATCTCGTCCTGACCTGAGTTGTGCTTCTCCGTGGCTAGCGATGTGGCCCCCCGGTCCTGGCTCTGCCGCCGCCCCCTCGTCATCCCCGGCCCTAGAGACACCTGCTGCTGCCAGACCCGGGATCTCAAATATTCCTGGGAACAAACCAGGCTCGTTCGCAGCTTTCCCCGCTGGCGCAGGGCTCGTCTTGCTCCAATCTGCCAAGGCAGTTGCCGCGTGTGTGTCTGCCTTTCAGCTTCCAAAACGTTGTTGTGTTTGTGTTCAGTGTTTACTGTTTGTTGTTTGGGGTCCAGACTGTCATAAAGGAAGCTCCCCTCCCCCCTTCCCAGTCTGTTCTCTCCTTCCTTTGGAGTTTATGTCATTAAAAAATCTCATGGCTGTAGTTTTAGCGGAGTTTGGAAGGAAAGCGAGACCCGTATGCCCAGTCCAGGATCATGGAATTCCCGAGAGCTTTTTCAAAAGGCATTTCCTGGGTCGCTGAAGAGGCTGGGCTTCCTCCTGGTGTCCGTGAACCTGCATGTGTCCTCAGGGTCCCGTCTTGGCCCCTGTTTTCCGTGGGGATCCCCGCTGTCTCGTGCTGACCCGCAGAACTCTCCGTGTGTTCTGCAGCCTCCTGCGTCGCTGGGCGTGTTGCAAATGCTGCCTCCCGGCCTGTGCTGTCACCTTGAAAATGGTTTCTTTTGCTGAACTGAATTTCTTAATTTTAATGAAAATGTCTTTGTTACAACTTCTCCTTTGTGGTTTGCTCGTTTTGGGTCTTGTTTGAGAAATCGTTTCCCATTCAGCGGTCTTTTCAGTTATGTCTTTTATGTTTAAGTCTTTAACGACTTGGGACTTATTTGCAAGATGAGGTGAGGTAGAGATTCGTTTTCATTATTTTTAAAAACATGGGTAAGCTTCCCAGTGCCTTATCAAAAAGCTCGCCCTTTTCGTGCCGACCCGCCCTCTTACTGAGTCCCGGTCCCGCAAATCCGTCTGCTTCTGATCGTCAGTCACCTCCTGTTGGTCTCTGTGTCCCCGCCCGCCCTCGCCACGCAGTTTGGTGGCTTTGCCGTGTCGCGGGTGTGCCGTCGCGGGGGCTCCAGCTTCTTCTTCCTCTGCGGGGGGTGTCTGGGCTAATCCCAGGCCTCTGCTGTTCCACATACAGTTAAAAATCAGTTTAATAAGTTTCATGGAGAGGCCTCTTGGGGTTTTTGTTGTGAATGCGTCAAATCTTTAGATCAGTTTGGGGAAAATGAAGACGCTGATGAAAAACACAGTATATTTCTTTATGAAATATACATCCCTCCTCTTCCTTAAGTCTTCTTTAATGTTGGTAAATAAAGCTTTCGTAATTTTCCCACAAAGTGCGTGCACACGTTGTTGGTTTTATTCCTGGGGACCTAATATTCTTGGTTGCTACTGTAAATGACATTTTAAAATTTATATTTTCTAACTGACTGTGGCTGGTATAGAAATTGGTTGGTATGGATTGAGATTGCATAGAAATGCAGTTGGATTGGGATATTTATTTTGTATCCGGCAAACTTGCTAAACCATCTTATTAATTCTAAGTAATGTTAGCCTTTTCCCCCTTCTGCGTAAAGAATCATGTCATCTGTGAACAACGACGGTGTTTTCTCTTTTCTTTCCTTGTGCATTTATTTCCTTGTTTGCTTTACTGAATTGGCTAGAACCTTTGGTTAACTTCCGACTTTGTAAACCAGCATGTAAAAATTACGAATAACCACTGTCTCGGTGCATTCGATGCATTTGAGCTGCTGTAACAGAGCACTGGGCACTTTGTAAACAAGGTCTGGAGACCGGGAGGTGCAAGATCAAGGCGCCAGCAGATTCAGCGCCTGGCGGGGCCTGTTTCCCATCGATGGACGGGTCCCATCCGCTGCGTCCTCTCGTGGAGGAAGGGAAACAAGGCCCCTCCAGGCTCTCCTCTAAGGGCACCGATCGCCTCCCAAAGGCCTCACCTCTTGCTACCCTTGCACTGGGGGTTGAGTATCAACACCTGAATTTTGGGGGACACAAACATTCAGACCGTAAGAACCACTAAAATAACGTAAATAGTGCGTATAATATCCAAACCAGTAGGGGAGGAAAAATAAGGGATAAAAAATGTTTAACGCACATGAAGGCCAGACAGGGGAGGAGAAAAAAACAGAGGAAAATACAAATAGGAAATGCCCAGATGGAAAACCCGGGCAGAACCGCCGCAGGCTGGGGGAGCAGGTGGGCCCGGCTCAGCAGCCCGGACCTCGCTGCCCAGGTCTGGGTTCTGGGGGCTCGTCCAGCAGAGGCCTGGCCGCTCTCAGCCCCGGGCCCGGGAGAGCTGCCACCTGCAGGGGACTCTGACAAGAATTCCGCGCAGTGCGGTGGTCCGGTCGTAAAGAACACGGAACGCTATAAAAAGAGTTTAATCGCGCGCACGAGGCAGACATTGCGTTTAATTTATCGCCCTGCAAAATTAAAGCCGTTCTGGGGTTTCCATCACTCACGCGGGGCGGAGTTATTTATTGGACGCTGTCAGAGCTGAGGGGATCTGAAATTCAGGCCAGGGAAAGTCAAGTTTTACAAAGGCCCGTCCAGGTCCCCAGGGGCCCGGACGCTCAGCTGGCTCCCCTGGGCGGCAGAGGCAGGAAGGGGAGCAGCCACCGCGCCGTTTCCCCACGAGGAAGCCGAGGCTCCCGCGGGTGCGTGGAACGTGCCTCGCCGGAGCGCCACACTCGGGGCCCTGGACTAACTTCTCGGGCCACTAAGTGGGCTGTCCCTGCACCTGCCCTCTGACCGGGAAATTCACGCTCCTGCCCCGCCAGCCCCTCCGGGAACTCCTGTGTCACAAATTTGAACCCGAGCCTGGAGGTGAGCCTGCCCGGCGCTGTTCGCCCGCAGGTGCTGAATCCGTTTGAAGAAACCCGCGGAGTGGGCCTGGCCCTTTGCTCGGCTCCGGGAGGGGGCAGGGCAGGCCGGAGGCCTCTTGGGGGAAGCACAGACGCTGGTTTGAGACACGCCGGGGAAGAGGCTCCGGCAGACACCACGATCCTGCTCCAAGGCGCCAGCTCGAGCGGTTTTGCTCCAGGACGGCTTGCAGACGGGCCGCTGTCCTGTAGTCAGTCAGGGAATAAGGCTGTCTGTGCCAACGCGCTGGGTGGGCAGGCTGCCTGATGGGGTGAGGCGCTGGGGCGAGCGGCCCCCCAAGGCCCACTGGCTCCCCAGTGGGCTGCGCAGACCCCAGTGCTCCTGTCTGTGGGGCCCGGGAAGGCGCGTGATGGGCATCAGCCCCTGTCACCCCAGCAAAGTGACATCCTCCCCGCCGGAGGGCTGGGGTCTCTCTGCTGTGCTGCTAGGCAACCTGCCAGGCGTCAGTGTGCCCACAGCTCCGAGTCTTGTCACGCCCGCCAGCTCCTCTGTGCAGAGCACAGCACTGAGTGTGGGGAGGGCATAGAGGCCTGAATGGAGCAGAGGGCGGGGTCACGCTGGGGCAGGCCACACGCCGGCCATCCTCATCCTCTCCAGCCCCCCGTCCCTGAGGCTAACACCTCCCGACACCCACTTTCCAGAAGCATCGGCAGAGGCTGCGGTCAAGGGAGGTGGAAGGCGGGATGGAGCCGAGGGGCCACGGCTCTGGGCTTGCCGTGTGGCCTCGGGCAAGAGCCTTCCCTCCCTGGGCCTGGGTTCCCGGTCTACGGGATAATCCAGACCTTCGCTCAGACTTTCTGCCCCTCAGGGACTTGGCTGCGGGTTTCGGGGTAAGAGGGATGGGGGGAGGCCCAGCAATGCCTGGCCCCTGTCTCCCACGAGAAGTTCTGCCTTCTCCCGCCTCTGCCGCCCCCTCTCCCAGGGAGCCCCTCCTGCGCTAAGCCAGACAGGGGACTGTGACCCGCTCTGACAAGAGGGCACATCCCGTGTTCCGCACGGGTTTCTGGAGCACGTACTTGGTGCCAGATGCCGTGACGGGGGCTGGGGACGTGAGGGGAGCTCATGGGGGAGGGGGTGTGGGCAGGCGTCCGCCCAAAGCCACATGGGTGACTGTCCAGCAGGGCTGTGTCGGCCACCGCTGCCCAACCGCGGGTGGCACACGCAGGGCAAGGTCACCCCTCCTGGTCCTGGAGGCCACCCCCATCAGCCTGCGTCCTCCGTGAGCCCCTGGAGGACCCTGGGCTGGGGTCGGGCCTGCTTCCTCTCTTCCGCACCCGGCACCTTCCAGCTCCCGCCGCAGGTCTGCATCCTGCCAGCCACGCTCCCACCCTCCTCGGAGTTTCCAGCTCCTTCCATGCCAGGCTCCGCAGGGCCCCCCCGACCACCCCGTTTGCAGTGAGTTTGAAGTCACTTCCCCGAGCCGTGTTGGGCTCCTCTCGGGTGCAGAGGTCCCAGGTGCACAAAGCCCAGGTCCTGCCCTCGGAGGCAGGCGGTGCCGGCTGCCCTGGGCAGGTGCCGGGACACACCTCCGCCTGGGCCCGGAGCAGAGCAGCTCCCAGAGGAGGCGTCGGCCGGGGGACCCCAAACAAGGGTGGGGAGAGTGCCGCACAGACCTGTCTCCGCTAGCGGGAGTCTGCTTCACGCCACCTTCTCGGGGTCTCTCTGCTCCCCCATCTCCCCTGACCCTGGCTTCATTTTCCTTCCCTGCATCCGTCACCCCCGGCACGGGCTACGTGCTTGTTTCTGCCCCTCCCGTTAGCTGCGAGCTCCACGTGAGCAGAGAAACGGGTCTGTGTTTTGCTTCCTGCCGAATCTTTAGCATAAAGAATAGTGTCTGCGTGAAGTCGCCGGTCAATAAATATTTGTTGAGTAAACACGTGGATAAATTACTTGTATGTTCCCTCCCAGCCGGTGTCCACAAGCAGGCACACTTGGCGTCACGCTCACGGTACAACCAGCCTCTGTGTTCTGCCATTCTCCCTCCCGTCGTGCACCTGTCGCTCACGTTGCCCATAAGTCTCCAGGTTTTTCACGCGTGCTGCGCGGGCACCGCTCGGCAGCACGGATGCGGGGGCCTCCCCGACCACTCCACGCCCTGCACGCCCAGGCTGTCGCCGGCACATCACCCTCCAGATGCCTGGTGAGGCCACCTTAGTGGCAAATTTCCACTCAGTGGAGCAATTTTCTCAGGATAGGTTCCGATGAGTGACAATTACCGGGTGGAGGAGCCCTTGGTATTCTCACTACGTGTTGCAAATTGCTTCCCAGAGGCTATGCGCCAGCTCACAGTGCCACCAGTGGCTCCTCGAACCCGTCGGAGAACAGGGGCTGCAGAGCAAACCTCACCCTGAAGTCCGGGAGACGGTGAACGCAGGACGCCGAGATCCGTTACCTGGAGCCACAGACTATTACACAGAGCTTGGCTGCAACACTGGTGGTTATTGGAGGCTGCGTGTGGAGTAGCTTGAGAGGGCGAGATTTCTGGGCCCACAGTGCTGGGGGACCCCACATTGTCACGGACTTTGCCTCCAGAAATCCAGTCAGGCTCTTGTGGTGACGGTCTGAGAAGACCCCTGGTCTCTGGCAGCAGGTTGGGAAGAGTTACCATGTGAAATACACCTGCAGACTTCACAGCAAATGCCGTTCACCGGGGGACCTTACTGAGCTGGGGACGGGGTTCCCCCCACTCCAGCCCCTCCAGCATTTCTGTCCCATCTTAGGACGAAGACAGGCGCAGGAAGAAGGGCCAGAGAGCGTCAATGAGACAGACAGGAACACTGCAGCTGGGGAAGGCGTGGGTGGGGGGAGCGGGCTGTACCCACGAGGAAGCACTTGTGAAGGTCACAGCCCAGGGTCACAGGAATTGGAAGCCCCCCACCACTCCAGCACCCCGACAGGGCTCCCACATCATAACGGTGGATTCTGGGAAAGACAGACTCTCCTAGGGAGCACTGCTTATGGAAGCCCAAGTCAGCAGGGAAGACAAAAATGAGGACACTGGAGGAATTTGCAGCTTCTGGCAGCCATAGCCACAGTAGACGTTAAACACAGCTCCTAGCCAGGCTAACATAAACCTGCACCAAAGGCCTGTTTGTCTCAGTTCCTGATACCCAATACAATATGTCAGGTTTCCAGCAAAAAATTATAAAGCATGCCAAAAGATAAGAAAAAACATAGTCTGAACAGATAATGCAACCATTCGAAACTGACTCAGATATAACACGGATGATAGAATTGCCAGACACGGAATTTAGAATGACTGTGACTAATATGTTAAGGGCTCCGATGGGAAAAGACAACGTGCAAAAATAAGTGAGTAATATAAACGGAGAAACAAAAACTCTAAGTAAGAATCAAAAGGATATGCTAGAAATTTAAAAAAAAATTGTAACAGAAATGATAAATGCCTCATGCGTAGGCTGACACAGCAAAGGAAAACATCAGCGAGTTTGAAGATAGGTTAATAGAGACTTCCCAAAATATTTTCCATGTCTCTTAATGTCTCTTTTATATTTTCTACCTCTTTTCACTCTAAAATGTATTCTGTGTAATTTCTTCACTTCTACCTTCTAATTTAGTAATTCTCTCTTTGACTGAATCTAATCTGCTACTGTTTATATCCGTCTCTCCTCTTTCACACAGAAGCCACCAGCTGAGCTCTTGGGGCGCCCTCCCCTAAAGGCAGTTGTGGGTTGGACACAGCCTCTGGCTCCGCCTACCTGGACAGCCTGATGACAAGAATGAGAGCCCTTGGAAGATGGACACTGTCTCTATTCACAGTTTTTAAAATTATTGAGTTATAATTCACACACCATAACATTCGTGCAAGACACCCCCTGCAATCTTAGTGGCTCATAGCTGTTTCCCTTGTTCGTGATTCTGCGGCGGTTCTCCTCCCGTCTGGTCAGCTGATCTCAGCTGGGTTCACTCATGCATCTTGGTCAGGGGTGGGTCGGCTGGGAGCTGGATGGTCTAGGGTGGCTTTGGTCACTTGCCTGAGGTCGGCAGGCTGTTGGCTGAGGTGCTGGGGCTCCGGGCAACATGTGTCTCACCATCCACATGCTGGCCCTGCCTCTGCCACACGTGGTCACGGGGTCTGAGGGCAGGAGGAAGGCAAGCCCCACCATGCCTCTGCTGCATTTGTGATCGTCTCATTGGCGAGGGTCCTATCCTGTTATCTATTGGTGTGAACAGATGACCCTAAAACTTAATGGCTTAAAACAGATATTGCATTTTTGTGGGCCAGGAATTTGGGGAGGGCGTGGCTGGACAGTGCATCTCTCATTCAGCCAGCATCAGACAGGGTGACTGAGGCTGGAGGCGCCACTTCCAAATGGCTTCTCCACTTCCGTGTGGGGCCTGCGTGCCCCTCTGTCGCTGCTCTACGAGGCATCTCTGCCCCAGGCCCTCCTGACGGCTGGGGCTTCTTACAGCAGGTTCATCTCAGTTGTTTGAACTTCTTACGTGACAGCTGGTTTCCCAGGGCAAGCAGGGCTGAAGCTGCCACACTTTGCAGATGCAGCCTGGAGGTCCCCGACGTCACGCCTGCTGCATGCTGTTGGCCAAGCCGGTCACTGAAGCCAGCGCAGGCCCAGGTCAGGGTGGATCAGACTCCCTTTCTCAGTGAGAGCAAAGAATCTGCATCTATCGTCAGCCTGCCGCAGTCTGCCCTGTGGTCACGAGTTGTTTATATTCCTGCCAGATGCAAGACACGCTTGACCTCACTGAAGCCCCCACAAAATGCCCTCAGCCCGTTCGAGACCCCCCACCAGCCCTGCCTGTTTGGGCTTTGGCTGGAAGCCCAGGGCCCCCTGTCCTCGGCCGGCGATCTCCGGTGCACACAGGGTCCTGGGGACAGGAGCAGCTCCTCTGAGCTGAAGACCTGTAGCCCAGAGACCAGTGACATGACTCCACCAGCCCAGCTTCTGGTGACGAGACTCGGGGTCACCGGAATGGACACCCATCCAGCAAAGCAGAGCGCGGAGTGTGCTGCAGTCGGTCCCAGAGCGATCCCGGGGCCCCGGCCGGCACCTGCTGCCAGTTCCCGCTCCCGGGAAAGACGCCCACAGCCCTGGGCTCCACCTCCGGGCTCCAGTCTGGTTGTCTGAGTCACTCTCCCTTGGCCATGAGAACTGCCCCTCCTGCCCTCAGAAGGCTGAGAACACCGTCCCTTTTGGACCTAGCTGCTACAGTTTCCTTAAAAGCTTTGAGGGGCCCTTACAGATTAATCGATACTCGACGGCGTCAGACCAGAGCCACCTCCTCGGCTTCTTTCACCGTGGGCAGCCTGCTTTGGGACAACAGCCTGACATTCCTGGGAGCCCCCCTGTCTGGCAGGGACGGTCTGCGGGGCACACTGTGAAGGTTTAGAGGTTCTTTTGTTCAGCTGAGAGGGCAGACGCCGCCTCCTGTCCTTCTGAGGCTGGACAAAGCCCCCCGTTACCTGGCTTGCAGCCTCGCGCTCCTGCCCTGAGGTCGCCGCGCACTGAGAGTCTTGTCGAGAGAGGCTGAGGGTGAGACGGTTTCGTCCCTGAGCCCAGCAAGCCCTGGGTCTTTTATGTTTAATCTGATTCTGTTGAGAGCGGAACTGGCCCTTCTTCAGCTCCTCCCGCGCCTTGTGTTGGCTCACAGGCCGCTGGGCCAGCCCGCGGGTCCCGCACTCTGCCTGGAAGGGCCCCGCCAGCCCCGCTGGGCGGTGAGCACGTTACCGCTGTGTGTCACAAAACTTCCGGTCACCATCTAACAGGGACCTTTCCTCCAGTCTCCGATGACAGCGTCCTCGTCGTCCTCAGAGCCCCACCAGCAGCCCCTGATGCCTTCACCGCCACCCCGTCCCCAAACCAGTGACCCGTGGGGTTTGTCCCTACAACGTGATGTTCCACAGACATACATGTGGGGAAATGACGACGACTGTCAAGCTGATCGGCGCATCCACCCCTCGTACAGTTACTCTGGTGCGGTGCGAGCCTCAGGCGTCTGTTCTCTTGGCGGATTTCCAGTGCAGGACGTGGCGGTGTTAACTGCGGCCCTCGTGCCGCACGCAAGGTCTCCACACTCATTTGTCCCACGTGACCACACTTTGTGCCCTTCGACCCTCCGCGCCCCACCCTCACCCCGACTCCTGTTACCTGCAGCTCCTCTCTCTGCTTCTACGTGTGCACGGATTCCAGAGACGTCACGCAGAATTTTTCTTGCTGTGTCTGGCTTATTTCACGTAGCACGATGTCCTCTGGGTTCATCTATGTTGTTGCAAACGTCAGGGTCGCCTTCTTGGCTAAATGGTATCCCGCTGCGTGTACACCCCACACACCCCATTTCTTTACCCATTCACATGTTCACGGACACATTGGTTGATGCCATATGCCGGCTACGGTGAATGTGCTGCAGCGGACGTGGGCGTCAGACGTCTCTGACATGCTGATTTCATTTCCTTCGCCCGCGGACCCAGCAGTGGGATTGCTGGGTCATACAGTAGTTTGTTTTTAACTTTTTGAAGACTCTCCATACTGCTTCCTCGGCGGCTGTACCAGTTTACATTCCCACGGCAGCGCGTAAGGGTTCCCTTTTCTCCACATCAACGCCAACACTCGTTACCTTCATCTTGGCGATGACAGCTGAGAGGTGACACCTCATGTGGTTTTGATTTGCGTTTCCCTGATGGTCAGTGATGTTGAGCATTCTTTCGTATACCTGTTGGCTATTTGTATGTCTTCCTCTGAGAAATGTCTATCCAGGCCCTTTGCCCATTTTTAAATTGGGTTATTTGTTTTCTTGGTATCGAGTTGTTTGAGTTCCTTCCATATTTTGGATATTAGCTCCTTATCAGATACATGGTTTGCAAATATTTTCTCCCAGTCCGTGGGTTGCCTTCCCATTTTGCTGACTATTCCCTTTGCTGTGCAGACGCCTTTTAGTTTGATGTTGTTCATCCTGCTTATTCTTGCTTTGTTGTCTGAGCTTTGGGTTTCGTACCGAAAAAATCATTTCCAAGGCTGGTGTCAAGGGGCTCTCCCCGACGTGTTCATCTCCTAGTTTTACAGTTTCAGGCCTTACAGTTAAGTCTTTAATCTATTTTGACCTGATTGTTGTATATGGTGTAAGATCAGGGCCAATGACCTGTATTTAAAGTTTTTGTTACAGCAGCACCTGACTTCTGGGTACCCAATTATCTTCTAGTTATCTATTGTTATGTATAAACTACCAAAAAGGCTTCAAACACTCATTTTATTTTGCTCTTGATTTTGTGGGTCACAAGTTTGGAAAGGGCTCAGCTGGGAGGTTTTTCTTGGGTCCAGGTAGTGTCAACTGTGGCCGCCACGTCCAAGATGGCATCTTCACCCACGCGCCTGGCGCCTCGGTGGCCCTTGCTCTCTCCTCTCTACACGGGAGGCCTGGGCTCCTCTCAGTGCGAGAGTAAATGTCTTACGTGGAAGCTGGTCCCCTGGGGCAGGATTTCCAAGTGAGGTGGGTAAAAGCTGTGAGGCTTCTTGTGATCTAGCCTCAGAAGTCCCAGATGTCGCGTCTGCCTCATTCTGTCGGCCAAACAAGTCGCCGGCTGAGGCCAGCGCAGACTCCATGGGGCGGGCCCAGGCTCCGTGTCTCCAGGGCGGCAGAGGCAGAGAGCTGCTTCCGTCTGGAATCTGCCCGGTGTCCCGGCTCTGCTCTCTCCTCCCTGGCTGGTCCCAGCTTCCCGAGCCCCTCTTTGTTGCCTGGCCCGAGTCCCTGGGATGCCCTCCAGGCCTGAGCACCCGGGTCTCAGGGGAAAACCCAGCTCCTTTCTCCCAACCTGGGCAGCCCTGGGCCCGAGGGTCTCTCCAGGGCAGCCTGGGGCCAGCAGACAGGACTTGGAGAGGCAGGGGTGGGGGTACACTGTCCTGAGGAAGAGCAGGGGTGAGGGGGATGGGGCCAGGGTGACCCCTCCTCCTAGACAAACTCCCAAAGGCACCGTGGCCGGCACTGTGGCTCTGTCCCCTGGAGCCTGGGCTCTGGCCCCACGGGGCCCGTTGCTGCCTCCTGCTGCCGTCTCTCCCCCCCGACTCCCACGTCCTGTGGGACAATCAGGGGCCTGTGGTGCCAGGTCCTGTCACACCTGAGCCACAGCGAGCACACTCAGCCATCAGAGCCCAGCAGGGATGAAGACGCCGGACGACACACAGCAGGCCGTGCGGCGCTGTGCCGAGGGTGGTGGCGGGAACGGCTGCTGGGTCAGCACGGCCTCATGGGCACTGAGGTTCAGGCAGAGAGCGGAGGGGACAGAGGCCCCGGGGCAGGGCCAGGCAGGAGCAGGGCTCAGCAGACAGGTGGGCTGGTGACCTCAGCCAACCCACTGCGTCTCTCCACGCCTCGGTTTCTCTGTCTGTGAAACAGGCGGAGGGACGGCACCCGCCCCCAGGGCTGGCGCGAGTCTGAAGGGCCTGGCATGTGGCAGGTCCTCGATGAGGAGGACTATTAGCCGCTTCGTTGTCCCGTTTCCAAGGCTGGGGAGGCTGGAGGCAGGAGGTGGAAGGCGGGGCAGGGGGAGAGGGGGCAGGTCCTGCTGGGGCAGCCTTGAATTTTATTATTCCGCAGAGGAAAACGTCCGAGTCTTCGAGCAGGGGGCGATTCGAGACTGGAATTGGTTTCTCAAAGACTGGGGAGGAGGGGCTTGCAGGGACTGAGAAGGAGGCGGGGAGCCCCTTGGTGGGTGTGGCCCAGAGACGAGACGGGGTGCAGGGCCCGCCCAGAGCTGTCCTGGAGGTCCCTGGAGGTGGCAGGGCCCTGGCTTGTCCTGGTTTGGCGCTGGGGGCCCTGGAAGCGCTGGAGCCCTCGGCCAGGTGCGGTTCCGTGGGGTCCCACGTCACCGCCTCTCCCGGCAGCCCAGGTGGCTCCCCTCTGTGGGACACTCCACCTGGTCTGCAGGAGGGCCTGGGGCCCAGGCGGAGACGCCACCAGGGCCACTCGCTGGCCACGGCCCTCAGTGTCCAGGAGCCTGCCGGGAGCTGCGGGGCCATGGCTCTGCATGGTAATGTTGCTGCGCTGGCTCTCAGGGAAGGAGGTGACATTCAGTACCGGGAAATTCATTGTTATTGCCGCGCACTGAATGTCAAATGAATCCGCAATGCTGGCGGGGCACAGCTAAGACATCGTCCGTGCTGCAAATGACTTCGGATTACTGAAACTGCGGGC
>NW_012148130.1:472159-476395 GCF_000956105.1 Propithecus coquereli | reverse complement strand
TGGGCGGAGACGGTGGGGGGCTGCGGCCCCCACCAAGCAGACGCGTGTCTGGGCAGTGGTGGGTGGGGAGGAAGAAGACAGAGAGGGAAGCAACAGGTGGCACCTGCGCTAGGCTGAGCCCCCAGCCTCCCCGAGTCCCTGCCCTGTGGCCCCCCAGGGAGCCCTTGGTCATGGCCGGTGGGGCCGAGATGGTAACTGGGGCAGGGGGGCACCCACTGGGGGCTCCCACCCTGAGCAGGACCCGAGTTGGCCCTGCGCCGAGGCCCGCTCGACCTAGTGCCTCAGGGCAGGGACTGGGGCTTCGGGGTCCGGATGTGGGCTCCGGCAGCCGTCCTCCCAACTCGAGGCTCAGTCCCCTCGGCCCTCCCGGCCGCTGTCACCGGCTGCAGCCTCCCACTCACCCACTGCTGGTTGTGACTGGCTCCTCCTGGCCAAGCCAGCCCCACACCTGTGGAGGCCTGTGCCCCCGGCCCCCCAGCCCTGACTCAGGAGACCGAGACCCTGGGAGCGAGGAGGGGCCGGTCCAGTCCCCACGGCCCCGCCTCTGGGGAGGGGAGACCAGGACATAGGGCTGGGTGGGTGCCCACCTGTTCTCCGTCCTGGGCCAGTTTGGCCGTCCTGTGCTCGCTGTCCAGCAGGTGCAGGTGGGCTGGGCTGGTCCCTCTCCTCAACCTGCACCCACCCACCGGGGCCGCCATCTGCGGCGCCTTGTCCCAGCAGCTGCAGGAAACTCGGGGTTCGGCAGCTGTTTGTCCCTGAGGGCAACGTATAAAGCAGACGGAGCCAGCTCCAGGTGGGCGCCCGGCCCTGCCCCTGGGCCCCCTCCTCAGCCCTCTCCCAACCCTCGCCCCCCACTCAGGCCCACCTGGGCTGGGCTCGGACCTTCTCAAGAACACATGGGGCTTTCCCGTAACAGCGGCTCTGGAACCAGGGAAAGAAGTCTTTCACTGTACAGGTGGGGAAACTGAGGCCACAGCTGGGAGGGCTGTGTCCATGGGCCGGGGGTCTGGGTGGAGCTGCTGCAGCCCTGGCCCTGGTCCCCGGGAGGGCAGTGGCCTCTCTGGGATGATGATACCTTGGCCTTTGCTTGGCATTTCCCTTGGCTGGCCTTGTTCCTGAGCAGGTGTTTGATTTTAGACAGGAAGGGGCGACGGGTGGCGGGGTCTGGAGAGATCGTCCTTCGCTGTCCCCTCCCTGAAGCCCCAGTCGGACGGACTGGTGCAGCTGTGCTCACTGCTCGCGGGGGGCGGGGGGGCAGTGGCAGAAATAGAGGTCGGAGCTGCAGAAGCAAATGGCCCGGACGGCCACCGTGGGCCAGGTCTGGGGACTGGGGCCCTTTGGGAGCAAAGCCTGTGCCCTCTCCAGAGAGCGTGCAGGGGCCAGAGCGTGCGGTGGTCTCACCAGGACCTGGTGGAAGTGGGAGTGGGTGGCGCTGAGCTGCTTTGGAAGGGAGTGGGGGCTGCAGACCTGGGACAGGTGTCACTGGACAGAGGCTGCCGTAGACTTGGAAGCCGGCCCTCCCTCCCCGGAATGAAAGCAGTTGGCAAAGGGTCTCCTCTGCTGCCAGGGAGCCCTCCTTGATTCACAGGGGTGTGTGCAGGAGAAGGGAGCCACCTTCTCTACCCCCACTTACATGCTGAGCTCTAAAGGGTGCTCTGGTGTCTCCCCTGGGGCTTGTGGCGTTCTGGAGGAACAGGCCCGCGACGACGAGGGCTGTGCTCCGGGAGGGCCGGGCTCTTGCGCGGCAGCCGGGTTCTGAGAGAGAGAAGTCCCGTGAAGGACTTGCACAGCCACCAGGCCCGCTCTGTGTGGTGGGGCTGAGGCTCAGAGACCCCAAGCAGCTGGCCAAAGCCCGCAGAAGCCGGCGGCAGAGCCGGGTCTGGGCGCCCGAGCGCTCTCTGACGCCACCTGAGAGCACAGGGCTGGCCGGGAGGTTGGGGTCTTGCCCCAGGGCCTCAGGGCAGCTGCAGATCCTGGCCGGGGCTTGCGCCCTGCCCTGCTCTAGAGGCCATGCCAAGCCCCACCCTCCCCGGCCGGGCCGAGGCTCCCTGCGTGTCTGTGCCCTCTTCCCTCACGGGGGGCGCGTCCTCCCGCGTGTTTACGAGGCAGGCTTCGTGGCGCAGAATGCAGGGCGGCGCCGTGGCGTATCCAGGCCCATTGTGGGGGCCAGGGCCACTCTGCCATCTGCACTCGGCCCCCGCGGGTTACGCTCCGCCTGTTGCATTATGTGGGGGCTGGGCCAGGAGGGGGTGATGTCTGGGGGGCTCTGATGGGGTTGGGACCTGTGGAGGGATGTCGGAGCTTCCAGGAACCGAGGGAGCAGAGAGGGGAGTGTTCTGGGGCCAGCTGAGGCTCGGCCACGCTGGGCTGTTGGAGGAGGAGGAGGAAGGTGCCTGCCCTGGACCACAGAGCTGCCCGCAGGGCCCGGGCGGGAGCCCAGCCGAGCTGCTGCCGTGTGCCGTCTGCGCTGTGCCCCGCGAGCCTCCGAGAGAGTGGGTGGGAAACGCCAGGGCCCTGAGATCCTGGATTTGGACCTGGGTGCTCCTCGTGTGTGGGGGCGTCTTCCACACGCCAGGTCCCCTCTGCGGGGTCACCCTGGCTGCTGAACTAGAACGAAGGGACTCGATGTTCATGCCATGCTCAGAGAGGAGCCTCTTCCATCGAAACGCTGAATGTGACAGGTGCAGGGCCCCCGAGAGCCTTCTCCAACCCTCCGACTCGCTGCTTCTCCCAGACTCGGCCCCCTCCGCCCTGTCTCTCTGCGGCATCCTCGGCCGCCCCAGCCCTTTTCAGAGTTAGGTCAGTGGTTCTCAAAGCGGCCAGTTCATCCCCTTAGGGGACATTAAGCAATGTCTGGAGACATTTTTTATTGTCAGGACCTGGGTGGGGGTGGGGCCAGTGGCATCTGGGAGGTAGAGGCCAGGGACACTGCTAAATACCCTGCCACGTGGGGACAGCCCCACCA
Source organism: Propithecus coquereli (assembly GCF_000956105.1). NCBI lineage: Eukaryota > Metazoa > Chordata > Mammalia > Primates > Indriidae > Propithecus > Propithecus coquereli. Next base: position 473,430 of record NW_012148130.1, on the reverse strand, counting down.
CAGGGATTTCCCGGCCCGGAAGAGCACCCAGTTGGAGACACCCTGGGTCAGGCATCCTTGTCCCCCGGGGACAAGGGGGGCCAGTCCTCCGAGGAGGGCGTGGCCAGGGCCAGGGCTCTATGTTCTCCCTCAGCCCCCCTGCCCTGTGGGGGGCTCCGACTCCCCCCTGAGCACCCTGGCGGTGACCTGGGAAGATAATTGGGAAGTGACGTTCAGCCACAAAAGCAACCATCGTCCCGGACAAGCAGCAGGGAGCTGGGGCTTGGGGAACAGCACCGAGACCCCTCGCAGACCGCCCTGTCTGGGCTGGGGCTCCTGCCCACCCTGTCACCCCGCGTGGGTGAGGAGCAGGCAGAAGTCACCGGCTGCCTCGTGCGTCTGCTCTGTGACTCAGTCTGTCCTTTCCTTCCTCCCTGTCAGGACAGCTGTGCAAGGAGCCAGCTCGTCACCCCCAAGTGGACACACCTGCTTTCTCATTCCCACCTATCGGCCCGTCCCTTTTCTGCACCCGGCTATGAAAAGGGGGCTTCAACTAGGCAGGGACCTAGTTGGACCGGTCCTGTCCCATTTGGAGGTGTCATTGTGGACCACGCTTGGGGAACCGCCTGGCGGGGCAGAGCTGCCACGAGGACGTGAGGCGAAGGGGCTTGCCAAGCGGCTCCCTGGAGGGCGTCATTAGGGAGCTAACTGGAGCAAAGCAGGGGTCGCCCCCGTCACTGGGCACAGCAGGGGTCGTCCTCTGCAGGGTGTGGACTGCAAGGTCCTCACTCAACCGTGAAGCCACATCTGATTCTCTGGCTGCTGGGAGCGTCCTCGGTCTGCCTTGCTGGACGCGAGTGCCTGGTTCCGTCAGAAAGGGGTTTCCCTTCCCGTGGACAGAATTCCAGGAGCACCGGCTTTCCCTCACCTCCGACTCTGACCTCCCACCCCTCCAAGTCACGGCTGCCGACACCTGCGCAGGGGAACCAGGGGCCTCGGGCTGGACGGGCATCGCCGCCGAAGACGTCACTGCCCTGACTTTGTCCCCAAGGGCGCCATGACCCCTGGAGACTGCGGTCAGGACTGGGGAGGCACTGCGCGGTGAAGCAGGGTCAGGGCGTGTCTGAGTACGATGCAACTGTGCCCGAAACCAATGACAGAACAGATGGGTAGGAAAGATATCTGGGAATTACGAAAATACCCATCAGTCAGAGAGGAAATCATAGTGGAATCAGCATTTTGAATTGAACGATGGGAAAAGTACTTCATGGTAAAACGTGTAGGATTCACCC
>NW_012148130.1:456056-471364 GCF_000956105.1 Propithecus coquereli | reverse complement strand
TATTGAATATATAATGTGTCTTTCCTCAGAGAAAACCGTAGGCCCAGGAGAGCCTTGATTCAGAACTTTGATGTAATATTTAAGGAAAATAATGCCATTTTTATACAAACTCTTCCACAGAGTAGTAATGAGGGAGCTCTTCCTAATTTATTTTATTGGGTTGAGCATAAATTTAATACAAAAATACAAATAAGAAAGTATGAAGAAGGAAAATCTCACTCATAAATACAGGTGCAAGCATCTTAAACATTAATACTAGCAGGCTAAATATGTAAACATTTAAAAAGGATAACACATCATGACCAAATTGGCTGTATTTCAGTGCTGTGAGTTTAGTTGAGCAGAAAATCGAACAAGGTAGCCAGGGAGGTGGAACACGGTGGAACAACCTGACACACGTGGAGAGAAGGGAGAGTTCTATACCCAGCTGAGATAGCCTCGTGTGTCAGAAACCACTCGTGGAGATATTCGAGGGTTTAGAGATTATCTGTCACCCAACTACCCTGTCTGAGGAGACCAAACAGCCATGAACGAGAACGGAGAGCTCAAGACGGAAGAAGGTGGGGGGAAAGAGTCTCTGAGGAGCAACAACCCTTAAAATTTTCCCATTTACAAGAGAAAAAACCCGGAACATTCAAAATATCTTCCTTTCTTCATGCATCCCCCACCCCTGCTCACTCTCCTCCCACTCGCTTCGGCGTATCTCGGGGCACAGCCTGGCTCGGCCAGGACAGAGCAGACATGGCCACTCCTGGGGAGGAAGTCCAAACAGCCCTCAGACTGGAGGTGCCTGCACCCCCTTCCTCTTCACCCTGCCTGTCCTCCCTCCGTCCCCGTCCCTCCCCTGTCCTCCTTCAGGGGACGCTGGGTGGGAAGGGGAGGCAGGGTGGGTGTCTGTCACCCACCACCCTGTGGGAACCAGGGCTGCTCTGAGTTGGTCCCGCTGAAGTGCACATCCCCAGCACCAAGCAAGGCCACCCCCTGGTCAGCCACCCGGCCCAGCTGACTCTGCAGACAACCCCGGTCAGAGCGATGTGCGTGGGGCGGGGCCTGCCCGTGCCAGGGCCCTGTGCTGACAGTTCTATGAGCCATTTGTGTCCTCCAGCCCTGCTGGTGCTCCCAGGGCCCCCAGTCCTGAGAGACCCCTGAAAGAGCAGGACAAGGACTTGACTTACTGCAGGTGGAGAGGGAGGGCTCAGGCCGTCCCGCTTTGGGGGCGGGTGCTGGGGCCGAGATGCGCCAGCCCTGGCCAACACGAGGAGGCTCTGCGTGGCCCCGGGTGCAGCAGGAGCCAGGGTGACAGCCGTGGCGCCGCCGCCCCTTATCAGAGACGCTCTGAGCAAACCGGGCTCCTCCCCCAGGGAAGCCCTTCCCAGAGGATACTCAAGGTGACCGGCGCCCTTGGAGATAAACGTGGTGATGGGGTGAGCTCCAGCTGCAAGTGAGAATAAATCTCCATGACAAATGTTCTCTCAAAAGCCCAGAACAAAGGCCGCCACGGCGCTTATCCACCCCAAAGGCAGCGCAGACAGCCCGGGCCCTGGAAAAAGCCGATCGTGTCAGAATCGATGGGCTGCTCAGGACGCCTCATTTGTTACCGGACATGTGATAGGGACGCGGGCAGGCGGTGGGTGGTCCAGCGGCCACTGCCTCCCTCAGCTTGGCGGCCCGGGCGCCACCCTCGGCTCTGCGGCGAATGCCCAGGGCAACGGCTCTGCCTGTGGGATGGACCCCTCCCTCGGGCGGCCACCCCCTCCGAGGAGCCCCCGCCCTGCCTCACCGGACCCCCTGCTGGGGCAGCTCCCTGGTCAGGCCCTGCTCTCATTGCCCACTTTTGCTCCCGCTGTGACTTCCCACGTGTGTCCCTTCGTCCCTTCTTTGCCCCGTTTTAGAGGACTGCAGTTTCTCCGGACGCCACGGCAGGGTGAGCCTCCCGGGCCTGGATGTCTATAGTCACATCTCCGGGCCATCGGGTCAGGTGCAGGGGGGCGGGGAGGTCCCGGCCTGAGAGGCTGTTGGAAGCCCCCGTCTGCTGGAGGGGAGACCCCACGCGAAGTCCCTGAGTGGGGAGCTGCAGGTTACGGCCAATGACAGGGCGGCTTCTTTCGTTTCTGAAGTGTGGGGCTCTGACCCAGCCCCCTCCCCCTACAGGGACCCAGCGCCTGCTAACCCTAACCCTAACCCTAACCCCCGCACTGCCCACGCTAGGCCCCTTGTGTTTTGAGGGCTTGGGGGCCACTGGTGGGCTGCCCTGTGCTCCCCTGGGTGGGGGCCACGCTGCCTTTGGGCACCTCAGCAGGTGCACGAATCCGCCTCCTGGCGGCTCCGCCCTGGCTGGGACTCCCCAGGCGGGGAGGGGCGACTGCAGCCGGGCCCTGGCCCTGGGCAGCCTGGTCGGTGGGCCGAGGGCCGACGGCTGAGCTCGGGGCCGGCTCCTCCTCCTTCCTCCTTCCCACCTGCAGAGTGTGCATGTGTGGGTGTGTTTTCTAGTGTGTATATGTGCCAGTGTATGTGAGTGTGTGTGGATTTGTGTACATGGGCAGGCATGTGCATGTGTGTGCATGTGTGGGAGTGTATGTGTGCATGTTCACATGTGTGCATTCTGGTGTGTGTACATGCGCATGTCTACATGTATGCATGCATGCATTCTGAATAATTGTGCATGCATGTGCATTTGTGTGCATGGGTGGGTGTGTTCATGTGCATATGTGCTCTTGTGTGTGCACGCGCACGAGGTGAGCCCACGTTGTCGTTTGTGAGATGGGGAGGATCTCTGTGGTGGGGAGGAAGGGCAAGTGCAGCGGGGGCAGGGCCTCTGCAGCCGGGGCCACCTGCCAGCCCCAGACGCCTCATCCCCAGCCCACAGTAGGTGCCATCCTGAGGGGGCAGGTGGGGGCGTGCCCTGCAGGGCACCCAACCCAGGGGCCCGTGAAGGGGGGTGCTCCCCCGGGAGCAGATGCTGACTTCCAGGGAGAGGCTGACAGGCAGCCCCTAGGAGAGTCCCCAGGGCCCCCACCTCCAGGTGCTGTCCCTTCTCCCTGGCGTGGACACCTAGTTCCTAGAGACCCGAGCCCAGCACAGAGCAGAGGTGACGGGTGCGACCAGGTTATGAAGTGCGGGGCTCTGACTCGGCCACCCTCTCCCTGCGGGACGGCACCCCCCATCGGGAGGCAGCCACGGCCACCAGGACCCAAGGCTGCCGACAGCCACGTGGGAGAGGCTGGACCTGGGTCCTTCCTGAGTCAAGCCCTCGGAGCACGGCAGCCCACGGAGACTGTGACATGGTAAACATTGATTTTCCAGCTGCCCAGTCTGGGGCGATTTGTTACGCGGCCGTCCACAGCTAGCTCAAGACCGAGGCCAGGCCTACGGGGGTGGGGCAGCAGGGCTGGCTCGAGGTCGCTGGGCCAGGCCATGGGGGGCCCGGGCTCTCCTCCCGCCCTGCCCTGGCTGCTCAGCTACTTGGGCGACCCCCTCCCCCCGGGGGCCTCCTGGCCTGGGCTGGAGGAAGGGACCGTGTGCTCCCCTGGCCCTTCCTGCCCGGCCGTGGCTGCCCGGGCTGAGGGGAGGCAGATGCCGGTGCCGGCACCTTTGCCGGCAAAGCGCCTCACCTCGGGCTGCTGAGCGGGGATTTGCTTAATCTGGGCTTGCTGACATGACAGACAGAGCTATTAGTGCGATAAAGACGCGATTACACAGCTAATCAGCCCCAGACGCGCCGCGGCCGCCCCTGCCCGGCTGAAGGGGCGTCAGGCACAGTCTGCACCCGCGTTTCTCCCCAGCGGGCAGAGACCACCGTCTCCCAGCAGGGGCCCGGTGGGACCGAGCTGCTCTGGGTGACTGAGGAGTGGGATGGCCTTGCTGGGGGCCCCGCCTGCCCTCCTGTCCTGCGGGGCCATCCCACTGCCTGCCACCAAATCCGCTGTGGGCAAAGACAGGGCTCTCGGTTTCTGTGGTGACGGCCCCTGACGACAGGCACCAAGGACCCTCCCGTCGCCCTGGGCGCCTGCCTGGAGGGGCTCCTCCTCCCCCTGCATTTGCAGCCTGGAGGGCCGAGGCGGGAGGGGGCTTCCTGCTTTCCCTCTGGCGCCGGATTTGCAGGGTGGACGCAGCCCGTGCACGCGGCCCAACCCTGCTCTGTCTGACCCAGGAACGTCACAAGTGGCAGTTTCTCAGAGACATGCTGACACGTGACGAGGATGCCCCGGCGTGTGGCGGAGTGATGGGGTCAGCAGAGCTTGAGCAGAGCCAACAGCAGGTGGGGGACCCCTGCAACCCCAGAGCGGGTGACCGTCAGCCAGAGCAGGGGTGGCCCCTGGTGCCTCCCAGTGCGGGCTCCTGGCCGTGGCTGTGCTGTGCTGCACGGAGGGGCAGGCGCCCTGCTCTGGGCAGCCCCGGCCAGGCCCTGCACACCAGTGTCTGTGGACAGGTGTGCCGGGCACAGCAGCCAGCCAGCCCTGTGCACCCTGCTGCTCTGCAGGCACGGAGACGGGATCCCACGTGCCACCGTGTGGCCCGGCACAGGCCTGGCACCCGGGGCTGGGCCCCCTGCCCTCAAGTGTCCCAGGGACCTCAAGCAGGTCCTACTGCCCCGGAGGTAGCCTTCAGCCTGGGACCAGTCGGCGGCTGCGCGGCAAAGCAGCTTCGCCACTGAGAACCACACACGTCCGTGGTCGCCCGGTTGCAGTGCGGGGTCGGGGTCTGCGGCGCGGGGTCGCTCGTGGGCTGCGGTCAAGGTGCCGCGGGCCGCTGTCCTCTGAGGGCTCTGTGGGGAAGCAGAGGCAGGTGCTCAGTGAGGACCCTTTGCGGCCTTGCGGGGGCGGGGCTCGGGTCTGCGACAGGGAGACCAGCGGCTGATCTGCTCTGGACAGTGGTCCCGCCCGGTGGGGCTCGCTCTGCTGGGACGCAGGACGGGCCTTCCTGCCCTCCAGTCGTCCGTCCTGCCCGCTCTGGCCTCCCCCAGGGCACGGGGCATTTGTCCAGAGAGGGACAGAGCTTTGCTCCTGGGTAGTACTCGGAGGAGGGCTGGGTGGTGGGGGCGTCTCTCGGACACCCCTGAAGGCCTGGTCCCTCTAGGCCACAAATGGAGTGTCCTCCCTCCCCGCGTGCCCTCCCGGACCCCCTCGTTCCTTCCTTGAGTGCTCAGCAGTGCCCAGCGCTGGGCCCCACCGTGGGGACAGAGCCCCATCCTCGGAGGGCGGGACACCCCCTTCTGGTCCTGCCCCACCTCAGTTTGCTGCGTGACCTGGGCAGTCGCTTCCCTTCTCAGAGCCTCAGTTTCCCCATGTCCCTGCTTGGTGGGACCAGACCCTCTCGTTCTCTTTGGCCACAGAGTCGTGGGCTTCCAGGCCAGGTGGCCACCCGGGTACCTCTGTCCGTTCACTGGTTCGCTCACTGTCCTGTGGCTCCCGTCCTGTGCTGGGTGCACGGGCCCGGACGTCTGTGGCCGTGGATCCCAACCCTCTGCGCCCGCAACGTGGCCTTCGTTGGAGAAAGAATCTTTGCAGGTGGAATTAAGGATCTCAACGCGAGATCGAATCCAGTGACCAGCGTCCTTATGACAGACACAGGCCGTGTGCAGACAGAGGCAGAGTTTGGAGTGACGTGGCCACACGCGGAGGACCGCCTGGGGCACCGGGAGCTGGGAGAGGCCGGGAGGGTCCTCCCCTGCAGCCGGCGGGAGCACGGGCTGCCACCGAATTCCACCTGGGATTCGGACTTCTGGCTTCTTCCAGCCACCGGGTTTGTGGTATTTGGTTAAAGCAGCCCCAGGAAACAGGCACCGCCCGTGTGCGCCGACCACTGCCAGCCAGGGACAGGTCCCACGGGGACGGTTCATCTTTAGAGGGGAAACTGGGACCCGAGGACGAAAGGACAGGGTTTGGGCTGAGGCCGTGGCAGTTGGGGCCTCTCTGTGTGCCCCACAGGCCCCGTCGGGGCTGCCATCTGTCAGCCGGGCTGTCACAAACAGTGTGGAAATCTTTTAGCTCCTCCCACAGCGCCGGGGTGCAGAGTGGGTGGCCAAGCACGTCAATAAAGAGCCACTAGCGGACATTACGAGAAAGGGGCCGCAGGCCCAGGTAATGTCCCCGGACGGACGCGGCATCAGTCTGTGGCCCGTGCTCGGCCGCTGTTCACTGGAGTCTCTCAAATAAAGTTCTCATGTCGCAATGAATTTAAGCAAACCCGCAAGCTCAATGGCCTGTGTTAAAAACATTCAACACATCATGACTGCAAGGCGTGCTCTCGTCAGCGAAGAGGCCCTTAATTATTTTTGAGGAGAAATATCAACAGTGTCAGATTTAACCACCAAACTACTTAATGTAACTTCCGCCCAATTTTGCAGATCATTATCCGCGTGGGTAACGGGCGGGAGCAAATGGATGAAGCCCCAAGATGCTGCTCTGGGGGGAGGGGGCCGGGGCTTTCCCCAGCAATAGACCCTGGGGGAGGACCCCGCCTCGGGGCTGCACTTGGGGGCTTCTCACCCCAGGACCCAGGGGAGCCGAGGGCTGCAGGGCCGCACCAGGCAACTGCCCTCCCGGTGCGCGGCCGGCGGCTCAGCCTCATGGGCATCTGTGCCCAGAGTCCAGGAGGGGCCGCAGGGGCTCCTGGCTCTGCTCCCATCTCACAGTGTGTCAACTGCTGGGACCTTCCACGTGGCTCCCCCTTGCCCCGCCCACAACGGAGGTCCTGGTCACCCTTCTTGCTGAGGAAGGATGCCGCCGTGCAAGGAACAGAAGAGGACCCACAGTGAGCGCAGTAGGCGTTTACTTACCTTGCCGCCAACTGGAAACAGTCCCCAAAGATGCCCAAGTCCCAACCCGAGAGTGGTCTCAGAGGGACATGGGGACTTTGCATCTCAAGGACCTGCAGTGAGAGAGTGTCCTGAGTTTTCCAGGTGGGTCTTACCTGTATCTGTGGCAGAGGCAGATGTGACTCGAGGACAGAAGGGAGAAGCAAATGTGGCCACGGAGACAGAGCTGGTGGTTTTGAGGCCACAGGCCAGGGCACGCGGCAGCCAAAGACCCCGAGAGAAAGGCACAGATTGTGCCTGGAGCCCGTGGTGGGAGGACAGCCTGCTGCCACCCAGATGTCATCCCTGTGGAACCCACTTCAGACTTCTGACCCCCAGAATTGTACGGGGATAAATTTCTGTTGTTTTAAGCCACCAGATTTGTGGTAGCTTTCTTTTACAGCATCCACAAGAAATTAACACACTCGTAAAAAAAGAGGCCGGGAGGTGGGTGGCCCCTGGGGCTGAGGAGGCGATGATCTCATCAGTGACCCAGCCTCTCTCCTTCCGTCAAGTGTTGGCTGTTTGTCTTTGGCCTTGTTACCTCCTGGTCTCAAGATGGCTGCCATAGCTCCAGGCCCCCGGCCCCTCCGTCCCCCTCTGCCCCAGCGGTGCCGGGTCAGAGCAGCTGCCCCATGAACTCCGAGGCCAGGGCCTCCAGGTCCCTCTGAGCATTGCTCCGGGTGACAGACCTGTGTGCTCTCAGGATGAGCCGAGAGCCACCTGAAGGGGAGATGGGACGTGGGGCCAGCGCGGCGCCCTGCCTTCTCTTGTTCCTCTTCCCAAGGGCGTCTGCGTGGCGCATCTGCGGCCCGGGACCCGGCCTCACCTGTCCTCTGGGCTCTGGCCTCTCTGCGGCGGCCTCCCCACCAGGCTGAACCCGCGGGGTCCTCCCTCCAGAGCCACCCAGGTGGCCTCTCCCCAGGTCAGTGTGGCCGGGTGCCCACAGGTGCCGCCAGCCCAAGCACCGCGCTCTCCTCGAGCCGGCGGCCTGTGTCCCGTGCATGCGGCGGCCGCTAAGCCCGACAGCCCCAATGTGTGTATTTACGCACCTGAACACGCAGGAACAGCTGCGCTGTTGAAATTCATCAGTCACAAGCTTAATTAAAACAATGCAGCGTCCAAGTCCACGCGGAGGCAAAGCAAATGTTTGTTTTGCTGCCGTCAATTAGTGCGGAGGGGGGAGGCGGCGGCTCCTGGCAGGGAAGCCCCAGGCAGGCCGAGCCCTTCCCAGGACCGAGGGGCTGCGAGAGGCAGGTGGGGGGGCTTTCTGGGCCGCGCTGGGGTGGGGAGGGTGGGGCCACCATCCCGATGCTGATCCGCAGCCCCCACCCACCCTCAGAGACTCAACCCAGGGTCGGGTGGGGTCTGGGGTCCCCGGGCAGGGGCCCGTGCCGTGTGGGGGGCGATGAGCCTGGAGGCTCTGCCACTGCCAGCCCCAGGCCAAGAGAAAACCTGGGCTTTGCTCCACAGTTACGGGGACAACCGAGCACCCACCGAGCTCGGGGGCCCCTGGGCCTGGCCCTGTGCCACTGCCCAGTGTGCAGCCCTCCAAGCGGGCCGGGTTGGGGAGCTCGTGCAACTGCAGGGCGAGGAGGCCCTACCCCAGCAGCCGCGGGACCTCGGGAGTCCCCAGACCTGCACAGCCTCGGTTCCCCGTCTGCACGGTGGCGTGGACGTGGGGGTTGGGCGCGGCGGGAGCTCCCAGGGGACTGTCTGCACCGGCCACCTTCACGCCTAGAGGCGCTCACCGGGGCGAAGGCGGCGGCATGGGAGGCGGGGGAGCCTGGGGAAGCCCCTCAGGGGTGGGAAGACGGGGTGCGGGGGAGTTTCTGGAGCAGCGGTGGTCGAGGAGGTCGGAGGCCGTGGGGTGGGTCGGCCGGGCGGGGTGGCCTTGGCGCCCCTGGGAGGTGCCGTCCCGGTGACGGGGCTGGGCAAAGCGAGCCCGGCTGGGCCCGGGTGGACAGCAGACCAGGGCTGGCTCGGGGGCGCAGGGGAGCAGAGGCAAAGCCCGTGTGGGCGCCTAGGACCCCTTTACTGACACTAATCACCTTGCTTTGATTTGCCGGGTCGATCAATTACCCCGACGTAATTGGATCATTCGCGCAGCTGAGACGTCGCTGTGATTGGCACCGGGTGTCCTGGCAGCCGGGTGGGGGCTCCAGGCTTCCCCACCTGTCAGCCAGGTCCCCGCCTGCCCCCCTCGGCCCACCTGGCCGGGCGTCGGCAAGGCTCCTGGCCAGGTGCTTCCTCCAGCCGCACCCGTCGCTCCCCGCAGCAGCCGTGGCTCCGTGGGCCCCGCTCCTGCCCCCTCGGCCCGCCTTCTGCTGCAGCCACTGGCTCCTTGGACGTGAAGTTCAGGCCGTCCGGGGCGAGCGTCGCAGGCCGCTGGCCAGCTCCAGCGCGCCTCCCGCGAGGCCGTCCCCACCCCCAGACTCAAAGGCCCCGGCTCCGGGGTTTGATTCTGGCCACTGCGATGGCCGTGGGGACTGGCTTACCTTGGGGTCAGGCCCCCGCTAGTCCCCCAGGGCCAGACCTCACCTGTCTCCCGGCACCGTGTGGAGAACCGGCCAGCGCCCTCGGACCCCTCAGCTGCGGTGTTTGAGGGGCTTTCTCTCAGAACCTTTTTCTTGCCTTCAGTTGTCGAGTTCAGATGTGCTTCACCCGCCACGGTGTGGCCCAGACGTCCCTCTGCCCGCGTGGAGGCAGGAACGTGCCACCCTCTGCCCTGCGGCCTCCCCCCTCCTTCCCACCCCATGCTTCCCTGTGTTCCTGGCCCTGTGTCCCTTCTGTTCTCTGTCCCCTCTGTTCTATGTCCCTTTTGGCCCTGTGTCCCTTCTGTTCTGTGTCCCCTCTGTCCTGTGTCCCTTCTGTCCTCTGTCCCATGTCCCCTCTGGCCTGTGTCCTCTCTGGCCTGTGTCCCCTCTGTCCTATGTCCCTTCTGGCCCTGTGTCCCTTCTGTTCTGTGTCCCCTCTGTCCTGTGTCCCTTCTATCCTCTGTCCCATGTCCCCTCTGGCCTGTGTCCCCTCTGTCCTGTGTCCTCTCTGGCCCTGTGTTCCCTCTGTCCTGCATCCCTTCTGGCCCTGTGTCCCCTCTGTTCTGTGTCCCTTCTGGACCTGTGTCCCCTATGTCCTGTGTCCCTTCTGGTCCTGTGTCCCCTATGTCCTGTGTCCCCGCTGTCCTGCCCTGTGTCCCCACTGTCCTGTGTCCCTTCTGGTCCTGTGTCCCCTCTATCCTATGTCCCCTCTGGCCTGTGTCCCCACTGGCCCTGTGGGATCCCCAGCTGGTGGTGTGACCTGAGCCCAAGCAGGGGCTCAGCACACGCTCAGCAGTGGTAGGTAGAGAAGCCACCTTGCGAGGCGTGCGACCTGGGTCTCTGGGCGTGGTCGGGGGCTCTGGCGAGTTTGCGGCGACAGCAGGAGCACCGGGGCAGCCCTGGAGCCCTGGGGAGCACGGTGGTCCCTGCAGTGACCACGGCCCTCAGCTCCCGGGATGCCGTCCCGGCCTTCCCCCTCCAGCCGGTGATGTGTTGATTTTCTCTCCCGGCCCGCGCCCGCCCCCAGCGCCCGCCAGGCTGCTCTCTGCCCTCGTTCCTCCCCACCTCCAGGCCCTGCCCCTGCAGCACCTCCCCGACCTCTGCGTGTCCAGCCCAGCCCCCGCACAGGCCAAGTCCCACCTCTTCCAGGAAGCCCCTCGGCCTTCACCGGCCCCTCTGCAATGGCCTCTGCCCTCTCGGGGACCCTCGCGGCTCTGGGTACCCAGACACTGTCGCGGGTGACGATGACGGTTGCTGGGCAACCACCCTCTTCAGAGGCGGAGAAGTGCGCTCTGCTTCGAAGGGCCCCTGCTGATTTCTTAAAATATCAGAACTCCAGGCACATTTAGTCCCGGCGAAGAGAGGAAAACACAGTGTGTTTCACAAGTGCCTGGGGAAGCCCCTCTTAGCCTGCCCTCCGGAGGTGATCAAGGGAGACTAATGTCATTGTCTTTTCTTGTCATGGTCCGTAGCCTGGGAGGGAGGGACGTTAGTGCCGTGATTTTCGCGGGCATCTGCGAAGGCTGCATGTTATCCTTGAGGATGGAGCAGAAACGCATCCCAGATGATCTGTTAAGTCTGTGTTGCTTGTTACGTACAATTACAGACAAAGGGAGTCAGCTAATGGCCGGTGCCACCCCGGAGGGGGGCTCCAGGCTCCCGCAGGACGCTGACATCAGTCCTGTATTGTCTGACGTTCCCATCAATGATTTATACGAGGAAGGGAGAGACCTGCCTGCAGTTGCTGCGGAAACAAAGCAGGGAAGGACAGCGCAGGCAGGACCACAGCTCGGAGTCAGCTCAACGCGGACGCGATTTAGAATCTGCAAAAGTGTGAACAACACAAACAGCACCGTCCCTAAAGGGAAAATCAATTAATCGGACCACATTAATTAAGAACTCTGTTCATCAGAGATGCCGTTGAGAGTGAAAAGTCAGCTGTGCTACACGGCGCGGGCAAGAGACGCTTGTCTCAGAAAGAACCACAACCGTAACACACCACGTTTTTACAGAAGGGCGTGAGGCACACGCATAGAAAACCAGGCAAAATACTTGACCTGACCCTCCCCAAACGGGATGCCCCAATGCCCACTGAACGCACGAGGAATAAAGTGCCACGTGTCCTCAGCTGGCGGAAGACGTGGCTGTAAGCGCCATGTGACACTGCCTGCACGACAAGTGGCGAGAGCACGTGGCGTCGGTGCCCGCACCTGCAGAGCACGCACGGGCACCACGCCCGTTTCCAGGGCCAGAGACAGAAGCAGCCACAGTGCCGTGACAGGCGCCGGACGCGCTCGCTGGCGGCCGCGGAACGGATGCAGCGAGCGCCGGCACGAAGGGCCGCTGCTGTGAGCAGCAGGTGACCGGAGCCGCCAGCTCAGAAACGTGTCCTGCGCGGTTCCACTCTGCCGCAGTCAGGACCAGGAGGACACTGGTCTGTGGCGCCCAACCGTGAAACAGTGGCTGCCCCGAGGTTGGGTGTGGGGCTGCTGGGGGCCGGAGACGTGCTTCGCGATCCAGGCTCTGGCTGCGCGTGTGTCTCTCTCTGAAAATCCGTCGTCCTTCTGGCCTGAGCACTTCTGTGCGCGACAGGGCACCAGAGCTCGGTCAAGGAGCCAGGACGGCAGCTTTGGCCCTGGCAGGTGAGCTCGCGGCACCTTCTCTCATGCCCTGAACAACCACAAAACTGAACAAAGGCACGGAACGGCTGTGCTTGGACGCTGGGCCGCAGGCGGGGCAGGGCCGTGACCCCGTGAGCGCCGTTTCTGCTGGGGGGGCCTTGCCAGAGGCCGCGAGGGCGGAGGCCCTGGTGAAGCGCTGCCGTCGCGCCGAGTCCAGTGATGCAAACTCCGGCTCGGGCCAGCGGCCGGGACTTGTGGGGAAGAGAACCCAGGGGGGGCTCTTGGTACCACGGAGCAGCCTAGAGCCCGAGTCTGTCGCTAACACCGACCTGCTCTGCGCGGGTGAAGCGCTGCGAGGCCGGGACAGGGCAAAGGGGGACTGGAAGCTGAACGCGTCCCAGGGCTGGCACAGGGTGGGAGGCGTCCAAGTTCTGGCAGCTAGGGAGAGAAAAGCCGTTGAAACGTTTGTACTGGGCTGCCTGGGCTGCCACCCAGAACCCAGACCGGGGGCTCACACAGTGGAAACGTGTTTCTTACACTTCTTGGGTCTGGGAAGCCCAAGGCGGAGCTGCCAGCCTGCTGGGTTCTGGCCAGGGCCCCTTCTTGGCTTGAGAACAGCCCCCTTGTCACTGTGTCCCCACACGGCAGGTGGGGGGAGAGCTTCTCCCTTTCCTACTGGTCCGCAGTCCTATCAGATTACGGCCCCACCCTTATGACCTCACTTAACCCCAGAGACCCTCTCCAGACCCTCTCTCCCTTGCTGGGGGCTAGGCTTCCACGTGGGAATTTTGGGACTCAGCCAGCACTCAGCAGAGGGTCCAGGAGGGCCGCAGCCTCAGTAGGAAGACAAGTCAGCCCCGGAGGAGAGGCTACTCTGATGGTCACTAACAACGACTAAAAACCAGCTTCCAATCCCGACTCTGGGAGCAGCCAGGCACCTTCCCACGGACCGACTCTCCCGAGGGATCAGCCACCAACACTGGACCAGAGACTCTAAAACCACCGGCCACAGGCCCCGGAGAAAGCCTGGGGGCCGGAGGGGTCGGCGCTTAGAGGAGGGGCGGGAGCCTAGCGAGTCCCCATTTCACGGCCCTGCGTCTATCCTGTGCGGGTCGTGGCTGGAGCCCAAGGTCCGGTAGCAAACGTGCAGTCCCTCTGGCCTGAAGACGGAGGACAGAATTTCAGGCACCCCCAGCCACAGTCAGGGAGAAACCAGCTGCAGCAGGGAAAGCCCCACGGCACAGACCCCCAACTCCGTGTGTCGACCCCACGCCCAGGCCGGCAGCCCCGACGGCCCAGCCCAGGCAGAGGAGCTCAGTGGAGATTTGAGCTGCCCCCGTGGGGAGGACTTTTCAGTTTGAATCAAACCGGTTATTGCCTGTTAAAACAATGACAGTTGGAACTGCTCCCATGCAGAGGCACACACACTCACGAAGTCCAGGAATATAATGCAAATTACTCGCGATACGAGGAACCGGAAAGTGTGATCTGCTTTCAAAAAACAAAACGAGCCTCCAGGTGACTAAGATGCTGGAATAGGCAGAAACGACTGCAAAGCTGCTATTGTCGCTGTCTGCCCGACGACGTAAAGGAAAACATGCTTCTCATAAATGCCTGGATTGGCCACCACAGCAGAACAGTAGGAACTACAGGAAAGAGCCAGATGGAAATTCTAGAGCGGAGAATGCAAATCTGAAACATAAAGTTCGTGGTGGGCTTCACAGTAGAAGGGAAACCAAAGAAATTTTCCAATTCGAAGGAGAGAAAAAAAAGAGAAAATTTTTTAGAAAAGTGTTTCAGGGACCCACAGAGTAATTGGAAAGTCTGGCGCATGTGGTATTCGAGGCCTAAAGTCAGAGGGGAGAAGTATAAGGGCAGAATTTTTTTTTTAATTTTAGAAATCATAGCTAAAAACTAGCTGAATTTGATGAAAGATATCAACTTACAGATTTTAAAAGCTCAAGAAAGCCCAAGTCAATATAAACACAGCAGAGATGATGCTACAACGCATTATAGTCCAACTGACGTAAACCAAAGACAAAGTGTCGAGAGCAGCCGTGACAAATGACACATTATGCCAGGGGACAGGATTTCACTTCGTAGGAGACACAAAGAGGACGGAGATAGTGGGAAATATTTCTAATGTACCAAAGGAACAAAAAGACCCTATAAACTACAAAAACATTCTTAAAGAGTGAAGAAGGTGAAAGGAAAGAAAACAAAAAGAATTTTTCGCCAACAAGTGCGACTGTGGAAATGCTTGACGAAGACCTTCGCATGGGTGGGAAGGACACGAAAGGACGCGGGAGCTTTGGTTCCGAGGAAGGAGCCTCGTGTTAAACGTGGTTCAGTGAAAGCACACGCGTGGTGTCAGAGCACGGCGACGGGTCTCCACTGACTCCCCCCCAGCTCGTTGCCCTGCAGCCGCGGCCTGTACGCTGGGACTGTCCCTGCCGCCAGGGTCGCAGACTGGCCGCCTTCTCACAGGTCTCCCCGGCGAGGCGGGCCCCAGGCCAACTTCGGAACTAGCGTGTTCGCCGCAGCTCGGTAAAGAAACAGGATGGGGACTGGTTGTGCCAGAGGCCGGCCGTGGCGTGTGGGGTGAGGGGCTCTGGGTTTTGGCTGCCAGTGTGGGGCTGAGGGGCCGGGCTTGGGCGCTAGCCTCGCTGCCCAGCTGTGCCGCCTTGGGCCGCCGGCCTCCCCCGGCCTCTATGCGTGAATGACAGGGAAGGATGCAGCGATGCCCAGGCCCGAGGCAGCTCTGAGGTCAGGAGTCCGGGAAGGGCTTGTTTGCAGTTCAGGGCTCCCTGGCTCGGGGAGCCCACGGGTGGGCGGCGGGCTGAGCAGGAGCGTCTCTGGCTCCCACTCCTGAGCCCCGTCTCCCCTACAGTGTTCTCTGCCCCTTCCCCTGCCCCCAGCCGTGGTCCCTGTTCTCAGGAGGGGTTTGCAGGACCCTGGGCACCCGGGCCTCGGGGGCAGGGCTCTGGCACCAGCAGCCACTGGGCGGCTTCCCTGCTTCCCGAGCATCTGCTTCATTCACAGCTACCACCAGTGTGACCGGGACTCTTCCATCCATAGAACAAACCTACAATCTCCTTCCCTTGTCTGCATGTCCGGCGGGGGCTGGAAACTCCTTCTTTCTGCCTGCTTGGCTCCTGGTGAACTTAGGTCTAACTTCCACGCTCTGACCCACCCCAGGGCCCCCGTGGGCAGGAGGCCAGCCAAGGAGCCGGGAAGGGACCCCAGCAGGGCCCAGCCAGGCGTGGCTCTGCAGCCCGCTTCCTGGCCAGCCCTGAGGGAGGGAGGACGGAGCGGCCCAGGAGCAGGCGGGCTCGTGAGGCTCCTCTCCGCCCC
>NW_012148130.1:428602-456006 GCF_000956105.1 Propithecus coquereli | reverse complement strand
CCCCCGCCGTACCAGCACCAGCGGGGCTCTGGCTGGGGCCATGCTGTCCTCGAAAGGCCTCCCCACCCAGCGCGTGAATATGGATTTGCGCCTGAGGACAGGAGGCGCGGCCCTAATTAGAGCCAATGACTGCCTGGCTGCTGTCTGGGAGCCAGGGCAGCATCAAAGGGGCGCAGCCCGGCTAATCCTCCCTTCCAAGGGCAGCATCTGCTCCCCTCCCCGGGCGCGTCTCTCTGACAGCAGGCCGCAAGAGTCTGGGCTATTTAATTAGGGCGGAAAGTTCCCCCAACCTTGGGAAATGATTTAATTTCAATATTTCCTTTGCTGGGCGTGAGATCCTCCCCCCGCCGCCCACCCCATCCTCAAAGGCCTTTCATCCGCAGCAGCCCAGCCCCCTCCTGGAGCGGCCTCCCCTCCCATTCCAATGTCAGCACTGCCGGGGGACCACAGGATCGCACATTGCACGGGAGGGGCCGAGGGCCGGGGCGGGGGGTGCCCTGGGCTTCAGAGGCTGACCAGCCGCACGCTGCGCCCGCCAGCCTGGCCTCCCGGAAACCCCACTCCCTCCTGCAGGGCCGGGCCTCAGACCCCGCCCTCGGTGGTCCTCCCAGACACTGCAGCCTTGGCTCACCGGCCGGCATCGTGGTCTTTAATCTGACCTGCCCTTTCCCTGGTGTGTGAACACGCATGTGTGTGTGTGCACGCCTATGCATGTGTGTGACTGAGTATGCTGTGTACACGCAACCGTGTGCACATTTGTGCATGAGCGTGTGCACCCCTATGCACGTGTGAGCCCGGCTGCGCAGGCAGCTCCCTGACGCCCGAGCCTGTTTTCTGTGGACAGTTCTCCCCGACACCCGGCGCCCGTGTTCTCCGCCGACGCCTGAGGGGCCAGTCCCAGGCTGGGCGCGGGCAGTGCTGGGTGAGCACCAAAGCAAACGTGCACACGCGTGAGTGAGCTGAGTCCCCACTGGGCCCAGGCCTGGGGGCTCTAAGATCTCTGGACTTGGGGAGAGAAGGCCCAGGTTCCAGTTACTCTGTCCCTGGCTCCTTCCAGACTCAGTTTCCCCATTTGTACAAATGTCTCAATCCCAGAGATCAGTGCCCCGAGCCCAGGAGAGGGAGGTTAGGAGGTCTTCGCTGTGACCCTCCCGGCTCGCGTATGGCCCAACGTCCTCCGGCCCCCTGTTGTCCCCTTCTCCCCAGTGGCCTCCCCCTCCATCCCCTGCTCCCCCCCTCCTGTCCCCTCCCCTCGCACTCGGGACAGAGATGAGTGTCCGTCCGTCTCAGCCGAGAGTCCTCGAGAGTCCTCGGGCCCAGACGCGAGAGGCGGCTAACGAGGGTGTCGCTGGCGGCTCTGCTGGGGAACTCACCGCCCTGAGCAGTTTCTTAAAAGGAAAATGCTAACCTCAGAGTCCTTTGAACACGTTGCGGATGAACAGCGAACACGGCGGGGCTGGCTCCTCGGATTACAGGGAGGTGGAGGTTAAAGAGAAGAGAAGGTCGATTTCCATTTGGTCTCCTGAATACATTTCCTTGCTGTGAGGGGCTGTCCATCAGGCCCGCGCGGGGGGCGAGGGGGGATCCTCGGCTCGCAAATTATGATCATTGTGCTCTCCTCCCCTTCCCATCCCCCACGCCAGAATTTATGCATTTTCCAGACAAAACGTGCTTTCTCAGAAAGGCCCACTGTCGTCTGCGCGGCAGTCGGGTATTGACGGTATTGATCACCCAGGGAACACACGTCGATGGATCCCCACCGCCCGTCGGGTGACGCCCTGGCGGCTGGCGGGGACCCGGCCCCACATTCCCCAGCCGCGGCCACCCCCAGATGAGCCGCAGCAGGGCTTTCGGCACACGTCCCTGTCCTGGGGACGCTGCGCACCGCCACCCGCCCCCGCCCCGCCCCCGCCAGGCACCCACTCTTCAGTCGGGCCACCTGTGTCCACGGGGCCAGCACGCGGCGTGGCACACAGTGGTCGCCGACGCACGCATGCGTGATGAGCACATGTGCAGCTGAGACAGAACCAGGGAAGGAAACCGCAGGCACGAGGTGGACCCTCCCCCAGCTGTGGGGGACAGGCCGCTGAGTCTCAGGACCAAAGTCCTCACTGGTTGCTCCCGGGGCCCCGTGCAGAGCTTCCAACAGGCTCCTGGACATCCGGGGGCCAGGCGGGCCCCCTCTCTCTGTCCCTGGCCAGTGATGTGCTGGGCAGCCCCGGGGTGGGCTGAGCAGGGCTGCGCGGTTCTCCTGTCCAGAGGGCCGCTGTCGTACACCGGAGCTTGGAAAGCAAATTGGCACGGACTTGGTGAATTGCTTTCTTTCCTGTTTTATGAAATACTTCTCTAAATGTCTGCATATTGCTCTCTTGAGGGATGGAGGGAGAAAAATAGCAATTAAAGTCTTGTCATCCGACTTGTTCAGGCCGTTAAGTTGTTCAATCTTGCATAAAAAATCGGCGCGTGTACTTAAGTAGGAGGGGAGCACCTGGCCTCGGCCGTAAACGTAAATCAATACGTAACGATACGCGCCCGGCCTGGCCCTGCTGCCCGCCACGGCCCGCGTTCGTCCTCCGTGCGCAGCGTGTGCAGTTGGCCTTGGGGCCCCTCTGCCACAGGGTCCCTGCAGAGGGAGGGCAGGGTCCCTCGCGGGCACCCGGCAGTGACACGGCCTCCGGACGTCTCCCCTCTCCCCAGCCTCGTGGGGAGGCTGGACTCACGTGTGGAGGACGCTGCTCTCTGGGCCACCTGCCCGGACAAACACCGCGGCGTAAGCGGCCCAGGCGCCAGCACGCGATGGGCTCCGGTGTGGCCGGGAGCAGCAGCCGCTGCAGAGCCAGGCAGCCCTGGCAGAGCGATGTGCGGCGTCCCGTTTTCTGGAAGAGGAAGCCGGAGGCTGGGGCCGCAGACGCCCTCCCAGCCGCCTCCTGGGCAGGTGTCCCCGCAGGCCCCTCGTCTCGCAGGCCGGGCGCCAGGCCTTGTCCTCACCGTCCGTCCCCGTTTTACGGCATCTCGGGAGGACGAGCTCAAGCCGCGGAGATCATTCCCTCTGCAAGAGGCTCATTTATTTTGACACGTGTGGTTTAGTTTCAATTATTCACCATCACACTGGAGCGGCCGATAAAAGCGCCAGAGTGTGTTTCACTGCTCGGGCGGCGGGTGGAGCCGGCACTGGGGGGCCCTGGGGGAGGGGGGCAGGAAGGTGGGGGCCTGAGGCCGCCCCACGTGGGGAGAGGGAGCCCCACGGGGCGGCCACAGTCCAGCTGCCCTCGGCGTTTTCCTGTCGCCAGAGGCTCGGGAGGCGGAGGAGACGCTGTGCCCAGCGCTCAGAAGTGGCGTCTTGTTTCGGGGCTGCCTGCAGAGCCAGATGGAGCCGGAGCCTGGCGCCGCCCGCAGGGGGGTGAGAGTGGCGCTCTCGTCTCTTCTCCTCGCGGCTGCAGCTTTGCAACCAGCCAGAGCCAGGGCGGAGAACCGGCGGGGCGGGGCGGGGAGTGCCCAGCTTTGGCGATTCCCCAGCCTTGCGAACCGCCTCGGCCAGCGTTGCCCGCGCCGTCTGTGCACCCCCCCGCCTCCTGTCCATCCCTCTGCCTGCCTACCTGTCCCTCCGTCCACCTGTCTGTCTCACGTGTGATAGGCCTTTGTAGCAGATGCCACCTGGGACGTGGACCATGCAGAGGATGGTCAGACTCGGCCCTGCCGTGCCGAGCTTGTGGCACGGGGAGGCCGAGCTAACAAGGAGGTGACAGCTCCGGGCGCTGGCTGTACCCGGTGCTACTCTACAACCTGCCCGTGCAAGAGCGTGTTAGGGCCTGAGACCACGCAAAATACCTCTGAGGCCGAGAGGCTCCCTGGCCCGAGGCCGCACAGTGGAGAGTGGAGGGCTGGGACCTGCGCCCAGGTCAGCCAGCTCCTCCCTGCACTTGGGCGGGTTCAGGTGAATCAGGACAGACTCTGGTAACTCCCGCCTGATGGCTGCCTCCTCGGTATTTGCCCTCAGGCACCGGGGCTGAGGGCCCTCCTGCCCCTCCCATGGCTACTCCCACACTGCCCCGGTGTGGGGAGCTGCTTCCTCCATGACCCACACAGCCCCTGCCTGGAACATGCCCGTGGGCTCTGGGTGGAGCAAGAGACAGTGGGCCCAGTGGGACCACAAGCCAACCCATTCCTCCCTGAACAGTCCGGTACCTACTGCTTCATCTTACAGAGGAGAGTTGGGCTGGCAGAACCCCCTGGTCCAGGCATCTCCTACTACAGGTGGGGAAACTGAGGCTTGCCCAGGACACACAGCAAGGTCCCTTGCTCAAGAGGCTCCATGTGGACGGCTTCCCCCCGCACGGGCACGGGCTGGCCCTGAGAGGACCCCTGAGCTTCTTGGCCCTGCAGTGTCCCCCAAACAGGCGGAGACGAATGTGAGAGGACCGTCTCCAAGACAGTTACTCTAAGTCACCGCGCAACAGCCACTTCCCGCCCGATGGCCCGAGACGGCCCCTGCCCCTCCGCAGCTCTGCCGCGCTCTGATTTACGACGGAGAAACCGTCCCCTGAACCGTCACCGGTTCCGGTTTGGGAACCAGCTCGCCATTTATTTACACCACTGGAGTGTGAATCCTATGAATAAATTTTATTATCTCGCGGCTTCGGGATGACAAAAACACGAAAGCAGCTCAAAGCGTGAGACGCCCGCCTCGCCCCGCTGTGGCGGCTGGGGCTGGGGAGGGGCCTCCTGGGAGCCTCTTTAGAGTTTAATTAAACTGACTTTTCCCAAACAATTTGCAATAAATTAGTGCCAACTGGGGCTTGCAACGTCCAGGTGCGAGGCAGTGTCCGGCTGTCAGAGAGGACGCTGGCTGTCAGCTGGGTCATCTGCGGACAGGCCAGTGCTGGCGCCCTGGGCCCAGCACCCCACCCCGCTGGGCCACGTGTCTGCAGCCCGTGCGCTGCCAGTGCCAGGTGGGGGACCTGCCCGCAGACAGCACTGCTCCCTGGGCCCCGCCCAGCCCCCCTTCTGGCCCTCATGGTGCAGGTGACTCAGGCTGGCCGGAGAGGAGCTGAATCCGACCCTCCATGCACACCCCGCTGAGCCCCCGCCCAGGGCTGCGGGGGAGCCGTGGGGGATCCCCGGAACTGCCGCTGGCTGGGACTCTGCATCCTGGGAGTTGCGGTTTGGGTCCTCGGCAGCCTTAGCCCCGGAGCTGGCCCCGACCGTCACTCTGGCTCCAAGGACGGGCGTGGACCGGCCTGGGGTGGCTCTGAGGCGAGTGAAAGGCTGGTGCCCTGCTGCTCCCGCAGCCCGAATTCTCCAAGCTCATGACGGGATGAGCTCCGTGCTGGGCGAGGCAGCCGGAGAGCCGCGCGCGGGAAGACGCAGCCCCGCTCTGCACGGGGAGCAGCCGGCAGAGGCCAGTGCAGAGCTCAGGTGGGGGTGGCAGTTCTCCCAGTTTGCTCAGGGCTCCACAGCTGGCAAAGAGCTTTCTGGGTAGTCATGCAGGAGCCCTGGGAACAACGTTAGGCAGCGTCCCTCAGGGCCCAAGGGCCCTGGTGTCCGGAGAGGTGTCCTCAGCAAGTGCGGAGTGAGGGGAGGACAGGGCTGAGGAGGGCGTGGGCCTCCCCCTGCCCGGGCAGCTCCCTGAGCCGTCTGCGAGGCAGGCGGGTGTCTTGGGGCCCTGGTGGCCAGACTGCTCTGGACAGCGGCCGCTCGCTCTGAACTGCTGCTCGGGGTGGGTCTGTGAGCCCCAGGACAAGAACAGCGAGGAAATCGGTGCTTCTCCTGGGCGCCTGGCACCCGCCTCCCGCGAGCTGAGGCCACTGAGCGAGATTCTGGGAGGAGGAGACTCGGTGGGGGTCTGGGAGAGCCGTGGGCTCGTCAGGGTCTCGAAGGGCTTTTGCAGCTCCTGGGCCTGTTTCCTCCCGTGGGTGTTACGAGCACAGACATGGGAGGTCACGAGGGCTCTGTTACGGCCCTTGGGGCTCTCAGAGAAGGGAGGCCCCTCCAGAGCCAGAGAGCAGAGCAGGCCTGTCCCCCGCCCCACCCCCTGGTTATGCCACATCGCCCAGCGCTGGCGTGGAAAGAATGTCATTCCTGTCACGGGCGGGCGTGGCCCTGCCTGCACCCACATGCCCAGTCCACGCGTCGGGGTGGTAGTGGGGCCTCGCCGTGTCAGCTGCGGGGTTGGTGGGGGCCACCCTCCCGGTACTACAGATGCGGGAGCCGGTCACAGCAGAGAGGGACCCAGAGCCCAGATCCCTCGTCTGTGTTTCTAACATTCCCCGCGTCCGGGTTCCTGAGGGCTCAGTCAGGGGCGTGGGTTCTAGATTTCTGGCTTTCAGCTTGGGCGGCCACAGTGCCCTGCATGAGGCTAAGGGGCAGGTCCCTCCCAGAGCCTGGTCTCCTCCTGCTGGGTCGGGAGGGAGGGCACCCTCAGGGGTCCCGCCCGTGCTCCTGCCAGGCCGTGGGGAGGAAGGGCATCCCAGGCTTCGGCCAGAGTGGCTCGGAGCTCCCACCGCTGGTAGGCAGAGCCGGGACGTCGCCTGGAGGAAAGCAACCCGGTCATCGCATGTGGCTGTCAAAGAACAACGTCCGATTTAACGGAACGGGCCGTGCGGGGTGGGCGCGGGGCCTGCTGGGCGGTGCTGCGGCCCTGCGTCCGGCTGGCGCGTCTGCTCCGGCAGCTGGCCGCCCGCGCTCCGAGGCCGTAACATTTCACGACAGTTTTGCTTGTGAGGAGTCACAGTCCATTGGTTTTATGGAAACACCCTCCGCGTTTACTTCCCGCGCGGGGAAAGACAGCTGTTTTATGCGCACTTGGAGGAACACCTAAAGGGTTTCCGTGGTAATTAAGTCGGAGGCCTGTTCCTAACAAGCGCATTTGCAAATGTCAAGCTGTTCTGCTGTTTCAGGGCTGCGGCGGGGGTGGACAGCAGCCCCCACTCCTTCCGCCACGGGGCAGAGGGCGCCTGTGCCCCGCGCTGTGTGCTGGGTGCCGAGATAGGCTCACCCCGTACAGCCACTTCCTGGAATGATCCAGAAGGTGTAAGAGCAGCTGGACAGCAGTCGGGAGGCTCTGGACAGGGGGGCCGGTTGGGGAAGGGGGAGGGTGGGGGATGGGCAGCCACAGCCCCGACCATCCCCAGAGCCTCGAGCAGGGCCTCCCTCGCAGGCACGTGCCCAGGGAAACACGGAGTCCCACGCCCAGATCCAGGGTTTGGAAGCAAAGCCAGATGTGTTGGGGGCTTGCAGCCTGGCTCATGGGGGTCCCGCCTCTCGCTGACTCCCAGATGGGTTTTGGGCCCCTGGTGGCCCGGGCCCTGCCCAGCCTCCCCTCCCACCTCCACACCTGGTGACTGGGCCAGGTTTGGGGGGCCAGTGTTCCATGGTGCCCCCGCACCCCTGGTGGGGGCCTGGGGTCTCCAGGTGGGGCGAGGCAGCAGCCACCCCCACCCGGGCTGGCAGGTCACGGAGAGAGATGGTGTCAGCCCCGCTGTGTGCACACGCTGGATGGACGTGGGGGCAGCTGGTGGTGGCTGCGGCCGCACAGGAGCAGGGGAGTGAGGGGAGGCCCCTGGGCGTGGCAAGGTCCAGGGCGGCAGGGCCTCCGGGGCTGGCAGGGAAACCCCAGGGCGGGGGGCTGGGAGAGGTGGGCTGTGGTCCCTGTGGGCCTGGGGGGCTGGGGGGGGAACGACAGTGTGCTGTGTCCCCAGCCTGGGGGCACCTGGCGGGGTGCGTGTGAGACAAGCTGGGCGGTGCCTGTGGGTGGGGGGAGGCCCGGCAGGTGTCAATAAATGAGCCTTGGAGGGATTCCACCAGCACCCCGCGCTCCCGAGAAGAGGTAATTTGAAGGCAGAAATGCACCGTCACCCCGCAAAGGTAGCTCTGCAGGTGGAGCCGGGCCTGGAGGGGTCTGGGGATGGCCAGCCTGCCCAGCGGCTCTGCTCCTCTCGTTCCCGCTGACAGCGTGAGTGACGGAGGGCCTGGGCCGGAACCAGGAGACCTGGCTAGGGTCCGGTCCTGCCCTGATCCCCGGACCGCGTGCCTTCACCAGACCCCGCGATCCAGGCCTCTGCAATGCACAGCTGCGGGGCCGATTCTCTCCCCGGGAGCCTGTGGGGTGGCCGCCCCCACTCCCACCCCGTGCTGGGAGAGCAGCTCGAGGGGGCCGTGGGCCTCTGTGATCCTGGCCGCCTGGCTGCCCCGCCTCTGGGCCGCTGGGCTGCGGCACGTCCAGGGCCAGTGTCCTTCCAGCCCAGCCTGGGCCTCCCTGTGTGCACGTATGTGTGCATGTGTGTGCGTGTGTGTGCATATGTGTGTGTGCATATGTGTGTGTGCATATGTGTGTGCCTGTGTGCTTGTGTGTGTGTGTGTGTGTGTGTGTGTGTGTGACGTCTTCAGAGGCAGCAGCAGGGACCTTGGACACAGGACTCTCTTTGTAGGATCCCAACCTCAAAGTAACCCCTCTGCGGCTACCTGGGACTCACACTCCCCTAAACAGCCTGCTGTGACACCTTGCTTGCCAAGCCTGTCCCCTCCCACCTCACCCCTGCTCTGGCACCCCTCAGCCCGGCTACCTGGACTCTGTTGACGTGGGAGGATAAGCCTTGGGGTCTGCCTTCAGGCCCCCAGGGGAGAGGCCCAGCAACTCTCCGTGCTCTCTGACAGTACGGGGGTGCTCCAACTCCCCCTCCCCCGTGCACCTCCGCGGACAAGCTCCCCCAAGCCCTGCCGGGTGAGAGGGCTCGAGTCTCAGGGACATTCCACCCCGTTGTTGGCGCCCAGGGCCCTGCAGCCGGGCAGGGCAGAAGCTGAGGCCGGTGTGTCCAGAGCCAGCACTGTCCTGAGATGAGGCCAGGCAGAGGCCCCCAGCGCGTCCCTGGAAACGCCGGCAGCTGACGCCCTGAAATCTGGCAAATTCTGCATCACAGGTTCCTGCTGGTGACTCCAGGAAATGGCTCATGGGCTGAAATGATGACTAAAAGTCACACCCCATAAGACACCACCCCGTAAGACACAAAGCTAGTTTAAAAGCTCACTCGTTCCTAGTGGAAAAAAATGGGATTGCGTCTGTAACACTTGAGAACCAACTGAAACAGGCCACAAAGTGACTTTTCAGAACTGGTGGCTTAGGTTTTATGTTAGGAAACTGGAGTCTATGATTACCAAGTAGAAGGCGTCTCAGCATCTTCGGGCCAAGGTCGGGGAGCAGGTGGGAGCGGGGGTGGGGTCGTCACGGGGGAAGGGAAGGGAATTTGGGTGGTTGTTCAGAGATCGGAGGATGCAGCGGCTCGTGGAGGCCGACAGGGAGGAAGGCGCCTGGCCCGGGTGCTAGGTCCCCAGGCCCCACCTGTGTGCCCTGCGCCCCGCCCAGCTCCCTGGAAACTGGGGCTGAGAGAAAGCGCGTCCTGTGAACGGCTACGTCACGAGATGTCCCATGTCGCAGGTGCAAGTACTGAGGTGTCACAGCGGGCAGAGGGGGCGGGGTGGGGGTGCTTCTACAGCAGCTCTTACAACAACCCCAAGAGTTGCCCTTGAAGACACGTGGAGTCACCCTCCAGGGGGTCTAGAGTCTGTCCTTCGGCAGGTGGCGACCCTTGGGGTGCCCGGGCGCAGGCGCCGGCCGAGGGCTGGGCAGACGCTGGTCTCTGTTGTGGGCCTGGCCGAAGCCCCCGAAGGAGCAGAACGAGCACGTGCCACGCGGCTGCCGCGCAGACCTGGGCCCCTTGCGTTCCCAGAGCATCCTCCGAGGGAGGGGGGCTCTCAGCTGCGAGCTCCCAGGGAGGCACCGGGGCAATGGACATCAGGCCCCTCTCCTCCCACCCTCCCGCCCCCGCCATCCCCTCCCAAGGGCCACCCACGGTGGGAAGCCAGGACACAGGGTCACCGACGCGGCCACACAGCTCAGCCTCTCGGGCCAGGGGCGGGTGTAGGAGGGGAGCGGTCTGCAAGTCAAGGAGAGATTCCAGCACGTCACACGTTTAAACGATTCTCCCTCTTTCTGTCGCATCCGTCAGGCGCGTTCCTGGACCTGCACATTCCTGAAACTGTGCGGCTCCGATGCAGCTCCACTCGGCTCTGTTTTCTTTCTAGCAAAGTCCAGGAGAGTTGTTCATTCTTCCTAAATACGCGTATTCATCCTGCCAATGGAGAAGGAGCACCCGCCGTGCGCAGGGCTCTGTCCCGGGCCCTGGGGAGGCAGCCGCCAATTCAGAAGCGGCTGCACCTGGCCGGGGCTCTAT
Organism: Propithecus coquereli; assembly: GCF_000956105.1. Classification (NCBI taxonomy): domain Eukaryota; kingdom Metazoa; phylum Chordata; class Mammalia; order Primates; family Indriidae; genus Propithecus; species Propithecus coquereli. The sequence continues at coordinate 445,780 of NW_012148130.1, read as the reverse complement.
TCTGGGCAGGGGCAGGCAGACGGTGAGATGGATTGGAGAGCACAGGACGACTAGCGCAGTGAGACACAGACTGGAGCAGGCACTCAGGAGCCACAGTGCTCCGGAGGGAAGGGAAGCAGAGCCAGGGCCTAGAGCGCTGGGGGTGCGGTGGGGGGCTGCATCAGGTCTGGGGGCTGGGGAGGTCTCTCTCAGGAGATGACACTGGAACAAACGCTGAGGAGAGGGAGAGGTGCTCGTAAAGTCTAGAGAAGAGCACTTTGATGGAGAAAACAGCAAGTGCAAAGGCCCTGGGGCACTAGGAGGTTGGCAGGTTTGAATCCCAAGGTCAACATGGTTGGGCCAGGCTTGGTGGCGGAAGCGTTGCAGTGTGTTTGGGACCTGATGTGCAGGGTCTGGTGCAGAACCGAAGAACCTGGAATTTGTTCTAGATCTGAGCGGGGAGTCTTGCAGCAGTGTGGGCGAGAAGTGTCTTTCTCTCATTGCAGGGGTCACTCTGGCTGCTGCGTGGAAAGTAGATTGAGTGGGAGGGGGAGTCTGGACCCGGTGAGGGCACCGTGATTTCTCCAGGGACAAAAAGGGCAGCTGGCTGGGGGGATGGGGGTGGGCAGCTTCCGGGGACATTTTAAAGCAGAGGCAACAGGATGTGTCTAAGGCAGGGGGCAGCATCCTAGGAGGTGGTCCCTGTGGGCACCTGGGCCTGCGATAGGGATGGTGTCGTTTGGCAATGACCCTGGGGTGGACGTCTCGGGTGTGGGGAAGAACATGTCTTTGGAGGCGAGGAGGCGGGGGGTGGGGTGGACCGTCCACGCAGTGTCTTTGTGGCCTGACGCGCGTGGTCCCAGGGCAGAGGTCGCAAAGAAACCCGCGTCCTGGCTGCCGTTCTTGGTCCTCCTCTGGCCCTCGTCTCCCCACACTTTTCAGAACCTCACTCGGTGAATTTATAATTAATTGTGGTGCTGGTGGTGCAGCCGTCTCTCTTGGAACCACGACGCTCTCCGCAGCGCACAGCTGGGGACCGAAGCCCCGCTCGTCTGGACCACGGCGGGGTGGCCGGCGAGCAGGGCGGCGGTGCCGCAGCCCCACATCGCTGGGTTGCCCTCGCCCTGTGGTTTCTCTGCGTGCTGTTTGTGTGTTGGAGAAAAAGCGTGTCCACCCCTTCACCCGCTCACCTGTCGCCTGTCTTCTGCCCCTGCCTGTGACGCGGCCGTGGGGAGCAGGGCCGGCTGCCGTGCCCCTGCTGCATCGCCAGCGCCTGACGAGAGCTCGCGGCCGCCTCGCCGAGGACGCGCTCTGCGGCGTCTCCGGGCAGACTAATGACTGAATGAACGTCCTGGTCCGCTCGGGCTGCTGTAGCAAAACGCCGCAGACCGGGGGCGTAGGCAGCACTTCGTTCTCACGGTTCTGCAGGTCCGAGGCCAGGGCGGCAGCGGGAGCGGTTGCTGGCGAGGGCTCGCTGCCTGGTGCACGAGGGCACCTTCTTGCTGGGTCCTCTCTCGAGGGCGCTAATCCCAGCACGGGCGCGTGTTCCCTTCTTTAAACCGGTCTCCTCCCGGGGCCACCTCCCCACAGCGCCGCTCTGGGGGCCGGAGGCAAGAAGCGAAATCGGAGCTGGAGAGACGCAAGCGCTGAGTCCGTAGCAAGCAGTGAGTCAGTCGCTGCGGGTTTGTCTGCCGCAGCCCAGGCACGTCCGGGGGTGGAGGTTGTGGAAAACATCACAGTTATGACGTCGCAGGTTTGCATTTCCTTGGCTGCCGTTTTTGTTGCAGTAAAGAAACTGGAACAAGGACAAAAACCAGAACCAGCCCACCACTGTCCCCTCCTTGTCGACACAGACCTCAGAGAACGTGTCTCTGTCCTATGAGGCCGACGCTGACACGTAAGGCTCACGTAAGAGACCGTGAGACGACGGTGGGGGGGAAACCGGCCCGTCGGGGCCCAGGAAAGCGGGGGAAGGTCGTCAGATAACCGCAGTTTGCCTGACCAAGAGCGGTGATCAGAAAACACAGAAAAACCTTGATTTTTTTTTAAAGCTCAGTTTCCCCAAGTAATCAAAACCCTAACAAGGACAACACAGGAATTATCTCGATGAGACATAAAATCTTTGTTTCTTAGGCCCCTTACCAAAAGGCAAGAAAACCTGTCTTTAGTGCGATTGCTTCTTCTTACGGGAAACCCATTTAGACAACTTAGAAGTCGAACCTCGTGGCAGGGACCTGAGTTCATCCGACACGAGAGGGCCGTGCCCGGGTCCCGAGGGAGCATCACCGCATGAAGGAAACGAGAGACGGCGGAGCTGGCGCCTCGAGCCCGCGACTCGCGGTCACGGCGCGGGGGGAGTTGGTTTTGCCGTGTCGAACCATTCAGATGTGGCACACAGCCGAGAAGCAGCAGCGCCTTCCGACGCTTCCGCCTGAGGCCTCGACAGCACACTTGGGACCAGAGGGAAAGAAAAACAGCCCCGGGAGCCGCCGAGGCGGTGGAAGGACGGGGTCGTCACCTCCGGCCTCCTCGGGGGCGGAAAAGCGGAGAGCACCAAGAGGCAAAGCCGAACTTCTGAGATGCAAACCTGAGAAGTTTTAAAAGAAGCAGACTACAGAATTACAACAAAAACCTCTTGCAGTTTCATTGAGGACAAACTAATATTTTAGGACAACCTTAATGTTTTAACCTAAAATCTTTTCCCTTTTAATTATCGCCAACTCGATCACACATAAATGTTCTGCATAAATTTCTGTGGACCTCATGACTTACGAAGACCACCTACGACACACCTGGGCTGTGAGTTTTGTCCCAGATTTTTCTTAAATAACCAGTCATTGTATTTTAGGACCCAAAATTTGCCATATAAGATCCTTTTTATATAAAATTATTTTTTTCTGTTTGACCTTATTTAAAATATATGTTGACCTCATTTATTAAAACATATGTTCTTATTTATTTATAACTTTCATGTCTCTCTCCCCTACTTACTGGTTCTTTTTATCTTCATAAATGCCTTTAAATAACCTACATATTACAAAATTAGTTTTTAGATAAAAACAGCATTTTATGCCCATTTTATAATTTTTCTATAAAAACATATACATTTATTTTTGCCTCGCTTTATATATAGTATCATATACATTAACCAGAAACTTTAAGTCACAGTCATCCAAGGCTTAGTGAAAATCTAGAAAGCAAGAAATCTTGCATTTTCTAAGTATTTCTCTCATTTACATTTACCTAATTTATGTAGCAGTTCGCTTAGACCCTAGTTACCATTTCAAGCTGTTTCCTTGTTGACCATTTTTATAGCCTGTGAGTATTAGATACACAACCAGTGTGACTAACCCTGCCCTCAGCAAAGTCACGCAATGTCTTGACAAATGCAATATCTTAACACATCTTCGTAAACAAAACTGGGGAAAAGAGAAGGAAAAGAATTTTAAAACATAGACCACAAAATAATCGCAAAATATAGTTTTAATTATTACTTTTAACCTTAAAAAAAATCTTACCAAGATAACCAACATAAGTATTTTAGTAAGACTTGCTATTCTGAATAATGTAACATCTTGTTTAAGTTCTATAAATACAGTTGAAGTTTTAGAACACAGCCTGCTTGAAAGATGTTAACTAATTAAATCTTCCTAAAATACCAGCACCCAAAAATAAAATTTATTGACATGACATCACCAGACCGTAGACTGAATAAACCTTCAACTTCAATCCTTAGCATCTCAAATAACGACACGAAGTCATAACACGTTTTTACCCAGGGATCAATTTCAGGCTATTTTAAAAACAGTCTAAATGGTCTCAAACCATTTTCCAGCTCGAGTGCAAATGCGCGTCCATGTAATACTTCCAAAGAGTGAGATCGTCTGGGATTCTCTTTGGATTTTAAGAATAACCATTTTGTTTATTTTTAAATAAATTGCTATACAGAACTTAACAGTCCGAAGATTCTTTTGTAAAATTTTTCTAGGCAAAGGCCTTCGCTGTGGCGACACAATGTACACCTCACGGGCTGTCTGGAACCAGTACTCAGAACAAGCCAGGGTGAGCCGAGGGACAAGGGGAGCCCCGGTTTGATTCAGGTCCTTGCAAACGCAGCTCCTAGGGCAGGTTCCGCCCGCACAGTGACATCAGAACAGGTGTTGCGTGTGCCCGTCCACCGGCAGTGAAGTTAATGGAGGAAACTGTATCTGCACCTAGGGTTAAGAGACCCAAACCGAAATATCTGCGTAAACATTTGACCGCAAGTTTCTGCTTTTGTGCTGCTGTTTATCTGATGCTTTACTTATTCTAATTTACTGACACTTATTTTTGTTTAGGCATGCCTACCTTTTTTTTTTTTTTTTTTTCTGAGACAGAGTCTTGCTCTGTCGCCCCAGGTAGAGTACAGTGGCGTCATTGTAGCTCATAGCAACCTCCAACTCCTTGGTTCAAGCCATCCTCCTGCCTCAGCTTCCCAAGTAGCTGAGACTATAGACACCACCATGCCTGGCTAATCTTTTTCTATATTTAGTAGACATGGGGGTCTTACTCTTGCTCAGGCTGGTCTTGAACTCCTGACTTCAAGTGATCCTCCCGCCTCGGCCTCCCAGAGTGCCAGAATTATAGGCGTGAGCCACTGAACCCGGCCGGCATGCCTACATTTTTACCTAGGTAAGAATCTTAAAGTTTAAACACGTGTATTTTTCTGATAACACAGATTTGACTGTTTTTGTTAAATCAACGATATTATATTAGTCTTACTTAACAAAAATCACACAAACACAGATCATTTTGTTTTGGTCTGATTGTTAGTTTTATAACCTTTGTGTCAAACACTGATACCTCCAAATATAGAAATGACCAGTAAACCCAGGCAGAAATGTATACTGACAATTTTATTTTTATTTTATCAATAATTTTCCTTTAAAACGAGCTTATTTACCAAAGATTACTAAATTCACCTGAACCTGAAAAGCATTCAGGCTTATTTGTCTAATTTATGAGAGCTCCTTTCATTTATAAGCCGATTTGGCACCACACAGACATAACATATAATACGTGTACATACAAAACATAGTTAAAGACACGCACGCAAGGTTTCGATAGCTCTTGTCTCAGCACTCGAGCCACGAGAGCCTCGGAGCTGCGCGGAAGTTTACACACACTGAGCTCCCTTTCCTCTCTTCCCTGTCGGACGGCGGCATCCCCGCGTGCGGGCGGAGGTGTCCTTCAATCCCCAGCCCCTGCCCTGCACCTGCAACACACCAGCAGCACACGCGAAGTGGGCGAGAGGAGAACAGAGACAGGAGCTTAACAGACCCCGCGTTTACGCGCCACGCACCAGCACAGGCAAACGCGCGTGGAGTCGAGAGGTTTAGACAAACGAACTGCAGCGCAGCTGATCAGCCCGGCGGTGCCACACCAAAGCGCTCGGGTTGTTCCCGTCTCACAGATGGCTGGGGCTCATCGGCCCAAACAAACGTGAATTCCCCAGGAACCCCCAGTTTGAGAGCGGCGTGCCCCGCTGTGAAGTACCTTCAAATACCACCCTCCTGTCCAGACCCAAAGGCCAAAATCCGGGTCCTTTCTTCCAAGGCCATCAGGAGGCGCTCACGTGTGTGTCGGAGGCTGGTGGTGGCCCGGCCGGTGGCCTGGCCCAAACCGCCGTCTGAGTGGGAGGCCAGGCAGCTGCCGAGGGAGGCCTTTGGTCACCCCCTGCTCCGCAGCCACCAAAGCATGAGCAGCAGCATCCCGGATGAGCCCCCAGAATTATTACGGAAACCACAGGGGGTGTCAGCCTAGGTCCAGGTGCTCGCCGCACAAAGAGCCAAATATTGAGACAACTGGGATTACCAAGGAACAAAGGAATTTTTTACATAAATTCTTCCTCAGTCTTTTCAGAATGGAGGAGGCGCCTTAAATCCATCTCCCCAACCAGTGGAGATCACGGCTTTTTAAGGAGGGGCCACGTGCACTGGGGCAGGCGATGGGTGTCCCTAACAAGGGCCACGTGCACTGGGGCAGGTGGTGGGTGTCACTAACAAGGGGCCACTTGCACTGGGACAGGCCGTGGTGTCACTAACAAGGGGTCATGTGCACCGGGGCAGGCTGTGGATGTCACTAACAAGGGCCACGTGCGCTGGGGCAGGCGGCGGTGTCACTAACAAGGGCCACATGCACCGGGGCAGGCCGTGGGGACGGTGAGCCTTGGTGTCGGGAAGTCTGCTCAGGGGCCTTCAGAATCTCCACTCCTTTGTCTTCCAGAAACTCTGTCATTTCTGGGAAACAGCTCGGAGGGTCGCGAAGCCCTGCTGGCCTGAGTGCCTAAATCCCCAGTGGGGAGGGGTCACAAAAGCTCGTCGGCGTCCCTGACGTGCTCCGAGGGCCGTTAGGACAGCACAAAGAGCCAGCCCCGCGCCCTGCAGCCCCGGCTGCCGCCGCCTCTGCCTCTGTTGTCCCAGCCTCAGCTTTGCCCCGCCCGCTCCGTGGGTCTCTCCGTCCGTCTCCCCGGCAACAGCAGCAGCAGCCCCCTGGGCGTGGCAGCCACATGTCCAGCACCACTTCCGCCCTCAGCTGTCACGGCACAGGCTCCTTATCTGAAGAACGTGGTCTGCAGATAATCAGCTCTAACGGCCTTAAAGACACACGGCTGTGGTGGGAGGGGCCGTGACAGAGAGGGTGCTGCTGACAGTGTCACAGTCGGCCCAGATGTCACTCAGGGCGCCGCAGCTGTGCCGGGACTCGGGAAATACGCGCACTGCAGGGCGGGAGCAGAGCGGAGAGGCCGAGGGGCTGTCCACGCGGTCTGCTGGCTGAGCGCCTGATGTCTTCTAGCCACTGGCGTGTCAGTAATAACACCGTAAGGAGTGACGCCGGCGGCCCTTACTGGGCTCTCTGTCCGCTTGGCAGTCGCAAGAGCTTGATGAGGAGGATGCGAATTGTGTAATCCCTATTCGTAGGTGAAACAAAGGAGAAGGGAGGTTGAGTCACTCACCCTGACCCTGGAATTCTGAACCAGTGAAGCCAAGATTCGAACCCGAGATGTCTGGCTGCAGCTTGCCGCAAGGTCGCCGTGCTGTGGATCACAGGCAGCAAGCCACAGCCCTGCACCGGGGAGTCCCAGGTCCAGCTGGGGCCACACACGCAGCCTCGGCAAAGCCGCAGGTGGAGGGGTGAAGGGGCATCCCACAGAGGGTCACGCCGGGCTGTGTCTACATCCTGGGCAGAGTGATGGGACCAGATGGGGCAGGGCAGGCGGGGGTGTCCGAGCAAGGCCGAGCAGTGAGGAACAGCTCATGTGTGTGCATATGCATGTGTGTGTGTGTGCATGTGTGTGCTTGAGTGTGTGTGCATGTGTGTGCATGTACATGTGTACTTGTGTATGTGCATGCATGTGTGCACATGTGTGCATGTGTGCTTGTGTGTGTGCGTGTGTGCTTGTGCATGTGTGTGCATGTGTGCATGTGTGTGGGCATATGCATGTGCGTGTGTGTGCTTGTGCCTGCATGTGTGTATGCATATGTGTGTGCTTATGCATGTGTGGGCATACGTGTGTGCACGTGCATGTGTGCATGTGTGTGCATGTACATGTGTACTTGTGTATGTGCATGCATGTGTGCATGTGTGCTTGTGTGTGCGTGTGCATGTGTGTGTGCGTGTGTGTGCTTGTGTATGTGTGTGCATGTGTGCATGTGTGTGGGCATATGCATGTGCGCGTGTGTGCTTGTGCCTGCATGTGTGTATGCATATGTGTGTGCTTATGCATGTGTGGGCGTGCATGTGTGCATGTGTGTGCGCGTGCACATGTGTGTGCATGTGTGTGTGTACTTGTGCGTGTGTGGGCACGTGTGGGCATGTGTACATGTGCGTGTGGGCATATGCATGTGCATGTGTGTGTGCTTGTGCCTGCATGTGTGCGTGTGCCTGCACGTGTGTTTGTGTGTGCTTGTGCGGGTGTGTGTGTGCACAGAGCCACAAAGCCGTTCTGCGTCTCTGTGAATGAGAAGGGAAGAAGGAGGTTCCAGGACTCAGCCTGGGGCCGCCAAGGACACGGAGGATTGGCAAGCGGGGAGGAGGATGTGGGGTGAAAGGCGGTTGGTTTCGTTTCTCCTCCAGACGCAAAGGCTCAGGCGTGTCTGTGAATGGAGCGTGAACGCGGAGGAGGGGAGTCACAGACGCAGCGGAAGAGGCTGGGGTGGAGCAGGGCCGACACACGGGGCAAAGGCGCGGATCACGTCCCTAAACAGTGTTCCATCGAACGTCACCTACGAGAGACACCCACGCACGCTTTCCTGCGCAGTTTTAAAACAAAGGACGGACGTCGGCATCCGCACAGGCAAACGCAGACAGAAAGAACAGAGAGCAGCGCCGATGTTAACGTCAGTCGGGACCTCGCAGCGCGGATCATTACAAGGGACAAAGGGACCAATCTGTGTTAATGAGAGATGTCAGCCCCAGTAAAGCTGCAGGAGGCTCGAACCTTTATGCGCTCGGCATCTAATACCAAAACATGTAGAGAAAAACTCTTAGATACGTACGGAAAACTGACAAGTCCCAGCTGTCATGAGAAATCCAACACAGCTTGGTTGGTACACGCCAAGTCAAGTGTACAAAGATCAGTAAGAATATCGTGAACTAAACTAACATCTCGAGCCCCCAGCTGACTGCGTGGACCCCCTCTTGGCCGAGGGGCCCCCAGAAATACCCCAAAGCTGAGTTGCCGGCCATGAGAAGAGGGTCAGACAGGCCTGGTCATGTCCCCCCTCCTTGGAGATGTCCTCTGTGACTCGCTGCCAGGCCAGGGCCAAGCAGGACATAGCTGGGACCACAGCTGCAGGTCAGCGTGTACTTAACGGATCACTTGGGTCTGCGTTCGTGTCCTGAGGCTTGCTCTGATCAGCAGACGTCCTTAACTTAAAACATCCCAGGCCTTGAGACAAAGCTTCATGTCTTTAACCAGTTACAAGTCAAAGAATCTTTAAACCCTCCTGTAACCTGTAAGCCCTGCTTTGAGGTGTGCCACCTTTTTGGGCCAAACCAATGTACACCTCCCACGTGTTGATTTATGACTTTATACGCAACTTCTGTCTCCCCGAAAGGTACAGAACCAAACTGTAACCCAGCCACAGCGAGACCACTTGCTGGAGGCCCCTGGGCGTGGCTATCCGGCCCGGGTCACACACATTGAGCTCAGAATAAACCTCTTTAAATTGACTGAGTTTGGGTTCTTTTCCATTGACAATATCAAGGGTGTGCATCATATAATTCATAATGGAGACTTTATCAGTATTTTATATACCACACTTTAAGCCTGGCAGTCATGAAACACGGCCTTTCTTACCCCCATAAACCCGGGGAACCCAAGGAACGTAGGAAAAGTCGCTTGACCTTGTTCATCAGGGAAATGCACATTTTTAAGAGCTGTTGTTCAGTTGTCAGATTAGCAAGCCGGAAAGTATTTCAAATAGCAGACGTGGTGAGGAACTGGAGAAAGGACACTCCCGTCTGTGCAGGGTGGCGCAGACCGTGGTGCCGATCGCAGACCTGCCTCCCCGTGTGGCCGTGTGACTTGCTCTGATCGCTGACAGCTGAGCAGGAGTGACAAGGGCACGTACCCACTGCGCCTGCCTTTCCCTCTGCCGCAGTGACCGGCGGTGGCCCCGCGAGCGCCCTGCACCTGCGCGGATCCTGGAGTAGGGGTGACGTGGGGCAGGAGCACAGCTGACTGTGTGGACGGGCGGGGGCTGAGTGACGAGCTCTGCTGTCGCCGCCACTGGGGCCTGGGCTCGCTTGTTGCCATCTGCCCTGCATGGCCCACGCGGAGGATGATTCGGCATCCCTGACAAAATCGTGAATGCTTATAAAGTGCGACTCGACAAGTCTCCTTCCTGGCAAATACCTTTACAAACACCCAATGCAATTCTCTTCCTGAGCAGCTGACGCACGTTCCCGGCTGAGAACAAACAGAATAGCTGGACTGCAGACAAAATCAATCTGTTTACGGCGTCAGAGAGCTGGGGAGCAGCGAGGACCAGAGGGACGAAACTTCCAGCACGGCCAGAACCCCCAGGGACAGGGGGCGATCCGTGGCCGGGCTGCTTCCCGGGGCCTTTGCCACTCCGGGCCTGGCTGGAGGCCGAGAACCAGGCTTGACCCCACCAGAGGAGCAGCGGGGGGTACAGGGGGGTAAGAACTCTTAGCAGCCGTTTGGGCGGCAGAGACCCCATCAGAGACCGGAGGAGCGTGAACGCACAGCCAGCTTCCCACCTGACACGTGGCAGGTTCCAAGCTGCGCAGTGAGGAAGCTAGCGTGATCACCCCAAAGCAGGGCAGAGTGTCCCGAATGCTCTGCGCGCTGGAGAGACCCAGACCCTGGGCAGGGGGCTCTGCTGAACCCACAGGCTGGCATTTGTGCTCCCCGACAGGCTCCAGTCTAGAAATGGAGGCGACTTCTCTAATCGTGACCTGAGAATGGTCAAAGCCACCCCCGGCCTCCCGCAGCTTGGCCCTCCCCGGAGCCGGGTCAGCCCCAGGCTCCCTGCCTGTCGGAGGAGGGGTGGACACTGCTGGGGGGCGCACCACGTGTTGCTGCTACTGGTTTGTTTATTCACAGTGTCCAGCAACCAGCAAAAAAGAAATTATTAGACAGGCCGAGGGACGTGTGACCGAAAACCCAGAAGGAAGAATGCGCGTTAAGACCAGAGTCAGCGGCGGCTCGGATGGTGGCGCAGCAGCCAGGACCGGGAAGTGACCAGCACAGAAACGTGCACGAGAATAAAGGAAAAGGTGGGGAAAGCGAAGGAGAGGAAAAGAGAATTTTACCAAAGAAACTGAATCTCTGAAAAGAACTAAATGGAAATTCTAAAACTGAAAAACATAATTTTTGAAACTAAGAAACCAGTGGATGGATCTAACCAATTTTAGAAATAGCAGAACTCTGGGTTAAAGAACAGAATGAAAAGTGACTAACAAATATCAAACCCGAAGCATGTGGGTGTCGGGTCACCCAGTGAAAACACCACCTGTGTGCAACTGCAGCCCTGGGGGACAGGGAGGCAGGAAGGAGAGACGACACGTTCCAGGAAATAATGAACAAAAACTCCATAAAACCAACGACAAGCACCTGCCCCGGCAGCAGAAAGCTCTGCGCGCCCCACGCAGGGTGCAGGCTGAGGGAGCCGCGCCGCGACCTGCGGAAAGGCTGCGGAAAACAAAAGAAAAAGAGAAAACTTTCAGAGCAGCCAGAGAAAAATGCTGCCCTGTCCTCGCAGGAGCAAGAATAGGGCTGAGGGCTGAGCTCCCACCGACTGGAAGCCAGTGGCAGCGGTGGCAGCGTCGAGCGCCGGAGAGAGGGAGGGGGCTGCGTCCAGGCGTCCATCAGCGGACACACGCTTCCAAGGGACGACGTCTCGGGCACAGAGATGCTGAGAACTCATCGCGAGAAGCTCGAACTGAAGAAATTCTGAAGTGGCTCCGCGGATGGAAGGAAAATCATCCCAGACAGAGACACGGAAACAGGAGGGGCTCAGACCCCGTGTCCGTGAAGACACACACTTGCGGGCGCAGCCGTCGGACACGGGGGAAACGCAACACGAGCACGGAGCAGGGCTGGCGGGTGGCTGGCGCCTGAGCGCCCCGTCCTCTGAGCAGCAAGTTGGCGCCGTCTGGATTCCCATCCAACTGTGCTGTCTGAGCCGGGGTGAGGCGGAAATCTGCAGGATAAACACTGGGAAGAGAAAAGGGATGAGTAACCGGAGGGTGAAGAGAGGGGGGAATGGGAAAATAGAGGATTCCGTTAATCTAAGAGAAGGCAAGAAACGAGAGGAGATGGGACACAAGTCAGCCGCGTGAAACAGAAAACTATGTATTGATAATAGCACGACGAGGGGCTAGAACCAAACACAGAATCTACGTCCAGTAGAACGGGCTGCACAGCTCACGTAAAGACTAATAATGTCAGATTGGACACAAAAAATAAAACCCACCATGAGCCACTGGAAAGGGACACCCCTTAGGTCTAAGGGCACAAAACAGGTTGAGAGAAAAAACGCGGGAAAGATGTTACAGAAATGTGAACGCCGGCCAGGTGAAGGCTGGCGGAGCAACACGAGCCCCAGCGGGGCGGCCGCTGAGGCCAGGTGCTTTGCTCCGGACGGACACAGGCACGTGCCAGGGTCAACTCTGCAGGAAGGTGTCACAGCCCCACACAGGCGTCACTAACATCCAACACGTGCAGCAAAAATCGACCGGACCAAAAGGAGAGAGAACGCGCGCTCGTCCGGGCAGCCCTTCCCCGCCTCCCCCAGCAGCTGACCTAATAAGCAGATGCAAACGCCATGAGCGGTGGCGGCTCTGAGCGGCACGATTGACGCGCCTGACCTCATTGACAAGTGATGCAGACCACTGCACCCGGCGGGAGCAGGCCCTGCATTCTTTTCATCGGGGCACACAGGCGCTCGCCAGTGTGGCCGCATGCCCGCCCCGGGAGTGTCCCCACTGAGTTTGCTCTCTCAGTGCCGTGGTGCAAACCGACACAGCTAGAAAATCCCCCACTGCTCGGACATTGAGCCACACACCCCTAAGTCACAGCCCGGCAAAATCACGGGAAATTAGCAAACGCTGTGAACCGACCGATGACATAGATACAACATATCAAAGTTGGGGAACACAGTTAAAGCCGTGCTGAGAGGGAAATTTATAGCCTGATATACATATATTTGTTTAAAAAGCAAGGCCCAAAATCAATGATCTGAGCTTCTATCTCCAGAAGCTGGGCAAAGCCAAGTCTAGAGAAAGCAGAAAGAAGGAAATAGCAAAGATACGACGGGAAACCAATGAAATAGAAAACATCGTACGTTAGAGAAAATGCATGAGGTCAAATTTGGTTCTTTAAAGAGATTAACAAATGGCCATATCCCTACCAACAGTGATCAGAGGGGAGAGAGAGAGAAACCACAAATAAATAAATCAGGAACAACAATGCATTAACAAAATAATGAGAGGATATTATAAATAACTTTAAATCAATAAACTTGATAATTTCAATTAAATGGACGAGTCCTCCCCCCCCTAAAAAACACAATTTATCAGAATTGACAGGCAATATTTAATGTGAATAGTTTGATATTTGTTAAATCAATGTGGAAGCACACATGAGGTGCTCATGGCAGCATTGCTTGCAATAAAGTCAGGAACGCCCACGTGTTCATCAATAGGGAAATGATTAAATCAATTGCTATATATTAATATTGTGGGACACCAGGTATTAATAGAAGGTAGAAAGAATAAAGCAGGTTTAAATAAATGGGCATGAGGCAAACCTGCAAGCTACGTTGGGGATTAAAAAAACCAGGGGCAGAACAATACATATAATCGCTTAAACATACATGAGTCAAGCTACACATTTCTGTACTTTATGTATTTAAATGCAAACACATAGAAAAGTGTCCTAAATATAGCACACCACACTTTGGGAGGCTGAGGCAGGAGGATCACTTGAGGCCAGGTGTCTGAGACCAGTCTGGGCAATACAGCAAGATCCCATCTCTCCAATAATTTTAAAAATTAGCTGCACATGGTGGCGCACTCCTATAGTCCCAGCTACTCAGGAGGCTGAGGTGAGAGGATTGCTTGAGCCCAGGAGTTTGAGGTTACAGTGAGCTGCAATTGATTGGGCCACTGTATTCCAGCCTGGGTGACAGAGCAAGACTTTGTCTCTTAAAAAAAAAAGAGAGAGAGGGAGAGAGAGAAAGAAAGAAGGAACGAAAGCTATGCTGTGGTGTAAGTGGTGCTGTCCCTCCCGAATTCATATGTTGAAACCTAATACCCCATGTGGTGATATGAAGAGTGGGACCTTTGGAACGTGACTAAGTCGTGAGGGTTCCGCCCTCTTGAACGGGATCGATGCCCTTAGAGGAGGCTCCAGCGAGCTTCCTGGCCCCTTCCGCCGTGTGAGGGCACATGGGAGGCACCATCTATCAAGCCGACAGCCCTCCCTAAATCTGCCGGCGCCTTGACCTTGGACTTCCCGGCCTCCATAACTGTGAGCAGTGAATTTCTGCTGTCTGTAAATCACCCAGTCTGAGGTGTTTGTTATAGCAGTCCGAACAAGTAAACCAAACTGTAACAGTGATTTTCTTTCTGAGGAGCAGATTAGAATTGGGGGTGGAGGCCAAAGGTATTTTAGGGTTATGTTTGCATTTTATTACAATAACAATATAATCATGATTACTTGGGTAATTAAAGATAATACTTCAAATCGTAAGTGGAAGTTTTCCGAAAGGGTTGTTTCTTAGACAAATAGATGCACATATGCACACATGCATGCACACATACATACATACAAGTTCGGTATGTTCAGAAAGTTAAAGTTGTACAAAATTATTTCATCTTGAAACAATAAAACTAGAAACTATTAATAAAAGTCTAAATAAAAAATCCCTACCAACTGGTAACTAAAAAGTACTCTTGGAAACATTTGAAGAAAAATGGAAAAAGAAATAGTATTCAAATTCCAGAAAATTGGGAAAATAATGGAATTGCTAACAACAAATAGATTTCTACAAAGCCATCCTCAACGATAAAGTCACATCTTTAAATACTTTCATTATAAAACAGGAAAAAGAAAAAATCAAAACTTTCAAGCCAATGAGTTTTTTTAAAGCAGTTCCAAGAAAGAACAAAATAGTGCAGGTAATAGCAGAAATTATTATATTAGAAAAGAGAAAAATGAGAATTGTTAAGTAAATTAAGAGCTAAGAGATACGTGAACTGAAGAGTTAAGACTTTTAAATATCCGACACAACAGACCAAACTCTGGCTAATCTGGTTACTGCAAGGGGGAGGGGAGAAGAAACAGCAATTTAATAAAATTTAAATATTATAAAAAAGACAGCAAATGTGCATGCAATTTTAAAAATAAATAAGGAATTATTTGCATGGTTGTATGCTAACAAATCTCAACACAAACAAACAGATGATGAAAGCTGACGTTAAAAGAATCGAACAGCACGAGTAAAGAATTAATCCCAGAAAAAAATTTTACATAGAAAAGAACTAGTCTGAAGGAAGTTCCAGACTCGGGCGGTCTTGCTGGCAGGATCTCCCAGCCTCTGGCCTGCACACGTGCACTGTGATTCTCACGAAGGGCGGGGGACAGTCTGCGGTGTTTCCCAGCCTTGCTAGTCCAAGCAAAGGACCACTTCCACCTGCAAGCATCTCCTGGGAGTGGTGATCTGGAGAATGTCCTTCGGGAAAGTCTGCTATAAAGCAGGAAAATTCATACAAAATCAAAAACGAAATACCAGCAAATAAAACTCACCTGTGTGTTCAGTCAACAGTCTATGAAGGTTTGACATGGGAAAGGAAGATTTGATATAATGCAATTATTTAACATGGAAAACCAAGAATGGTTTAATATAATATTAAACCAGTATATTTAGTAGAATGTATTACTTAGTTTATAATACAACACATAAATAGGTACCAAAATTTCATCTGAACAAATGTCGAAATATTCAGAAAATTGAAAAAATACATCTCTAGTAAAAATGCTTTGTAAATAGTAAAGGCTCTTAAATGCATAAAAGCACTGTCCACACAGCTAATTAACAATTTTATGCCAAAAACAAAATAAAATGGAAAAAAATAACGAATTGTGAAAACATTTGCAAAATATCACAGAAATTTCTTTGAAATCATCAACAAAGGCACTATCATCCCACATAAAATTGGCAAGGTCAGCTCATGAATGAAAGAATATAAATCACCAAAAATCACAAAAAAGTGTTAAACCATATCATAATCAAAGAAATGGAAAATTAAAACATTACCATTTTTATCTTTTAGGTTGAATAACATATGCATTGAAAAACATCAGAAAAAGCTTGCATTAGACCAATTATCCTACAAGTAACAAATATATACTTAGACAAAATATGAAAAACAGCTATCTGAAGACACTAGAGGACAGTCCAAAGCAGACAGAAAGTGAAAAGGGCTTTGAAAAAAGAGAACCACACTTGTTGAAATTCATGTTTGCACAACCTTTTGCTATAGAAGAACCTGTGATTCTTAGGATGCAGGACCACTAACGCTTACACAGAAAGCCGCAGACTTACTGGCTGAGGGGTTGGAGAACAGAGTGTGGAGCTTCCAGAGCATCTGGAAATACAGGGGACATCCTGGAAAGGAGAGAGCCACAGAGAGAATCCCCACAAATCTCTGTGCAAATGCTGCTCAAGTCTTTGGCCGACAGCCGCACTGCACAGGCACAGAGGAAGCTCCCAGAAGTCCAGCACAAAGCTACTGCTAAAAGTCTGAAATAAATGAGCAGCTATTTCAGCTTAGGTCTGCTGTGGGAGAAACAGAGTTTGAAGTTTGTGTCTAGCAAAGCTGATTGCCTTCATGAGCAAATACCAGCACACTTCAAAGATAACAGTCCACATACTCTTACAACAAATTATACACAATGTCCAGTACAAAACAAAAATTACTAGAATTATGAAGAGAACAAACAGTAGATAAACAGTAATAGAGAGTTGATAGAAACCACCCTGAAGATGACCTGAATGCTGTAAATAAAGAAACTTTCCTTGTCATAGCAGTATTACAAGTGTGTTCAAGGATTTAAAAGAAAATATAGACATAATAATTAAACAGATGGTGATCCTCAATAGGAACGTGAAAAATATGTAAAAGAATTTTAACCTGGAGGATAAGGTTAAAATCGATGATCTAAGTCGGGGCTGGCAGACCACCTCCCACGTCATGTGTTTTGTAAATAGAGTCTACAGAGCTCAGCCATGCTCACGTAAGTACTGTCTGTGGCTGTGTTCGCGCCGCAGAGGCAGAGCTGAGCAGCTGTGGCAGAGACCACGTGGCCCACAAAGCCTAAAATATTTACCATCTGGCTCTGGGGTATAATAAAGAAAGTATTTGAGTTTTGTCCCAGATTCCCAGCACACAGCTTCCAAAACCCTTGGAACGTCCAGAGTGACAGGACTGTCCTGTTGTGTTATGAGATGACTGGTGTGTGGGGCCCCCAGATGCCTGCAGGAGGGGGACTGGTCACCGGAAAGAATGAGGCATGACGAGAGGTTGGAACTTTCAGTGTCACCCCCGACCTCCAGGAGGGGAGACGGGCTTCAGATTGAGTTCGGTTACCAATGGCCAGTGGTTTAATCAATCACGTGGACATGA
>NW_012148130.1:414593-428187 GCF_000956105.1 Propithecus coquereli | reverse complement strand
ATAATATTATTATTATATCCAGCAAATGAGGAGGCTGGCAGACTCCCATCTCAAAGTACCAGCATCCTGTTTTTGAGCAGAAGTACAGAGACTTTAAAGTTCTGATTAATCCCATAATCCCATGGCCTTGGCTCAGAAGATGCTTTGGTAAAGGGGAATCACTTTCTGGAACATGCGTGAGGCTCTCACAGAAGCTCCCTGTGCATCCTCTTGTTCTGACTCCAGGAGCTTCCGTTGTCATGAGGGACCAAAGGAGTAAAGCAGAAACACAGGGAACCAGGAGACACTCTGCTCTTAACTTTCTTAAGGCATTCTGAGTTACACAACGACAAGGGTCACGGAGCCAGGCTGCACCTGTCCCTGTGCTGTGCATCCTGGTTACCTCGGGTCCAGGCAGGTGTGCCGGGTGTGGGGTACAGGTTGTGCACTGTGCAACTCTGGGAGGCTCTGCCAGAAGGGCACACAGAGCAGCCTGCAGGGCTGTTCACCACAGCCTGGTGTAGGCGCTGTGCCCGGACCCCCAGCATCAGGCAGATGGAGGCCAGGACAGTGGCCCTGATGTCACAAGCTGCGAGGCAGAGTGAGGAAGTGGGAACTCCTGCACGGCCGGGTAGGCGCAGTCTGAGTGCGGGAAGGGGCCTTGGATAGAACTGGTGAGGCCAGCTAAGGAAGACCCTGGCAGGGAGAGTCAGAGACCACCTGTGCCTGGCCCCTGTGGCTGCAGTGTCGGCCTGGCCAGAAGTGGCAGAGCAGCAGGGACAGAGAGGTCTGGCCTGAAGGGTCCCGGAAGGTGTGGACGCTGCCCCCAGCTTGGGGCTCTGTGGGCGTCTCGATGGAGCATGCTGGGTAAACAGCGATTGTAACTGCTCCCTGGAGCGAGCAGGTGACGGAGCGGCAGGTGCGCGTGGCTAACAGGCTGGGCTGGAGATGCCGGCCGGGAGGGAGCCCAGACACCCAGATGCCGGGAGCGGAGGGCTGCGGGTGAAGGTTCCCACGTCCCAGCCCTGCTGCTCTCTGGCAAGTGCCCCGTGTGCCCCACGTGCCAGCACCTGCCTGGCCGGGGCAGCTCTGCAGCAAACGCTTCTTGAAGCCACCTGTGGCCCTGAAGCCAAACCTGGCACCACAGGCGGAGGCGGGGAGGTGCCTGGGACGAGGCCTCGGGGTGGGCTGCGCATCGGCGGCTGCCTGCGGGGCGGCCCTGGGGGGACTCGCAAACCCTGGCTCGCAGGGCCGGGCGGAAGGAGGGGCGGTGGGCTGGCTGTGCACACACAAGAGGAGAGGCCTGGGTCCCCTCCCTCGTGACTCTTTCCCCGTCTGAGAGATGGGGACTGCACGGACTTCCCCCGCCAGGGGTGCCCGGGAGGACCGAGGCCGGCGCACGTGTCAGGCAGGGTGACTCGTGGCTGTGACCAGGTCCCCGAGACTGTGCTGTCTCCCCGGGGGCCCACCCCAGGTGATGTGGAGGCTGACTGCCACCCTCCCCGACATCCCTGAAAAAGCCACTCGACTACCGGCGTGGTCAGCCAGGCCAGGGAGCAGGGAGCCGCCCGCAACCGGCCTGTGCCGGGTCCGGCTCACTGCTGCCTCTCTCTGCCCGAGCTACCTGAGCCCAGGTGAGGTGAAGCATTCCCCCCCACCGTCCCCCACTCGCACCAGAGCCTGAGCAGCCCCGCGCCTCCGCCAGCTGCCCAGATTTTGAGACATTTTATTCCCTCAACAGAGAGTTAGGAGTGCGAATGGAAGCGCCTCACTTGTGCGCTGCAGGACACTCACGCGTCACCTCTGCACCCACCTGCCTCCTGCGTGACCTGACATCTGCCTCCTGGGCTCCCACCGCCCCCTCTCGTGCCCCAGGGGGACCTGGAGCTGCGCAGCCGCCCTGCTCACGCGGCGTGTCCCCCCTGCAGGGCAGGTCGGTCTCTGACTGTGGACACCACGCCTCCTGGCTCCGTGTCCCCAGATTAAAAGATCGATTGACTCAGGGCGCCCAGAACCGGCTGCCAGGGGGCTCTGCTGTTGCGCAGGCCTGGGGACCGTGGAATGGCTGTTTCGCGGGGCCCTTTGACTGGAAACAGGCCTCTTGGAGAAAACTGTGCTCAGGAGGGCGTCGGAAACCTCAGGTCTTTGCGGCAATAACGTTGAAGTGCTGCCGAGACGCCGTCAGAGCCCCGTGTGACTGCTTAGTTGCTAATAGCCGCGAGGCGGGAAGCAGAAAGGCCGGGTCTGGTGCAGGGTGAGGAGGAGGGGACGGAGGAGGAGGTGGGACGTCGCTCCCGCGAGTGCCAGGTGGGAGGGCTGGAGTCCGCGTCCTCTGAGATGCTGCTCGAGCACCGTGCCAGGAACTCCATAAAATCTGACTTAGTGATGAACCCGCCGCGCTGGCGCGAGCCCGTGGCAGCCCAGGGGACGCCCTGGTGCCCTTCTCGGCTCCAGAGGTTTGCGAAAAGGCAGCCGAGCAGGTCCACGGTCTGTTCTAGGACAAACTGCGCCTTGCGCCGTGCGGGTGAGGCTGCGGGGCCGGCGCAGACGCTGCGGTTCGCAGGGGGTCCAGCCGGGCCCCCACCTGGCACCGCGTTCTGCGGCGTGGGGTGGCAGCAGCCGGCCGGGGCCGTGCTGGGACTGAGTTATACGCACCTACCTGGCACAGCTGGGTCAACGCTCCCCACAAAATGCAGAATTCGGGTGTCTGTGGCTGGGCGGCCTTGTCCTCACTACCGTGGCACGAAGCTCTGCCTGCCGTCTGGACGTGTGTCCCCCACCGATGGAAACAGCCCCCAGAACTGGCCTAGCAGCCTCCTGTTGGCCCCCTGCCCTCAGCCCAGGGCCTTCTCGGTGTAGCTCTAGTCACAGCCCCAGGGCCGGGCTGTCCCACCCGCTGTGAGTCATGGTGGGGGAGGTCCCTGAATGGGGCTTAATGCTGTTCCACGTTCTGTCCTCGGTTGGACCTGCAGACAGCAGAGGGCCCTGCACCCTCGGACCCTCCTGCTGCCCCCCAGCCAGGGCCCCCCCGTTCCCTTGGGGAACCCCCCCGGCTTTGGGTTTTTTGCTTCTCCCGGCCGTGGTTTTGGTTGCCCTTCCAGTTGCCCTTGGGCCCCCGGCCTTGCGGGGCGTTGCGGTTGACCGGCTTCCTTGCCGGGGGTTTTCTTCCATCCTGCCCTGTGGGCCTTACCCTCCACGGTGGCCCTTCCATGACCCGCAGGGCGGGACAGTGACCCAGTGTCTTCCGGAAGTGGCAGTGATCAGATCCGTTTAGGAACCTCGAGGAAGGCAGGCGGCCCT
Source organism: Propithecus coquereli (assembly GCF_000956105.1). NCBI lineage: Eukaryota > Metazoa > Chordata > Mammalia > Primates > Indriidae > Propithecus > Propithecus coquereli. The sequence goes on along the minus strand of NW_012148130.1, from coordinate 424,908 downwards.
GCAGGGAGGGCAGGCCCTGTATCCTCCGGGCGCGTCAGACGCAGCCCCCTGTGCGCCTCCGCCTCTCCCTCTCCCCCGTTGCCCTTCCCCTCCCCCCAAACCGCCCGCACCCTTCCCCTGGCACCCGCACTGGAGCGGCACAGAGGTTCTGGTTAACAGACGTGGCCAGGGCAGAGAGGAATCCTGGTCACCCCTTCTCCCCGTGTAGCCTGGTACTGTCGCCTGACACCCAAGGACAGGCTCTGACCGCCCGTCTCAGGCTCCCACACGGGACCTGCCATTCCCTGACCCGCTATCCCGGCTGTCTCGGGCTTTCCTGGTCCTGGCACTGAAAGCCCCCGGACCCCAGGAAACTAGGGGTGGCCCAGGCTGGAGTGAAGGCCCGACTGTGCCCAGCGGGCAGACACAGCCCCCAGGTCAAGCTCAGCCAAGCCCAGGGGAGACACGGGCCAGACCGCGGGAGCGGCTGGCAGGGGGTGGGCGAGGGGAGGGCCCTTCCGCTGGACCTGGTGCCCCTGGGGCATCGCGGGAGCAGGGGGATCTGGCGCAGCAGACGGGAGACCGTGGGGATGGCGGGAAGCGTCTGCAGTGGCTGTGTGGGGGCCACCGGGAGCTCTTGGCCGGGGAGGGACGTCCAGCCTGGGCCTGAGCGGCAGCTGGGCAGACGAGGCTGGGCGCACAGACTCGGGGCGGGCAGAGGGCCCAGTGGGGGCCGTGCCACCCCGGGGACAGGGACGCGGTCCTGCTTGGCTCCGCTGTCGGGGCCGGCTGGAGAGTGGTAGCTGAGGCTCCCGGCTCGGGACGCAGCGCCTGCCAGCGCCGTTTAGAGAGGGAGGAGCTCAGGCAGGAGACTAAAGAGCGAGTGGGTCGCAGGTGGGCACAGGTGGGGGGCGCCCACAGTTGCCGCCCCTCCCCCCAAGAGGTGCCCGGAGCGCACGGGGCAGAGGGAGGCTCCGCTCTCATTTTCCTCTTCACTGGAGCAAGGTGCCCGCGGCTCCCCGCGGCGTCGCCTGCTCCTCAGCGGCTCTGCCCTTGGCAGATGTTCGCCATGCGCAGCCGGCCTGCCCCCCCTGCCCCTGGCTGGAGCCCACCCGGCCGCCTGCCCCCGTGGCCTCTCCAGCCCGGCCCAGGCCTCCCGGCTGCAGACAGGAGCCCCCACTCCTGGGTCCCCCCACGATCCCCACCCAGCGCTGCCTTCCTCAGCCGCTTCCCAGACAGACTCTGCCCGGGACACCCCCTGTGGAGCGGCCACCGAGGCCCTCGAGCCACACTCCTGAGCACAGGCACATGTGGCACCAGAGTCTCTTGGTGCAGGGAGGTGCGGGTTCACCTGCCCAGGGCAGGACACCCTGCAGCCTGACACGGGGCTGGGTCCGTGTCTGCTGGGGCTGAGGTGCCCAGTGGCCTGGTGGAGCAGGGGACACCCTCGTGGGTGGGTGTGGGGCCCACAGCCTCTCACACGCCCAGGGCTTGTGGTCAGGGGGCTGGCCCTGCTGCGATGGGCAAGTAGGTGACCAGGACCTGTTGGGACAATGGGGGACATAGCCCCCCTGGACCGTCTACCCTTCCCCTCCCAGGAACCAACCCACAGTGGTTCTGAGTCAGTCAGGGACGCGGGGCTGGGAGGGGCAGAGCGGAGGACCCAGATGCGGTACCCGGCCCGGCCCGGCCCCAACCTGGCCCTAGTGACCCTGATCCAGCCACTCGGGGCTCCAAAAGGTCCACGTTCCGACTCCAGTATCACGTCCCTCCTGCTGCACTGAGACCGCTCCTCGGTGACCCGTTTTCCAGGGACGCTTGTTAACCCCGCTGAGCCTCGGAGCCCACACCTGGGGACAGGGAGGGCGTGCACCTGCTTCTGGGGCACAGGACAGGCGTCTGCGCCCAGACACGCCCAGCAGGCCCTGGACGCCAGGCCTCTCCCCCCGCCAGGCCTGCCCGCACCTCGTGTGCCCAGCCGGGACCTTGGGTGACAAAGAGGCCTCCGCTCAGCGGCTGCGCGACCTCTCTGTGCCTCAGTTTCTTCAGCTGCCAGGTGAACGTCAGGGCGCTGCGCACACAGGGGCTTGGCGAGGCCACAGCGACTCAGCGGTTAAAGTGCTTGGAGCGCGTGCGACTCAAATAGCGCCGAGTGCGAGCTTACGTGTGCGGCGGGCATCCCTGATGGCACACCCACCCTCTGCCTCCTCGGTGCCGGGAACGATGGTGCTGGGGCGGTTCACGGTGTCAGCCACGACCCTTCCTGCTGCGGGCGGTGGCCCGCGGAGCTGCCTTGCTACCCCAGGCAGCTTGGGGGCCCAGCCAGCCCAGCCCCCGCAGCCTCCAGCCCAGGTCTGGACTCGGGGACCAGGCAAAGCCCGGGACACAGCACAGGCCCAGAGCTCGTGACTCTGGAGGGAACAGCCAACGGCAGCAGGAATCACGTGGCTCCTTCCAGCAAATGAGCGCAGGTCGGCCTGCGTGGGTCTCCCGCTCCAGGGTCTGCAGGCCCAAGGGTGCAGTGGGGGGTCCGTCGGCCGAACCCCAGCACTGCCCCTTCCACGGCAGGTGATGGGGGGCTGCCACCCCTTCACTCATTCACTCCCCCACTCACTCACCCACTCACTCACCCACCCACTCACTCACCCACCCACCCACTCACTCACTCCCTCACTCATTCGCTCTCTCCTGTCACTCACTCACTCACCCACCCATCCACCCACTCACTCACTCATTCACTCACTCTCTCCTGTCACTCCCTCACTCATTCACTCTCTCCTGTCACTCATCCACCCACCCACTCACCATCCAACCCACTTACCAAGATGCTCACAGTGAGGACCAGATCAGGTGACCCAGGTGAGGACCCAGGGCTGGCTCAGGACGCATACCCCTCCCCGCCCAGCCTGGCTAGAAAGGTCTCTGTGGCCTTGTGGCCTTCTGATCCTATGGCAATGGGGAGCCAGGGTGGGTCCTTGAGCAGGAGCAGGTATCTCAGGAGTGTGACAGCAGGTATGTGGTGGACCAGGAGTTGCCCTGGCAATGCTCGGGAGCAACGTGAGGGGCCTCGGGGCCATGGTGAGGGCAGGGAGAGGGAGGGGGGTCTTGGCCAGGAGCACACAGCCCCGCCCAGAGCAGAGGACCCCCCCCCCCAACCTGCGCCTTTCAGGAGGCAGCAGCCCCTGCAGAGCGTGAGGCAGCAGCAGGCCGCACGAATATCCGTGACGCGGCCAGCATCCCGACCTGGAAAGGCCTTCCCAGTAATGGTAACGAGGCCTCCAGGAAAAGTCGAGCCGACCCGAGCCGCTGGTGGCATTTGAAAATATCAGACTTATTCGCGGAGCCCCTCGGAGCCCAGGCTGCCCTGGCGGCGCCCGGCAGGAAGGTCTCTGCCACGTTTTCCTGTCCGGGTGGTCGGGACTCTCCGGGTGGTGCGCTTCCAGGCAGGGTCGTGGGCACCCAGCCGCCTCACTGTGGTCCCAGGAGGCCACAGGGTGACCGGTGGGCCCAGTGTCCCAGGGTGGGAGGAGAAGAAACCCCAAAATGAGCCCCACGCCCCACCTGACCAGCTCCCTGGGCCACCCCAGCCCCCACTGTGCCCTGAGAAGTCCTGGCCAGGCCGGGGCTCCGGGACTCCTGCCAGTCCAGCCAGGGCTGCCTGTGCCAAAGGGCAAGCAGAGCAGTCGCCGGGGAAGGATCCTGTCCCACCAAGGGGAAGGAGGTGATCTTCCTCCATCACCTGCCCTGGGGCCACTGGCCATCACAGGGAGGCAAGAGACAAGCACTCGGACCTCGTGGCAGGTCCCCTCCACCCTCGGCTGAGTGGCACTGTCTCCCACACCTGCCCTCCCCAGGACTCCCTGCTGCCTGGAGGGGTCAGCCTCTGTCCCCATAACACCCCTGCACACTCCACGGGGCCGCTGAGCTCTCCCTACGCTCAAGTGAGTCTTGCCAGAACCAGGAGAACCTGCCCCAAGTGCAGCCCAGCTGAGACGGGCCCTGTCTGGAGGAGTCCCCAACCCGCCCCAACCCTCCGACATAGCAGGGGGCAGGGCCGGGGGCAGGGCTGACGGAGCACAGGGTGGCTCTTGGGTGGGGGGGGTCCCAGGTCCTGGCTGCAGCCCGACGGGCCTGGAGCCCTGCGGGCTGCGGTCAGGGAGGGCGGCCCGGGCTCTCCTTGCCGTGGCAGGCGCAGGAGCACGAGCAGCCAAGTGCTCACGAAGGAGGGGGCTGCTCTGAGCCCGCAGGGCTGGGGTGAGAGGGCAACGTGGGTCAGGCTGCAAAGGGCTGCGGGGGAAACAGAGGCAACCTCTGGCCTGGCAGAGCCACAGTGCACCCTCCTAGCCACTGCTTCCCCAGAATGTTCTAGAGAGACCACAGTCATGTGTGGTTTCCTGCCTCGAGCCTTGTTCCCCACTGTCCCCTGCCCACTTCCCTCAGCCTCACTCGTCTGCAAGAGGCTCAGCCGCACCTCCCCCTGGAAGCCTTCCAGGACTGTCGTGAGCACCCACTGTCCCGGCCGCCCCCACCCGCCTGGGCCCTCCCGGGGACAGGGCCACAGAGAGGGCTCCCTGGGCCCTGGCCAGCCGCCCGCTGCAACCCGTGGGCCCCTCCACTGGCTCCAGGCCCCTCTGCGTGTGTGCCCTCCCTCCTGCCTGTGGGTGGTGACACGGCTTGGACACGTGAGCGTCCCCATGGGCTGCTCGGCCCCCAGGCACGGTCAATACCCAATGCACAGGGCTCTCAGTTACTCAGCGTTGACTGGGAAGGCCACCGTGCCCTGTCCACCCGGCCCCCGTGCCGCGCAGGGCACAGCATGGGGCAGGGGGCAGCCGGCAGGCGGGGAGGGGACAACATGATGGGGGCCTAACTCCTGGCCGCCCTCGGGCGGCAGAGACAGAGAGAGACAGAGGATCCGCCTGGCGCGGGAGAGCTCAGGCTGTTCTGCCAGGGCAGAGGAGGGAGGGAGGAAGGGGCCACGCGCCTGCCCCCCGGCAGCTCCACCTGCGTCCTGGCGTCTAGTTGGCGCCCAGCCGGGAGGGGGCCCTGCCCGTCTGCTCCTTGCAGGCCCAAGGTCACACTGAGGGGACCCCAGGATCCGGGGCAGTCGGTGCCCCCACAGGTGGAGGCTGAAGCCCTCAGCCAAGTCCCCCAAGCTCCAAGCTCTTTTACTAGGTGTCCAAACACCCCGTTAGTGCCCGGCCGGCCGCGTTCCTTTCCGCGTTGCCATCTGCAGGGTGCTGACCACAGCAGCAGAGCAAAGGGGCAGGGGCGGGTTTGGGGGGACAGCCGTTGGGCCCCGTTCCCAGCCCAGGGTAAGTTTGTGGGACACTCCTTGGGGTGAGCACCACGGCCCTGCCCGATCCCAGCCCAGCCCCACCCCGATGGCACCCCGGACAGGACCAGTGTCCTTCCTGGTACCTCAGAATGTGACCTTATGTGGAAATAGGGCCATTGCAGGTGTCATTAGCAAATGAGGTCCCAGCTGGAGGAGAGTGGCCTTGTGTCCAAGACGACCGGTGCCATCGTAACAGGGGATGTGTGGACACAGACACACACGCAGGGACAACACCGAGTGACCAGGAAGCCAGGGCCACGGTGATGTTTCCACGAGCCAAGGAAGGCCAAAGGTGGCCAGAAAGCACCGGAAACCAGGCAGGAGGCCCGGAACAGTCTCCCCACTGCTCTCAGGAGACACCAACCGGGCCGGCACCTGGGTCTCGGCCTCCCAGCGCCCAGGTCCGCGAGAGGATAAAGCCCCCCCGAGCCGCGCTCCGCGGTGCAGGCAGAGCCCAGAGACGTCAGGCTCCGTCCCAGACCAGCGCAGTGAAGTGAATGTCCCCACAAAGGGAGTCGCACGACACTTTCGGTGTCCCAGCGCATACGGTTGTGTCCGTGCTGTATTAGTCTATCAAGTGTGCGACAGCGAACGTCTAATCAAACAGTGTACGCGCCTTAAGCGAACGTACTTCATTGCCAGAAAATGCTAAAATCACCTGAGCCATCCACAGGCTGCAAGTTGTTGCTGGCGGAAGGTCTGGTCTCAGCGTTGGTGCTGCTGACTGCGCAGGGGTGCCGGGGGCGGGGCGGCCGTGGCGGTTCCTTAACTGAGACAAGGAAGTTTCCCGCGTCAACTGACTCCCTTTCACGCAGGATTTCTCTGTGGCAGGCGATGCTGTTTGGCGGCATCTCACCCACAGTAGAATTTCCTTCACGATAGGATCCAGTCCTCTCGAACCTGCATAAGATTATGGAATGTTCTAAATCCTCTGTTGTCATTTCAACAGTGTTCACAGCGTCCTCACCAGGAGTCGACTCCATCTCAAGAAACCACTTTCTTTGCTCATCATAAGAAGCAACCCCTCATCTGTTCTAGTCTTATCATGAGATCGCAGCAATTCAGTCCCATCCTCAGGCTCCACTTCTGATTCTCGTTCTCTTGCTGTTTCCACCACATCTGCAGCGACTTCCTCCACTGAAGGCCCGAACCCCTCAAAGTCATCCGTGAGGGTTGGAATCCACTTCTTCAAACCCCTGTTAATGTTGATGTTGTTACCTCCTCCCGTGAATCACAGATGTTCTTAGTGGCATCTAGAGTGGTGAATCCTTTCCAGAAGGTTTTCAGTGCACTTTGTCCAGATCCACCAGAGGAATCACTGTCTGTGGCAGCTGTGTCCTTATGAAATGTACTTAAGTAATAAGACTCGAAAGTCAGAATTATTCCTCGATCCATGGACTGCAGAATGGGTGTTGTGTTAGCAGACATGAAAACAACGTTCATCTCCTTGCACATCTCCATCAGAGCTCTTGGGTGACCAGGTGCATCGTCAGTGAGCAGGGATATTTTGAAAGGAATCTTTTTCTGAGAAGCAGGTCTCAACAGTGGGCTTAAAATATTCAGTAACCCATGCTGTAAACAGATGTGCTGTCATCCAGGCTTTGTTGTTCCATTTCTAGAGCACAGGCAGAGGAGATTTAACATAATTCTTGAGAGCTCCAGGATTTTCAGAATGGTAAATGGGCATTGGCTTCAACTTAAAGTCACCAGCTGCATCGGCCCCTATCAAAAGAGTCATCCTGTCTTTCGAAGCTTTGGAGCCAGGCCTTGACTTACCCTCTAGCTATGAAAGTCCTAGATGGCATCTTTCAGTGTAAAGCCGTTTCATCTACATGGAAAATCTGCTGTTTGGTGTAGCCACCTTCATGAGTGATCTTAGCTGCAGCTTCTCCCTCCGCCCTTGATGCTTCACTTTGCACTTTTATGTTAGTGGAGACGGCTGCTTTCCTTAAACCTCATGAGCCAGCCTCTGCCAGCTTCCAACTTTTCTCTGCAGCTTCCTCCCCTCTCTCAGCCTTCATAGAATCGAAGAGAGTCAGGGCCTTGCTCTGGCTGAGGCTTTGGCTTAAGGGAATGTCGGGGCTGGTTTGATCTTCTGTCCAGACCACTCAGACTCTCTCCATAGCAGCAGTAAGGCTGCTTCACTTTCTTATCATTCGTGCGTTCACTGGAGTAGCACTTTCAGTTTCCTTTAATAACTTTCCCTTTGCGTTCACAACTTGGTTAACTGGCGCAAGAGGCCCAGCTTTCAGCCTGTCTTGGCTTCCGACATGCCTTCCCCACTAAGCTTAATCGTTTCTAGCTTTTGATTTAAAGTGAGAAACATATGACTCTTCCTTTCACTTGAACACCTAGAGGCCGTGGTAAGGTTATTAACTGGCCTAATTTTGATATCGTCGTGTCTCAGGGAGAGTCGGGGAACAGCCAGTTGGAGCGGTCGGAACATACCCAGTGTTTGTCGAGGAGGTTGCCGTGTTACACGCGCACTGTTCACGGGCCCTGGAAGAATCACAACAGTGACATCACAGATCACTGATCACAGGTCACCACAACAGATAGAATAATGAAAAAGTCTGAAATACTGTGAGAATTATCGAAATTGACACAGAGATGTGACAAGCACGTGCTGTCGGGAAAACGGTGCCAGCAGCCTTGACGCGGGACAACCACAACCTTCGATCTGTAGAAAATGCGCGTCCGCGAAGCCCAGGGAAACCAGGTGTGCCCGTGCTTGGTTTCAGCAGCGGGGCCCCAACACGGCAGACCTGGGAGTTGGATGGGGCGGGGGGCTTGTGCAGTGTTTTCTGGGATTTGCACCGCCGACCATCCCCTTCTGAATGCACAAGGCTTCAGAACAGATGGGGAAACTGAGGCATTGAGATGGGAAGAGATTCACCCAAAACACCCACAGCTCCATGGTGGGCCTGGCCCAAGTCCCAGCCCCCTGTCCATTCCCCGCTCAAGTCCCCTTCCTTCCTTCCAACTGCACCACAAAGCTCGTCCCCATCTCGTGGATACAGGGGCTGAGTCCCAGAGTCACCTGGTGGCCTGCACGGGGGCAGAGGCAGCCAGACCCCTGCCAGGGCGTGGAGACCCCAGACAGTGGGCACAGGCCAGCCTGTGCAGGGGGTGCCGTGGGGGGATCCCAGTGGATGGGCTGGCCGGGAAGGCTTCCTGGAGGAGGGTGTTCCGGGGACTGGAGGATGGGCACACTTGGGCAAGGGGCTTGGGGGGGTGGGCAGGCACCGGGTGTGGGAGCAGCAGCTGCAGACAGTGGCCCAGGGCTCGCTGGTCCCAGGATGCCTCGCGGCGATGGGCCACCTGCAGGACAGCAGGACAGCAGCCACAGGGCCTCCCGCCTGGCCCACCGATGAGATGCAGGCCGAGGCCCCAGCCCGCGGGGTGCGGGGATGGCGAGCAAGCCCCCGCCCAGCCAGGGCTGCGCCACCGTGAACGCCAAGGCCCTTTCATCCGTGTTTGTAATTACGGAAATCAGGGCACATTAGCCACGACTGGCTTCGTGTGAAGAAAGGGACCCGTGCGCCGAAGCCCCTCCCAGCGAAGCAAAGCCCGCCACGCTCCTGCCGCGACACCCCTGCCCCCGCTCCCTGCGCTGGCGAGCGGAATCCTTTCTGCTCTTGACAAAGGGATGTCCTCGAGCGGATCTTTTCATCCCTGCTCCTTCCAGGCGGCAGCGGACCGGCTGATGGCTCCTTCTGAGAGAAAGGGCGGTGCGACAAAGGCAGAGTGGACGCTGCTGGCCGGGAGGCGGGAGCCCTGGCCGCGGCTGCGGCCCCCACCCGCCCCCTCCTCCAGGCCCAGACCGAGCCGGGCAGAAATCCAGGCGTGTGCCAGCCTCCACGGGCCCAGGGGCTGCAGCGGACACTTTGCAGTCACCCGGCTGCCCCCACGAGGCCACACAGCCTCTCTCACACGGGCCAGCCCGGGCGCCCGTCCTGGACGGGCAGTGGCGGGCGAGGCCCAGGCGGGACAGCCAGGCCAGACCCGGGCAGGGTTCGGGCGCAAACTCCTCCCGCCACGGCACCTACCAGCTTCTCCCGGCCCCCCGGGACGGCTCAGGGCCTGGGTGCAGCTGGCCAAGCCTCTTCAGAGCCCTCCTGGGACTCTCCCGCCCTGTACACCGGCAGGATGAGAAGGTCAGGCCAGGGCTATGGAATGTTCTGGAGCCAGGCATGTCTTGGGAGCAGGAAGAACACAAGCCTTCCAACCATGGGGCTTCAAGAAAATGACCTCTGGGGACCTCTGTTTATCCCGCCCTAAAACAGGCGAGGGCCTCGCCCGCCTCTCCCCGCGGGCCGGGCCGGGCAGCCCCGTGTTCCGGACGCGTCTGAGAACGGCCGTGCAATGAGCAAGTGAACGAACGAGGTGACGCAGGAGGCTGCGTGTCCTCCCCGCTGCGTCCCGGAAGACAGGACAGTGGCGGGCGGCAGGTCTGCGGAAGGACCGGTGCAGTGTGGGGCGGGCCCGGGCAGGTCCGGGGAGACCGGCGGCTGCGGTCGGCGCTCCAGCTTCCCGCAGCCACAGCACGACGGCAAGCCCAGTGGCGCGGTGACACCGCTACCTGTTCTCCTGCGGCGGGAGCCCCCCCTGCTCCCGCACAACCCGCAGGGCAGGGAGGTGACCGGGGACCCCAGCACAGGGCTGAGAGGTGCCCCTGCCCTCCCCAGGGTCAGTCGGTTAAGGGAGGGCTTGCAAGGTAGGGAAACTGAGGCCCAGCCCGTAGCACATTAGACGGGGTGCTCTAACGGGAACCCCAGGGGTTCTGACCCTGATTCCAGGCCAGCCCCAGCAGAGTCCTCAGGGGACAGACCTCAGCCCCAGGCACCACTGGCCCCTGCGCATCACCTGTGCACGCCTCCCCTACAGATGGGCTCCCTAGCGGCAGTGACGTGGTGTGCGGGGTGAGGAGCCAGGTGTGGGGTGTGTGTGAGGTGTGAGGTGTGTGAGGTGTGAGGTGTGAGGTGTGTGTGAGGTGTG
>NW_012148130.1:400792-402512 GCF_000956105.1 Propithecus coquereli | reverse complement strand
GGAAAGAGAAAAGCAAATTAAACCCAAAGAAAGCAGATGAAGAAAATAATAAAAAGAGCAGAAATCAATGAAAGAGAAAAGGGAAAACTATGAAGAAAATTAATGAAAGTAAAAACTGATTATTTCAAACAGTCAATTAAGTTGTTAACTTTCTAGCCCAACAGATCAAGAAAAAAGAAAGAAGACACAAGTTACAGTATCAGGAATGAGACCATGAACATCACCAAATAGTCTGCAGTCATTAAAGGGAAAGAATGGACTATCGTGAACAACTTTTTGCCAATAAATTGGGCAACTTAGATGAAGTAGAAAAATCACTTGAAAGAAATAAACTACCAAAGTTCACTCAAGAAGAAATAGATAACCTGAGTATCTATTAACAAAATCAAGTTTGTGATTAAAATCCTTGTGACAAAGAAAACTACTGGGCCTGTAGCCCAGACAGTTTTTACGGTGAAGTCCACCAATATTTAAGGAAGAAATAATACAAATTCTACGCAAACTCTTCCAGAACACAGAAAAGGAAGGGATACTTCCTTTACTCTATGAAGCCAGCATTACCTTGTGATTAAATCAAACAAAGACATCACAAGAAACAACACCAGGGAACAATATCACTCACGAGGAAAGGTGAAAACATTCTTACCAAAGCTTTAGCAAATCTAATCTACCTATATCATGACAAAATGGGGTTTATTCCAAGAAGACAAAGTTGGTTTAACATTCAAAAATCAACCAATGAAAGTCATCATATTAATGGAATAAAAAGAAAAATACATATGATTATCTCCATAAAAAAGCACTTGATAAAATCCAGCATTGATTCATGATTTAAAACCCTCAGAAAACTAGTAATAAAATGAAACTTCCTCACCTGATAAAGGCATCTACAAAAAAACAAACAACAACTAAAATGCTTTATCTTTCTAAGACTCCGAACAAGGCAAGAATGTCCACTCTCACCACTCTTACTAAACATTGTACTGGAGGTTCTATCTATTGCAATAGGCAAGAAAAAGAAATAAAAGTCATTTAGATGAAAAGAAACAACACTTTCTTATCAACTAGGTAGAACAGCTCATAGAATCTACAAAAGCTACTAGAATCTAAAAGCTGCTAGAACTAATCAATGAGTTAGCAAAGTGTCAGGGCTCAAGATCAGTATAAACAAATCGATTGTATTTTTTACATACAACAGTAAGAAACTGAAATTTTAGAAACAATACCATTAAAAAATATGAAATGGGTAGGCATAAATCTAGCAAAAGATGTGTAAGATCTGTACATTGAAAACCACAAAACATTGCTGAGAGGAAGTAAAGAAGACCTAACTAAATGGAACATATACCATGTTCATGGATAGGAAGACTTGAAGTTATTAGGATGTCAATTTGCCTCAAGTTGATTTATAAATCAGTAAAATCTCAACAAAAATTCCAGCAGGCTTTGTTATGGAACTTGATAATTGAATTCTAAAATTTATATGGAAATATGAAGGACCTAGAATAGTCAATATGACTTTGCAAAAGAAGAACAATGTTGGAAGACTTATCTATCTGATTTCAAAGCTAATTATAGAGCTATATTAAAACAGTATGGTATCGACGTAAATGTAGACAAATAGATTAATGAAACACAATAGAGACATATGGTCAATTGATTTTTGACAAAAGCACAATTCAAGGGATAAATTATAGCCTTTTCAATAGATGATGCTGGA
>NW_012148130.1:398481-400742 GCF_000956105.1 Propithecus coquereli | reverse complement strand
AAAAAAAAAAAAAAAAAGATTTCTGCAGTTGTCCTGAGAAACTCTAAATAAGCCTTTATGTCCTGGTTTATTAGTTTTAGACAGAAAAACGTTGCTCCTGACTATGTGAGATGAAAAACAATAATACCTCACAGCCCCCGCCACCGCATCCCGCCGACCGCTCGGGCCCTGGGATCCGCCAGCCGTATGGCCACTTTCCACGGATGACGCTCACGGGACTTAGCTCTGTTTCGAAATTACAACCAAACCTTCCATGCTCTGTCTCTCTGCTAGCTTTTCAAATTGAAAACCAATAAATAGCTCCCAACACAACGTAAATATTGTGCAGTGCAGACTTCTGCTTGCAGTCACGGTAGAGCAGCAGAGACTGGGTTCACCCTCCCATGTGAGACAACTTCACACCAGGTAAGGCATGGAAAACAACGGTTTGGAGACATTGAAACCAGGCAGGGCAGGAGAGCGATCCCTGAGAGAGGACACAGATGAGAAGATCTCTGTGACGCCCGGCTCACTGCCTGGAGAGAGCATCCAGGACTCGGCACAGCCAGGGCTCCCCGAGTGGGGGAGACGGGGTCGAGGACTGAGAACTCTAGAGCTGAGGACGTGCACGGGGAAAATGCAGGCGGAGAAGACAGCCGTGCGGAGAGGGCTGCAGCCTCTGCACAGACGCGCCCGGCGGCCTTCCGCTGAGACCGGTCCGCACACGCGTGTGGAGAAGGGGCTCGAGGCCAGGGAAGGTCCCCCGGACAGGAACGCGGGGGAAACCTCTGCAGCTGACACAGGGCTGAGGATGAACTACGCACGTTCCCACCAGCCGGAACGGCAAAATCGCATGGTACATAAAGCGTGGGTTAGAGCTGCCGTCTCCAACCTTTGGCACCAGGAACTGGTTTCTTTGAAGACAGTTTTCCCACGGACGGGGTGGGAGCGGGAGCGGGGGAGGCAGAGCTCAGGCAGCGTTAGGCAGCGCAGTTCCTAACAGGAACGAGGCCGGGGGTCGGGGACCGCAGGGTTAGAGGACTCGGAAGGGTCTGTCTCGGCAGCGGGGCAAAAACAGCCCTAGTCTAAAGGCTGCTCTGGCCCCAACTATAAAAACTTGAGTATAAGCCTCAAAAAGAATTATCAACTTAAAAATCATGAGCTCTATAACTTCGGAAAAGTAGAGCTTTATTTTTTAAAAAAATTTGCAACCTGCAGGCTTTCGCAGGCACTCCCCTGGGGCAAGGGTGGGGCCAGGGTTCGATGCTAAACGGGTTGGCTAAATCCACGTATTCAACAGGTTACAGGAGGAGCTGTGATGTTCATGAGGGAGGTCGCACACATGCGTGGTAAGCAAACATGTATGTTACACATGTTCCATGTTCACTTTGGAGTGGAGACTTAACATCGAAATGTAGTAAAATGAGGATCTCTATGTCGAAAGGCAAAGCGGAGGACACGAAGGTGCTTTAGCGCGGCCTCTGTAATCCAGCCAGTCCACGGCTGGAGGTCACTTGTCAGGAGGGAACACATCGCGAAACTGGCCAGTTGTCACGGCAAAACCACAGACGGGGAGGGAGTCTGGTTGCGGTATCAGGCAGTTGGTGGAAGTGAGTGGAGGAGCGAGTCTTCCGTTCTTTGTTCTCCCAGGGCTGGTTTCTGCCTAACTCTTAGGAAAGAATTCTGCCGCCCATCAGTAAGGAAGGGGGTATGCTGAGGCATGGCTGACCTCCCATCTCACCACGGCTGTGAAACCTAATTTTTAAAAGTCTTTCTGGGGTCTCCTTGGCCAAAGGGGGTCCATTCAGTCTGTTAGGGTCCTTGGGATTTTATTTTTATTTTCACAGATATATAGTAAAAATAACTGCGTCCCATAACAACGTCCAAGAATATTTAAAGGAGTCCAAAAATACGTAGCAACCAACAGCATAAAAATCGTGATGTCTGGCATCCCGTCAAAATCACCAGTTATTATTAGAAAAAGTAGACAGAAATTGGTTAAAAAATAAATACAGGAGGTTTGAATAACACCATCAACCAATTTGACCTGATGGACATGTACGAACCATTCCACCCAACAATGGCAAAATCTTTTCCAGTGCACATAGAGTACTTACCAAGATTGACCATATTCTGGGCCATAAAACAAGTCTCAATAAATGTACAAGATTCAAATTATACAAATCAAATTCTCAGTCAAAATGGAATTAAATGGGATATCAATAACAGAAAGATATCTGGATATCCAAAATATTTGGCAATTGAATAGCACACACTTGTAA
>NW_012148130.1:395829-398431 GCF_000956105.1 Propithecus coquereli | reverse complement strand
GGTGTGTGTGAGAGGTTGTGTGTTGTGGGGCGGGGTGTGTCCTCTGTGCTTTGCGCGTCCCCCTCCGACTGGCCGTCATATTTGCTCTCGGCCGAGGCTCACGTTTCCCCGTGTGACGTGGAAGGCGCGCGGCTGTGTCCCCACTGCAGGGAGCGCTGAGCTGGGGGCTGGGGCTCAGGGCGGCGCCTGCCTCGTGCGCCGTGTGGTCGTGCAGCTCGCGTCTTGTGCCGCCAGCTCCCAGCGCAGGGGGCCGTGCGGTGACAGCCAGCATATCTGGCCTCCCGCTCTGCGGTCTGGGCCCAGTGGCCGATGCCACACCAGCGAGTTTCACACCGTGCTCCTCAGCAGGGGACGTCACAACCCTCGGGACGGCCCGGCCCCGTGCCTGCTGGGGTTGAGAAGCGTCACCCACCCGCCCGGCATGGTTCCTGCTTCGCTGCGGGGAGAAGGGAGGCGGAGTGACCAGGGATTGGAGGCGCCCGGCCGCCCTCAGACCACGGGAGCCAGTGGGGACGAAGGCGCCCACCCCGCTCCTTCCCGTCCCCGGCAGAGGGAGCCAGGGGACCCTCCCCTTCGGCAGGAAACGTCTTCATAAAATATTGATTGGTTTGCACAGGCCTTGGGTTGTCGGGATGAAAGGACAGACACTTTTGCATGTAAATTAGATTTGTTCGGCTCGTCCTTAACCCTTTCCTGCCCAGCACTTCGGTCACCTGTTGGGGTTCTCCAGGAAGCTGATGCACCGCAGGCCAGGGCACCGTGGGGACCTGGGGCTAGGGGGCATCTAGCGTCTCGTGTCCGTCACAGCCATGAAAGTCTCCCCGGCCTGCTCCTCACCTCTCTCCACCCCAGGCACTGCCTGGTCCCTCCTCTGCTGGTCCCGGGATGTGGCAGATCCAGGGCCCAACCCCGGGGCCAGGCCAGGGAACCCAATCTGGGCGGCAGTCGCAGGCTGCCCCGGCTCCCCCGCCGGGCCGTGACGCCACCTCCTCTGGAAAGGAGCTCAGCTCTGGGTCGGCAAGAGCTTCCGTCTCGACCGCAGATGTCATCATCCTGCCGTGCCGGTCACGCCGGGACCAACGGAGGCATCTTCGGGTCTGGCGCCAGCACCCGGGCTCCGTGCACCGGGCGGGGGACGGGGAGGCAGAACGGAGCTGGCACGGCCGGCGTCGGTTTCCACATTTGTAAGATGGTGCGTGAGTGAATCTCCCCTTAAAATTGTGGTCAAAACAAGACAGAGCCGCATGTGGCCAGTGCGGGCCGGGCAGACAACGGGTCAGGGGGCAGCGTCTTTCCTCGTGCAGGGATGGAGGGAGGGACAGTGAGTGAGGAGTGGAACAAATGAAAGAGTGAATTGATGAGGGAACAAATGAGCGAGTGAGTGAACAGGTGTGTGAATAAATGAATGAATGCACGAGTGGACAGATGGTCTGCGCGACCTCAGCTTTCCCGCAGGAGTCCCGACCTCCAGGAGGCCTGCGCCGGCCAGGGCTCTGGCTCTCTGGCGGGCCCGGCTGCTGGCTGTGGGTCCCCTGCAGGTCCAGCCTCAGCCGGGGGCTCTGCCAGCGTCCTCCCGGCCACCTGTCCTCCGCCCATCCATCCCATCCCGTGCGCCCTCCATCCACGCGAGAAACTCGAGGAGTGCCTTTCGCCGTGATTGCCCCAGTGACTCGATTTAACTGACTTTTGGAGCCCTTTGCAAGACTTCGCTTCTACTTCTGTGCAGTTTCTAGCTGGAACCGCCTCTGAACGCCACAGGGTCTGGGCTCATGCAACTGTCGCAGCAGGGATGGCGCGGCCGTCACGGCACACCGTTCCAGACCCACCGCCCGTCCTGTCTAGTCGCTAGTCCTGCCGCTGTCACGGGCAGGCAGGGAGGGAGGCCTGGCTCCTTCTGTCCCCTGAGTGACAAACAAGTGGTCGGACACCCTGGGTGTAAGTAAGTCCTTTGCCTTTGTTCTGTGTCCCCGTTCTGAGAGCTTTGGCTGACACAGCGACTTCTCTCCACTTCCCTCCACATCCTGCCCCTGTCCACGCCCGAGGCACGCACGATCCTGCCGGGGGCTCCCAACCAGGCGGGGACATGGTTCTGAATAGAGTCACGCCTGTGTACACACGTACGCACATGCATGTGCGCACATATCCACGCATACGCACACATGCGCACACATGCACGTGTTCACACTGACTCTGCTTGACCCAGTCACCACTCGGCTTTCTCTGGGCCAGCCCAGCATCCTTCCTTCTGGGGAGTGGAGCTTTGGAGGAGGCCTCGAACAGGGGCTCGGGAGCCGGGGTTCTGCCACGCCCTGACACGTGACCTCGGCCAAGAGCGTACCACCGTGGACTTCACTTTTCCCAGATGAAAAATGAAGGATTTGGACCCAAAAACCTCCTGCCGCCCGTGCAGGGCTCCCATGCCAAGGTGCCGTGACTGCTGGCTTGTCTTGGGCTTCAGCGTCAGGTCCTGCAGCTCACAGGTGGCTGATAACTGTCACCTCAGAAAGCAGTTCAGGTGGCGACGTGGGAGGTGCGGATAGTGCAGAGCGACCTCTGGGAGCGGGACGCAGAGGGCTCTCGGTAGTAAGGGAGGCCATTCCCT
>NW_012148130.1:384126-386089 GCF_000956105.1 Propithecus coquereli | reverse complement strand
TGATGGCAAGGACGTAGAGCAACTGGAACTCTCGTGCACACTGGTGGGAATGTAAAAATTGTACAACCATTTTGGAAAACACTTTGGCAGTTTATTAAATAGCTAAACATACACCTACCATATGATCCAGCCATTCCATTCCTAGAGAAATAAAGCATATGTCTATATAAAGATTTGTATGCAAATGTTTATAACAGTTTTATTCCTAATAACCGAAAACTGGAAACAATCCAAACATTCCATCAACTGGTGAATACATTAAAAAATTGTGCATATTCATAAAATTGAAGACTCTTCAGCCATAGAACGGGATAGATTGTTGATATTGTCAACAACATGGATAAATCTTGAGATAATTTTGTGGAGGGTAAGAAGCCAGAACCTCCCCAAAATATGAGGACATATTCTATGCTTCCATTTATATAAGGTTATAGAAAAATAAAAACTAACCTATAGTGGCTGAAAGCATGTGAGTGGTTGCCTGGGATGGGGCTGAGGGTGGGGAAGCAGGAGGGAAGGATGACAAAGTGTTCAAGGAGATGTTGGGGAGAGGGACATCTCCTTGTCTTAATTGTAGCCATGGTTTCACAAGTGTAAACAAACATCCACGTATCAAATTTTACACTTTCAATACGTGCAGTTTATTGTATGTCAGTCTTCCCTCAATAACATTTCCTTTAAAAGCAATATTAAAATCAAAAAATTACCAAAGAAAGAAATAAGCATTACAAGCAATTTGGAAGAGAGAACATATCAATAAAGAAACTGTGATTAGACTGGGAGCAAACTCCTCATTGCCACAGTCACGATCACAAACGGTGGAATAGTAGATGCTCCAAGTGCGAAAGGAAACAGCCATCCATCTGGAATCCATACCCTGATGAGCAGTATTCAAGAGATAGTATGAAGTGATGACTTTTTAAGATTTTTATTTATTTTTTAATTGACACACAAAAATTGTACATACTTGCTGGTACATAGTGATGTTTCCATACATACAATGTATAGTGATCAGATCGGGATAATTAGCATATTCATCTCAAACATTTATCATGTTTTTGTGTTGAGAACATTCAATATCCTCTCTTCTAGCTATTTGAAAATATATATTGTTGCTGCTAACTTTAGTCATCCTACAGTGCTATATAGAACACTAGAATTTATTCCTTAAAACTATGATTTTGTATCCTTTAACAATATGTCCCTATCCCTCCCTTCCCAGCCTCTGGTAACCTCTGTTCTACTTTTCACTTCTATGAGATCAACTATTTTAGCTTCTGCATATGAGTGAGAACACATGGTGTTTAACTTTCTGTTCCTGGCTTACTTCACTTAACATAATGTCCTCTGGGCTCAACCACGTTGCCACACATGACAGGATTTCATTGTTTTTTATGGCTGAATAGTATTCCATTGTGAGATATACCACATTTTCTTTATCCATTCATCTGTTGTTGGATACCTAGGTGGATTCCATATCTTGGCTATTGTGACTAGTGCTGCAGTAAACATTGGGGTGCAGACATCTCTCTGATATACTGATTTCCTTTCCTTTGGATAATACCCAGTAGTGGGATTGCCGGATCATATGGTAGTTCTATTTGTAGGTTCAAAAACCTAGTTGAACCTACACATAGAACTGCCGTGAACCTCCATGCTCTTCTCCACAGTGGCTGTACTAGTTTACATTCCCACCAACAATGTATAAGAGTTCCCTTTTCTCTGCATCCTCACCAGCATTTGTTATTTTTTGTCTTTTTTTTTTAATAATAGCCATCCTAACTGGAGTGAGATGATAGCTCATTGTGGTTTTGATTTACATTTCCCTGATGATTAGTGATGTTGAGCATTTTTTCATATATTTCTTGGCCATTTACATGTCTTTTTTTTTTTTGAGAAATGTCTGTTCAGATCATTTGAACATTTTTTTAATCAGTTTTTTTTGTTGTTGTTGTTTTTTGCT
>NW_012148130.1:374958-375536 GCF_000956105.1 Propithecus coquereli | reverse complement strand
GATAACTTAGTCTTCAAATCAACAAAAGTAATGAAAGACAAAGAAAGTCACTATATAATGGTAAAGGGAAAAATTCAACAAGAAGACAACAATCCTAACTCAGGTGCACCCAGATTCATAAAGCAAATCCTATTTTATCTAAACAAAATGATAGCAACACTGTAATAACCAGGGACTTCAACACTCCTCTGACAGAAGGGGACAGATCCTCCAAACAGAAAATAAACAAAAAAAAACAATGGGATTAAACAGAACTCTAGAACAAATGGGCCTGACTGACATCTACAGAACATTCTACCCCAAAACCACTGAACATACATTTTTCTCATCAGTTCATGGGACATTCTCTAATATTGACCATATCCTAAGCCACAAAACATGTCTCAACAAATTTTTAAAAAAGAGAAATTATACCATGCTTCTTCTCAGACCACAGGGGAATAAAATTAGAAATCAACTCCAACAGAAACTCTCATCTCTAAACAAAGTCATGGAAACTAAACAACCTTCTGCTGGACAATTATTGGGTTAAGGAGGAAATTAAGATGGAAATCAAAAGATTCTTTGAACTAAATAAT
>NW_012148130.1:361431-374908 GCF_000956105.1 Propithecus coquereli | reverse complement strand
TCAAGACTTAAATATAGGATCTGAAACTATAAAACTAGTAGAGGAAAATATAGGGGAAATGCTTCAGGATATTAGTCTGGGAAAAGATTTTATAAATAAGACCTCAAAAGTACAGGCAACAAAAAGCAAAAATAAACAAATAGGAGTATATCAAACTAAATGTTTCTGCACAGCCACAGAAACAATCAACAGGGTGAAAGACAACCTACAGAATGGGTGAAATGGAGACTTTAAGAACCTAAACATCCTGAAAGATTGTCCCACTTAAGACTTTCACATAACACCCCACTAAGAAGTATACTGTGACCCAAATAATACTGAACTCGGGAAGATGGAATGGATACATGAAGCTTGGGTGAGTACAGACAATGCAACATGATGTAGGTTAATCTAAAGGAGCATTGAGTGTGTAAAATAATAATGCTAATAACTAATAATGGAGACACAAAAATATACTACTGAACCAAAAAGTTAGAGAAGATAAACACTAAGTTATGCTTTAAGGGTGACAAAAACCTCTTAGCAACCAAAGAATATGAGAGAATTTCCTTATCCTCATAAAGCTGATTAAATCCATAGAAAATATTATCCTTAATGGTAAAATTCAGCACCACCCTTTAAAATCAGCTCCACTTTATGCTTTATTGTGCTATAGAGCCTACATGCACATTGTGGGGAAAAAAATAAATTTTTTGTAGGGTCTAGAAAGGAAAAAAGTAAACTTACTATGTGTGAACCATTTTTAAAGAAAAAAAAATCCAGGTAATCTACAGACAACTATTAGAATTAATCGAAGAGATTAATGAATTGTAGAATATAAATTCATCATTAACAAACATTAGATTTGTAATGTAAGATGCCATTAACGGTGAAAAAACACACAATGTTTCTAGCAATACATGCGATAATAATGTGCAAGACCTAGAAATGATTGAACTTTGTTGGAAAGCATGAAAGAAGGCCTAAACAAATGGAGACGTATACCATATTCATGGATGGGAAGATTCCATAATGATGAAAATTCTCTTTAAATTGATCTAAAAATTAAATGTATTTCTAATCTATATCCAAAATGGGTTTTCAAACTGATTTACAAAATTAACATACAGGAGCCAAGACATACCTGAAGACTTTCACACAACACCCCAGATAAAGGTGGGAGACTTACCTACAGATAACAAGACATTTTATAAAGCTATAGTTCTTACGAGAGTATGGTATGATTCAGGGATGGGCAGATAAAATAATGAAATAAAGAGAGAGCTGGAAAAAGATTCATTAATATATGTGAACTTGAAATATGCTAGAGGGGGCATTGCCCCTCAAAGGGGAAGGGTAGACTGGTTAGCACACAGTGTTAGCACAATAGAAAAGAACTATAATACTTTAAATCATAAAGAAAAAATAGACAGAGGGCAAGATGGTGGACAAGAGACACCACCAGCCAGAGCATCTCTGCAAGAAGGAGAAATTTTAGATGAAAGAAGAAAAAACAGACAGACAAACAGATTGGATGAGGGTCAGAAGAAAGGCTGTCTGAACCTACCAGAGACTCCATGGGAAGAGGTTGCTGAGCAGAACTGGAAAGAGAAAGTCACTGGTGGGGATTAAGCCCTGAGAGGCTTGGAGACCAGTGAGAAGAGTAGGTGAAGTGGTTAAAATTCCCCTCCCATGCATCTCAGGCTGTTGGTGGACTCCCAAGCTGCTGGAGAGACCTGCTGACACCAGCGCAGAGACTGCTGCTGCCAGTGAGCGAAGAGCTTCTTGTGGACAGGGCACCAGGCTCCCACCTCCCCCAGGGCACCTCCTGCCCACAGACCTGAGCTGGTCAGCAGGCACCATATTGCTTCTCTACTCACTGGGCACCTTAGTCCTCCCTGGGGGGCCTCAACTCCTCAGGTTCCATATTGCTTCTCCCCACACAGACATTTCCCAACTCCAGCCAAGACTGGAGGAGCCGCAGGGGTCCAGTGGGTCCCGGGAGATCTGTGTGACTCCAGAGCCTGGTCATTCTGGGAGGACTGCCTCCTGCAGGGAGGGCTGGAGATGACCAGCATGCTGTCCTTCCTCTACCTAGACCTTCATGCTCCTCTTCCCTTCCCCCACCTGTAGCTGCTGAGAGAGACAATTTAGCCACCAACCAGAGGCATCCACAGGGAATGGGGCTCAGACCTTTCCCTTTGGGGCCCTGCAGTGGACTGAGGGGTTCTCAGACTGTGAGCTCCCTACTCACCAGCCCTTCCTGGTGCTGCTTGCCTGGTGACTCCAGCAGAGTGTGGCAAACTCCGAGGCAGAGGGACAATGATCCAGCTTGGGCACACCATGGGTGACTTGGGACCAGCACTCTTCTACTTGGCATGGACAGGAATTGATCTCCAGGGCCCAGGGGACAAGCCTGCAGGCCAGATCCTGTACTCCCAGGTCTCAATCAAATTGCCTGGGAGCACAGAGGGGATATTTGTGAGTTAGTCTCCGCGAGGTGGGGGGTGCCTGCAGGGGCAGACCAGGGGCGAGAAGGCAGAGTGGGTCTTAGCTGCAGCGTGCTCACAGGGCACCCCTCCTCCCATGGGAGGGCCGCGCTCCCAGCTCAAGCTGCGATCCTGGGCAGGGAACCTCCCAGCCCGCATCGCAATCAGGGGAGCTCAGCTGGCTTGAGGTCCTGCCTGCCGGCAGAGGCCCAGAAGAAATCATGGAATAGGGGAGGGTGGAAAGGAGCAAGATCTGCTCCAGACTTCAGGTCTCAGATAGCCCCAGCCCCACACACAGACTTTTTGGCTGAGTGAGACCATTTCGGCCCCTCCTTGGCAGCTTTGCCCAGAGGCAGGGAACAGACCTTTGACCCCTGCTAACAGCATTTGTGGAGGTTGAAGGCAGGCTCAGCCAACCTAGCTCCACCCAGCCTCACTCCTCCACCTGCCCCTGCTGAGGTGGAGAATAAGGACACATCTGGAAGTCCCAGGGACCCACCCAACATCTGAGGCACTAGAGTGCCTCTCCAGAGGAACAAGAGCTGGTTACAGGAACCAAAAACAACACTGCAGCTTGCCCCTCTGAGCAAGCACCACCTACTGACAGGGAGGTCAATTTGCACACCCTTTTACTTCATCTACTGACTCCTGATACAGAGGGTGGTCGAATCTCACCCACAAACACCACGTACTGGCTCAGAGACTAAACAGGGCGTGTCATTATCCAAATGAAAATCCAAAGGTGAGAAGCAACAGCTACTCCAGATGGGAAGGAATCAGTGAAAGAACTCTGGAAGTATGATGAATCAAAGTGAGAGCACACTCCCAAAAGGGAACACCAGCTCTCTAGCAATGGATGCCAACCAAAATCAGAACACTGAAATGACAGAAGAATTTTTAACATGGATTGTAATGAAACTCAATGAAATGCAAGACAAAATGGAAACCCAACACAAAGAAACCACAAAAAGAATGCAGGAAATGAATGAAAAATACACTAAAGAAATTGAAATATTGAAGAAAAATCAAACAGAACTTCTGGAAATGAAAAACTTATTCAAGGAATTACAAAACACAATGAAAATACTCAAAAATAGGCTAGCTCAAGCAGAAGAAATAATCTCAGGGATTGAAGACAACACCTTTCAATTAAACAAATCAATCACAGAGATAGAGCAAAGAAATAAGAGAAAAGAGCAAAGACTACAAGAAATATGAGATTATGTGAAGAGGGCTGACATAAGAATCATAGGCATCCCTGAGTGTGAGGAAGAAAATACACAAGGGTTGGATAATCTATTTGAGAGAATAATGGAGGAAAATTTCCCTGGCCTTGCTAGACATCTAGATATCCAGATACAAGAAGCTCAAAGGACTCCTGGGAGATTCATCAAAAGAGGAAGATACCCCAACACATAGTCATCAGAATGGCCAAAGTAAGCATAAAAGAGGCCCTCTTACAAGTCGTAAGACAAAAGCAGTGGATAACCTACAAAGGAAAACCCATTAGACTAACTGCACAATCTCAACTGAGACCCTACAAGCCAGAAAGGACTGGGGCCCCATTCTCAGTCTTCTCAAACAGAATGGTGCCCAGCCTAGAATTTTGGTCCTGTGAAACTAAGTTTCTTATATGAAAGAGAAATAAAGACCTTCTCAGACAAGCAAACATGGAGGGAATTTGTCAAAACAAGACCTTCCCTGCAGGAAGTACTCAGAACAGCATTATACATGGATCAGCATAATAGACACTCACTAGTGTAAAATCATTCAAAAGCTAAAGGTTAAAGGTCCGATGCCACAATGGCTCAAGAGAGAAAACAAAGCAACAAAGTTCTACTCAACAGGATGAACAAAAATCCACCCCACTTATCAATTCTTTCAATAAATGTGAATGGCTTGAACTGCCCACTGAAGAGACATAGGCTGGCCAAATGGATAAATATACACAAGCCAAGTATCTACTGTCTTCAGGGAACACATCTAACCCATAAGGATTCATTTAGACTCAAGGTGAAGGGATAAAAAACAATATTCCATGCAAATGGAAACCAAAAGAAAGCTGACATGGCAGTTCTCATATCGGATAACTTAGTCTTCAAATCAACAAAAGTAATGAAAGACAAAGAAAGTCACTATATAATGGTAAAGGGAAAAATTCAACAAGAAGACAACAATCCTAACTCAGGTGCACCCAGATTCATAAAGCAAATCCTATTTTATCTAAACAAAATGATAGCAACACTGTAATAACCAGGGACTTCAACACTCCTCTGACAGAAGGGGACAGATCCTCCAAACAGAAAATAAACAAAAAAAAACAATGGGATTAAACAGAACTCTAGAACAAATGGGCCTGACTGACATCTACAGAACATTCTACCCCAAAACCACTGAACATACATTTTTCTCATCAGTTCATGGGACATTCTCTAATATTGACCATATCCTAAGCCACAAAACATGTCTCAACAAATTTTTAAAAAAGAGAAATTATACCATGCTTCTTCTCAGACCACAGGGGAATAAAATTAGAAATCAACTCCAACAGAAACTCTCATCTCTAAACAAAGTCATGGAAACTAAACAACCTTCTGCTGGACAATTATTGGGTTAAGGAGGAAATTAAGATGGAAATCAAAAGATTCTTTGAACTAAATAATGAAGGAGACACAAGTTATCAAAATCTGTGGGACACAGCTAAAGCAGTCCTGAGAGGAAAATTTATATCCATAAATGCCTACATCCAAAAGACAGAAAGATCACAAATTGACAATCTAATGAATCATCTCAAAGAACTGGAAAAGGATGAGCAAACCAATTCCAAACCCAACAGAAGAAAAGAAATAACCAAGATCAGAGCAGAACTAAATGAAATCAATAACAAAAACTATATGGAAGATTAATAAAAAACAAATTAACAAAAAGTTGATTCTTTGAAAAGACAAAATTGACACACCTTTCACTAGATTAAACAGAAACAGAAAAGAAAGGACTTTAATAAGCTCAATCAGTAATGAAAAAGGAGAAATTACAACTCATACCATGGAAATACAAAATATCATCTATGAATACTATAAAAATCTCTATGCACAGAAACTTGAAAACATGGAAGAAATGTATAAATTCTTAGAAACACACAGCCCCCCTAGGCTCAGTCAGAAAGAAATAGAATTCCTGAACAGACCAATAACAAGTACCAAAACTGAAGCAGCAATAAAAAACCTCCCTACAAAAAAAGTCCTGGACCAGATGGTTTCACACCTGAATTTTACAAACCTACAAAGAAGAACTGGTGCCTATTCTGCACAAATTATTCCACAACATTACGAAGGAAAGAATACTCCCCAAAATGTGTTATGAAGCCAACATCACCCTGATACCAAAGCCAGAAAAGGGCACAACAAAGAAAACTACAGTCCAATATCCCTTATGAATATAGATGCAAAGATTCTCAACAAAATCCTAGCAAACCAAATTCAGGTATTTATCAAAAAATAATCCATCACGACCAAGTGGGCTTCATCCCAGAGATGCAGGGATGGTTCAACATACACAACTCTATAAATGTAATTCACCACATAAATAGAAGTGAAAACAAAGACCATATGATCCTCTCCATAGACGCAGAAAAGGCATTCAACAAAATTCAGCACCCATTTGTGATAAGAACACTTAACAAAATAAGCATAGACAGGACATACTTCAAAATGATAAAAGCGGCATACAACAAACCCACAGCTGACATCATACTGATTGGGGAAAAACGAAAGCATTCCCACTTAGAACTGGAACCAGGCAAGGTTGCCCTCTATCACAACTTCTATTTAACATAGTGCTGGAAGTCCTAGCCAGAGCAATCAGACAAGAAAAGGAAATCAAGGGCATCCAAATGGGGGCTGAAGAGGTCAAACTATCACTCTTTGTTGACTATATGATCTTATATCTAGAAAAACCCAAAGATTCTTCCATGAGACTACTGGAATTGATAAATAAATTCAGCAAAGCCTCAGGTTACAAAATCAATGTACACAAATCAGTAGCACTCATATACACCAACAGCATTCAAATTGAGAACCAAATCAAAGACTCAATACCTTTCACAATAGCAACAAAGAAAATAAAATACTTAGGAATATATTTAACTAAGGAGGTAAAAGACCTCTGCGGGGAGAACTATGAAACACTGAGGAAGGAAATAGCAGAGGACGTAAACAGGCTCATAGGTCAGCAGAATCAACATTGTTAAAATGTCTATACTACCCAAAGTGATTCACAGATTCAATGCAATCCCTATTAAAATACCAACATCATTTTTCACAGATCTAGAAAAAATAATTCTACACTTCGAATGGAACCAGAGAAGACCCTGTATAGCTAAACCAACCTTAAGCAAAAAGAGCAAATTAGGAGGCATCAATTTACCAGACTTCAAGTTATACTACAAGGCTATAGTAACCAAAATAGCATGGTACCGGCACAAGAACAGAGACATAGACCAACGGAACAGAACTGAGAACCCAGATATAAAACCATCCTCATATTGCCATCTAATCTTTGACAAAGCAGACAAAAACATACACTTGGGAAAAGAATCCTTATTCAATAAATGGTGCTGGGAAAACTGGATAGCCATATGTAGAAGACTGAAACAGGATCCACACATTTCATCTCTCGCAAAAATCAACTCATGATGGACAACAGACTTAAACCTAAGGTGTGAAACCATAAGAATTCTAAAAGAAAATGTTGGAAAAACTCTTAGAGACATCAGCCTAGGGAAAGAATTTATGAAGAAGACTCCAAAGGCAATCACAGAAACAACAAAAATAAATATATGGGACCTGATCAAATTAAAAAGCTTCTGCACAGCCAAGGAAACTATCATGAGAGCAAACAGACAACCTACAGAATGGGAGAAAATATTCGCATATTATACATCCGATAAAGGGCTCATAACTAGAATCTATACAGAACTCAGGAAAATCAACAAGAAAAAAATCAAACAACTCCATTAAAAAGTGGGCAAAGGACATGAACAGAAATTTTTCAAAAGAAGACAGACTAATAGTCAACAAACATATGAAGAAATGCTCAACATTTCTAATCATCAGGGAACTGCAAATCAAAACCACGATGAGATATCACTTATCTCCAGTGAGACTGGCCTTTATCAAAAAGTCCCAAAACAATAAATGTTGGCGTGGATGCGGAGAGATAGGAACACTCATACACTGCTGGTGGGACTGCAAACTAGTGCAACTTCTGTGGAAAGCAATATGGAGATACCTTAAAGAACTAAAAGTAGACCTACCATTTGATCCAGCAATTCCACTACTTGGTATTTACCTAAAGGAAAAAAAGACACTCTATAAAAAAGACACCTGCACTTGGATGTTCATATCAGCACAATTCACAATTGCAAAGATGTGGAAACAACCCAAGTGTCCATCAATACAGGAGTGGATTAATAAAATGTGGTATATGTATACCATGGAGTTCTACGCAGCCATAAAAAAAATGATAAACTAACATCTCTTGTATTATCCTGGATAGAGCTGGAGCCTATTCTTCTAAGCGAAGTATCACAAGAATGGAAAAACAAGCACTGCATGTGCTCACCATCAAATTGGTACTAATTGATCAACATTTACGTGCACATTTGGGAGTAACATTCACAGGGCGTCGTTCAGGTGGGGGTAGGCCCACCTGATGGGTAAACACACCTAATGGGTGCGGTGTGCGATGTCTGGGGGTTGGGCACACTTGCAGCTCTGACTTGGGCGGTGCAAAGGCAATTTATATAATCCAAGCATTTGTACCCCTGTAATATTCTGAAATTTAAAAAAGAGAAAAAAGAAATTACAGGTGTATCAAAGCCAAATGTGAGAACGCAGAACTACAAAAGGTAACGTAAGAGTTTATACCAATATCACAAAACGTAAGGAAAAGTTTGATGTATCAGACACATTAAAAATTTAAAATTTTGTTCAGCAGAAGACACCATCAATAAAACAAAACAAAAATACAAGCCTCGGTCTGGGAGGATATATTTGCAACCCATATAACCAATAAAGTATCGCTACCCAGATACATAAATAATTCCTGAAAATCAATAAGACAAAGGCAGCACCCGATAGAAAAATGAGCAAATGACGAGAAACAATAAATACAAGGAGAAAACAGTGTGCGCTGAATATGTGAAAAGCGGCCCAACATCACTGCTCACACTGAGAAGCACAAATTAAAACAACTAGATGCCATTTTTCACCCATTAGAGTGTAAAAAATTAATAAGTCTGATACCCCTGAGTGTTGCCGTGAGTTTGTGGTGATGGAAACTCCAGCCGCTGCTGCGGGAATGTAAATTGGTACAACCACTTTGGACAGCAAGGCGGCGGGGCTGAGCAGTGACGACCATGACAATAGCGACGGTTAACACTGAACATTTGGAACGCGCCAGGCGCCGTGACAGCTCTCTGCACACACGCTCCGGGAACGCCGGCGGCTCTACCTGCGGCGGCTGCCTGGAGGACCTCCGCGCACGGCACGGCGGACACAAGGCTGCCTGGGGTGCGGGGGAAGAGCAGAGGCGACCTGAGAGTTTCTTGGTGGGAAGGACCACTGAACTGTGCCTGTTGGCACACTGGAATGTTCTATTGCAGTTCACAGGAACACACTGGGTTGCTATCCGTTAACACTGATACGTTTCAAAAACTTGACGTGAAGTGAAAAAAGTCAAGCGCAAGAGCTTTGACACCGTCTTTCCACTTACATCAACTTCGAGACATGTAAAATACCGTGGTGGACGCGTGCATGTGATACAAACCTGTGATGTGTAGTGAAAGCCTTCGGGCCGTCGGGGCACGGCGGGGCTGTCCTCGCGTCTGCGGGAGCCGGTCACCTCCAGGAAGGGGCGCGGCTAAGGGAAGCAGGGGCCGGCCCTGAGTAGCTGCAACCCGGAGGAAGGTCGTTCTAGGAATTCAAGGACTTGTGACATCTGAAAGCTGCTAATGTAATTTGTTATAATTCATTAAAGTAGAAAAAACATAGGAGAAACTTAACACACGGCCAAAGTAGCATTTGTTAAAACTCCGCCACCTGCAGGATAAGAGTTCTGCTTGGCAAAGCGGCCGAGGCTGCCGTCAAAATCTAGAGCACGAGGACGCCAGCGTTCA
Source organism: Propithecus coquereli (assembly GCF_000956105.1). Lineage (NCBI taxonomy): Eukaryota > Metazoa > Chordata > Mammalia > Primates > Indriidae > Propithecus > Propithecus coquereli. The sequence continues at coordinate 365,263 of NW_012148130.1, read as the reverse complement.
CACGGTTGCACGTGGGAGGCCCAGTCAGCGCAAGACGAATTTTAGGAGCTCTGAGAACGGCGAAGGAAGAGGCGAAACTGCCGTGGTTCGCGGACAACGTGACCACGTCTAGCAAATCCAAGGAGAAAACGCTAAGGAAGTACTAAGAGAGCTTAGTAAGGTAGTGAGCAAGGAGGCCCGTGCCTGAAAATCCACACCATGTCTGTATACACGGGAAAGAGCCTCCTGAAGAAGCTGTTCCCATTCAGAGCAGCTAGAAAAACCACAGAACATCTCGGGGTGGGGGCAGAACTGGCGCCAGCGCCCACGAAGGCGTGCGAGGAGCGCGGTCGACCTCACTGGCGGACACGCAAACACTGAGTCAACGGAGACAGAGGGCTCCTCACACGAGAAAGCTAACACTGAAAAGATGCCGGCGGTCTCCCAAAGTGACCACGACGCGCCACGGAACCCCCCTCAAACCGCAGTCGCCTCTTTTGTGGAATTTGATGCGCTGGCGGATATTCGCCTGCAAAAGAAGGTGCTTGGTGACCGTCGATTTATGAAGAAGAACAACCGTGAAAAGTGGACTTGCCGGGTTCAAGTTGCTGAGTCCGGAAGAGGCGGGGTGTCTCCGCGCGGGGAGGCGAGCGGGGCGGCGTCTGCCTGGCGCAGGGTGGGCTCCGGCGGAACGAGACACAGGCCGCCGGGGTGAGGCAAGGGCGGGCTCTGAGCCACAGCCACGGGTCGATTCCGTGTCACAGGGAGACTCTAACGACGCGTGACCCGGGCCACGCTCGGTTTCACTGGTAATCAGCGAGGAGCTGACAACAGCAGCAAGGAAATACTGTTTTCACCCATAAAATCGGGAGAAAAAAGGCAAAGGGTCGACACTTTCCAGTGTTGATAAAAGCACAGGAAAAACAGCCGTGCGGCTGAGCAGGCTTTTTAGGAAATAGTTTGGGAACATCCACCGAAACCGCGCAGAGAAGCCCAGGTCTCGTCTAGAGGCGTCTGCTCTAGAGAGCGCCGGTCACAGCCCACAGCAGAATCGAGCACGTCGACACGCGCTGCAGCCATTGGCAACAGGAAAAGTAATTGAAAAGCGGAGAAAAGAGAGACAACTTAATTCTTCGTCAGCGGAGGGGAGCCTGCTACACGGCGGTCTCACCCCAGGACAGGAGCCTCCGCAGCCATCGGAGGAAATGAGGTCGAGCCGCGTGCACCAACGCGGAAAGCTCCCGGGACGGCGTGTTAAACATAAAAAGCAAGTTGCAGACAACCCATGAAATATATATGACTCCATTTGTGCAAAAGCAAGATCGCCAGACAAAAGTGCGTGTTTTATTTTACACGCACACACGTGTGCAGACCCACATAAAGAGAGTGGGCTAGGCGGCGGGGCGGAGGTGAGGCCAGGACAGCGGGGGTGGGTCTGGCTGTGCAGGAGGGGAGCACAGGACGTCACTGGAGCGGCAGGTGGGACAGGAGGGCTGGGCTCTGGTCTCCCTCGTGCTGTGTAGAGACGCCCCCAGTAGCACGCGGGGGCCCTGGAGAGAGAGGAGGGTGGCAGCGGGGAGCCTGGCAGGGGTGGGGCCTCTGCAAAGGAGGGGCCCAGCCTCATCCTCACAGGAGTTGGAGGCCAGAGAGGCTGGGGCTCCCCAGCGAGCCGTCCTGCTCTGCAATGAAGGTGCCGGCCGCTCCCTGCAGAGTGGGAGGCAGAGGTGGAGGAGCAAAGGCAGATGGGGAGCACGGTTAGGCAGGACTGGGGCAGGCCTGGCGCTCCTGCTGCGGCCGGGAGGAGGCCCCCGGAGAGGGCAGGATCAGGCGGCCGCGGATTCAGAAGCACCAGGTCCTCGCTGAGGAGTGTCCCTTCGGCCCTGACTGCCAGGCGCAGGCTGAGGAGGCAGACGGGAGGGTCAGGCCACGGGGCTCAGGGTGTTTCCAAGGCAGTGCGTGAATCGAGGGCCGCGGACAGCCGGCAGGGAGGTAGCAGCAGGAGCCCAGGGACTGGTGGCAGGAAGAACGGGGCTCTGTGGGCCGGGCCCTGATGGGGACAAAGCACGTGACCATGGTGTGTGCACCCCCAGGTGAGTGTGACCAGGCGACGAGCTCTGGGAAGTGGGCGACCGTGGTGCGGGCCCTTCGGGGCAAGCCTTGAGGCACTGATGTGAGGTTGGCCACACTCTGTTCCCTGAGCCCCTGAGCTGAGAAGGCGGCGTCAGGGCCCCCGTGAGCCTGGCACCCGAGCGGCTCTCGGAGCAGAACTCCCACCACCCGCGGCTGGGATCAGAAATAGACCACGCGTGTTTTAGACTTGCTGGATTTGGGGATTGTTTGTTACAACAGCACAAACTGTCCCACCCCGACTGACGGGTGTGGGTTCCGGAGTCTCGGTCCACGAGGGATGGGTGGGGGCGGTGAATTCGTCAGGGTTCCCCAGAGAAACAGGACCAACGGGACGTAATCACAGCCACGCACGGCAAGTGTCCCGCTCGGCAATGGACTGTAGGATGGGGACCCCGGGATGACAGCGGAGCTAAGAAGTTCCTGTCACCCAGTCACGTCTTGATGATCCTGACCCCGTGTCGACCTAGGCTAAGTGTTTGTGTCTTAGTTTTTAACAAAAAAGTTTGAAAAGTAAAAAACAAAAAATAAAACTTTTCAAAGCCAGAGAAAATCTATGACATAAAGGAAGAAAATATTTTTGTCCAGTTATACAAAATGTGTTTGTGTTTAAGATGTTGTTACGAAAGGGTCAAAAGGTTTAAAAAAATTAAACGTTTATAGAGTAAAAAGTCACAGTAAGCTGAGGTCAATTTATTATTGAAGAAAGAAAAATATCCCTTGCGGCCTGGTCTAGCCCACGTGCGCGGTGTTCACAGAGCCGCACGGTGCACCGCGTGTCCCAGGCCTGCGCCCACTCGCCGCGCTCGCCGACCCGCCCGGAGCCACCTCCAGTCCCGCGGGCTCCAATCCCGGCCAGGGCCCTGCACAGGAATGGCCTTTTCATCCTTTATACCGTACCTTTGCTGTGCTGTTCCTATGTTAGACGCACACACACCATTGTGTGACAATCGCCTGCAGGACGCAGCGCGGTCATGTGTGGCCCGGGAGCCGCTGGCTGCGCCGCACGCCCAGGTGTGCAGGAGGCGGCACCGTCCGGGCGTGTGCAGGTGCGCCCCGTGGGGTTTGCAGACGGAGCTGCCGGACGGCGCCTTGCCAGAATGCAGCCCCGTGGTAAGCGTGAGCGACTGTGCGGACACACACACGAGGAGGGGTTTGATGTAGACACTGGCTTCAGGGGGAGGATTGAGACTGTAAATTTCCGGTGGGGTCCCAGGACCCGTTCTCGGGGGGCATTGCTTTCCCTGTATTCGAGGGGCTCTGAGTCTCCAGTCGGCCAACTGACTGAGGGGCTGTGACTCTCCCTTTGTGACCTGACCTAGACTTTTCCGTTAGAGGCAGGTCTCCCCGCGCTGCCCAGGCCCGAGTGCAGTGGCTGCTCACGGATGCGGTCACGGCTCACGGCAGTCGCCAGCTCCTGGGCTCCAGCCATCCTCTTGCCTCCGCCCCCAGGAGCTGGGACTGCAGGTGCCACCGCGCCCGGCTTCCAGCTGGACTTTCGCTCAGTTGACCCAGAGCTTTCCCGCTTATGCAGGTCAAGTGCGAATTTCGTACGCTTCCCCCCTGTTTACCTTCCAGGAAACCACGACGCCTGGCCGACGCCGCAGGTCCGCATTAGCCAGGCCACTGATTGCTGCCCTGACCCCGCTGTGCGTTGCCGTAACCACACCCCCGCGCCTTTGGCGGTCGAGTGCTGCCCCTGGCCTCTGCACCCTGGGACCGATGG
>NW_012148130.1:321175-360760 GCF_000956105.1 Propithecus coquereli | reverse complement strand
GCACGTAGGTCCTTCGGAATGTGGTGCCCCTTGTCACGGCCACGGTTTGCACCTCACCTTTAGGGCCTGCTGGGACTCGGGTCAAGTTACTGGTCTAGCAGCGGAGAGGGCGGGGGGAGGGGTCCTGAGGAGAATGACCATCGTCCCGCCTGGCACCGGCCTCAGGGAGGCTGTCACTGTCTCCTCAGCCAGGGTTTGGCTCAGAGTGGGGAGGAAAGGCTGACACCACCGTGGCTGGGAGGCCACATATGCCGGGCGTGGGCGACCTCTTCCACCGGCAAAGACGACTCATCAGAACTTCGGGGCTCAATGTCCACAGCTTCACCAGGGTTTCCCCCGGTCCCCATCCCAACTTGCGGGACCCCCCCTTCCCAATCAACGCCCCTACTTTAATAGCAGACGCCCTATAAAGAGCCCCTTAGCGCCTTGCTTCTGACGCATGGTGGAGCAGGAGCGGCCGACGCAGGCTCTCTGCACGGCTCTGCAAAGGGCTCATGCCAGGGGCCATCGGCGCTCTCTTTGCTACTGGAAATCGTCCTTAGTGTCCTTCAATCTACTCAGACCACAGAGCCACTTCCAGAAGCCCCAGAGCCAACTCAGAAAACTCATCTTTAAAATTCTGGCCCTCTAGAACCCCTCTTGGTACCAAAATCTGCGTTAGTCGGGATTCTCCAGAGAAGCAGAAACCACAGAACAGGTGAGAGTGTAAGAGGAGACTCGCTGTAGGAACTGGCTGGCGTAGCTGTGGAGGCCAGGAAGTCCACAGCCTGCGTCGACAGCCGGAGGCCAGGAGAGCCGTGGCGTCGTTCGGTCTGAGACCAAGGACCAGAGAGCAGGAGAACCCCGGTCCGAGGGAGGGGAAGAGGGACGTCCCAGCTCGGGAAGGGAGTGGCGTCGCCCCTCCTCGGCCACCCGGCCCCCTCAGGCCTGGGCGGGCCGGGGGATGCCGCGGTGCCGGGTCCGCTCTCCCAGAAGCACCCTCGCCGACACCCAGAAATGGGTTTCCAGCGCCGGGCAGCCCTCAGCGCAGTCAGGCGACACCTGAACTCGGCCGCGGCAGCAGGGCCGACGTGCGGAGCAGAGTGTGTGTCTGTGGGCAGAGCCCGGCACGTCTGCACGGCGCCGCGGGGCCGCTGGTGGAAAACTCACCACAAACAACTCGGATTTCGGCCGCGATCCAGACGTCCCGCCTTCCGAGCGGGTGACATTTCCTCATCTGGAACAGTAACACCCTCTCAGAGCAAGATGTGTAACGAGAGCTAAATCTGCAAGTACGGCTTCTGGAAGAATGTGGCTTCTGGCTTAAAAAAAAAAACAGACGTGAACAGTTTCCTCCACACTCGGAGCTGCCTGCAGGCGTCTGGGGATACTGGGCTGGGAATTTGGGTCTGAAGTGGTCATTCAGGGGATGGAAATGGCGGGTTCCTGGAGCCCGGGAGCCACCCTCCAACACCAACGCCCAACCCAGGTGCCACGAGGAAAACTGGCCACGGCGTGCTGTGCCGACGGCTGAGTCAGCTCCCCTGAACCCAGGAAGGGGCTGTTCCAGTTGGGGGCCTGGCGCGGAGCAGGCCTCGTCTGCACAGCCCCGCCAGACCCGCTGTCCCCGCCCCTCACCACGAAGAGTAATTAGCATGCAAGGTCATCTCCGTGTGAGGCACTGGGGCTTTCACGTCAGTAAACTCGCCTTACATATTAGATGCAGTGAGGAAATATTAGTTAAATTATCACAGACTAATATGACGGTTTCCTCTAGGATAAAATGTGATAAATGGGTTTTAATAAGCCGAGGAGAATTAGATGCATCATATTCGTGGCCCCTGTCAATTTTATTTAGAGTAAAATGCCATTGCGATAATTAGTTGGTTTTTACTGTGTTCATTAAAAGCTTTTCTAATGACCGCTTGGAGGAATAAGTAAAATTAATTTCTTTCTTGAACATCAGAGGAATTCATCAAACAAACAAAAAGCAAAGCCCAGGACCTGAGTGAGGCAGGGTGGGGCCGGTGGCTTTCCGTGCCTGGCTGCGGGGACGCGTTCGTTTCATCTCTCATTGGCACTGAGACACAAGCCATCCCCCAGAGACGTGTTGCGTGGGGTGCGGGCCCGGCGGAGGCCATGGCTGCCCCTGTCAGTGCCACTGAGCTGTGACTCCAGGACCTCCTCCTCCAGGCAGCACTCCCTGCCTGCTCCAACTTCAGGGCTCTCTCCCAGCTGGCCCATGCACCCGAACCACTGCTCCTTCGTCTCAGAGGCCGAGGCTGGGCCTCTCCTTGCCTGTGGCCCCTCCAGGTCCAGCACAAGGCCAGGCACTCAGGAGGGTTTTATCGCCACCCCCTCACCCTGCTCACGTCAGCCCCTGGACACCAGGACCTCGGCCCGCACAGGCAGCTCACATGGGGGACAGCGAGCCTTCGGTGATGTTCCGACACCCACCTGCCTCCCGGGTAAACCATGACCCGCCGTGTGAGGCCAGGGCCGGGGCGTGTTGCAATCATGCTGGCCACGTGACCCCTCGAGAGTTGCATTTGAGTGCTTGGGGGTCTACACACTTTTTTAAACTTAAAAGTAGCCCGTTACTCAAGTTTGAGAAATACAGCCTCGGAACACAACCCTTCTCGGAGGAATCTGGATTCTGAAAAGGAAAGCGCTTTGCTAAGCAGGGGAGTCCGCGATGACGGACGCTCGTACGCGGCACGTGGTGAGCGCATGGAGGTCCTTGCAGCAGCAGCAGCAGCACTTGGGCCCGGCAGAGCCGGTCTCGCCCGCGCCAGCCCTGGGGGTGCGTCTCTGCGGGCCAGCTCCGTGCTCGGGAGGCAGAGAAACACCTTTGCGCCAGAAGCGTCTGCGCTAGCGACCCCGCGGCGGCGGGGTAACTTGGCTGGTAACCATGGCGTGCCGCTCGCTCTCCCACGGGGGGCTGCACTGCAGTCCCGCCCGCGTCGCAGCGAGGGACAGACGCTGGGGGTGAGCGGCGTCTTCACGGCCGAACCCCGGGCCGCGAGGACGGGCGCTGCCTGGGAGAAGTCAATCAGGGAACCCTAATTGGAAAGCGGTAATAAAAGTAATTGAGTTTAATACATAATTTAGATCATTACCCGCTAAGTTAATGCATCCCGCTTAGGTGTGGGGAGAAAATTATTTATCTCGTCGACGGGAAGATTTCATTTGTTTTGATAATGGAATGCTTGCCAATTGGCTTTAATAAGAGCAGTTTGTTAGATCAGATTTTGAATTGGTGCGTAGATTTGAAGTTCATACATTAATTTTTGACATGATACACTTAGCATTTCCATTCTCCCCTCAGAGTGGGTGGATTTATTCTCCCGTGAGACGCTTCAGTCGTTGTCCCAGTTACGGGAATCAAATCACGGCTCCGGGCCCGGATGGAAGCAGCCTGGCTCCTGACTTCTTCTTCCCTTGTTTCTTATGAAAGGAGGGACATTAACGAGACTCCGCGGCTTGTTTCCGAGGCCTGAAAACAGGCCTTGAAAACGGTGCCCGGCTGCAGACAAAGGCTTTTGTTAAATACGGAAAAGGAACTTCACCGCAATCCCTTCCTTGGGCCCGGCCATCTGAGACTCGTTAACTCCGTCGGTTTTCCCAGCAATCCTGGAAGTGGAGCCAACCCCGTTCTCAGAGGGCGCCGGGAAGGGGCGCCGGGCCCCGCACACCCCCAGCGCCAGGCAGAGTGAGCCACGGCCGCGAGCAGCTGCCTGGGCTCCGGTCTGAGCTCACCTGCGCTGCGGCCTTGGGCCAGTCACGTGATCTGAACTCTGGGCTCAGTTTCCCTCTCCACAAAATGGGGGCGAGACTGAAAGTCCCGCAGGCTGTTTGCGAGGCTCAGAGGAGGTGATGCTTGCCAGGGCCCGCAGTGTGTGCTGAACCGTTGCCAGCGTTACTGCTGCCCAGGGCGGGACGGCACCGTGCCCACCCCCCCCCAGCCGCGCCTCGGGGCACAGACTGCATCTGGCCGAGAAGACCCCACCCTCACGCCTGCCGCTCACAGGCTGTGGGCTCGGGTGGGGGTCCCCAGTCCTCTAGGGCTGTGTCTTTGTCTGTGACCAGGACGCTGACAAAGCCTTCCTCAGGGCTGCGGCCATGGATGGCAAAGCCACGTCACGGCCACCAGCATCCCCGGTTGCCAAACCCGACCCCATTCCGGGCTCCCAGGCTGGCGGTTGTCCCCTCCCAGTTCCCACCACAGCCTCATGGCAGTGTCGAGGAAGGGCCTGGTGAGGCAGCCACTCCCTCGGGTGCCCTTGGGACCCCCAGACCAGCCCCTCCAGCCCAGGCCTTGGCGTTTCCATAGAGACCGGCTCACGGGAGCCAGGGGAGGGCTTTCCACAGCGGTGCAGCCGCACCCCCACTCCCAAACGCTTCCGGGAGCAGCAGATGGGACGGGCATCTGCGGGGAGGCGTTTGGGGAGGACAGACTTGAGTCTCCACCCTGAGGGCAGGCAGCCCCCCGGGACCCCCACGGGCACAGGGCAGGCTGGAAGCTCCCACCACTGACACGAGACCCCTGGGAGCACGGAGGCCGGGCCCCGGGGAAGTCCCCAGCACGGGATTCGGGACGCGCCGTCTAGCCGAGAAGCCCGTCCTCTGCGTCAAATCACAAGGGAAGCCAGGTGTGTAAAACACTTCTAGAAACCCAAGGCTTTAAACGCAGATCTCTGAGCACGGTCGGCACCTCGCACTCTCTTCCCGCCTTTCTTGCCTCTGATTCGGGGCGGCTCCTTCTCTAGCACCTGGGGCACCCGAGAAAGGTCCGAGCCCACGGGAGCCGCGCGGGTGGGAAGAGGAGCCGGCCCCAGCTGCGGGGGGCAGGACCGTCGGGGAGGGGGTGCCTCCCACTCTGCTGCAGAAGCTTCTGGAACGGTAGGTGGAGGCCCCCTCCCCGGGCACCCACGTGCACCCGGGATGCGTGAGCCTGGCTGTGGCAACTCTCCAGGCAGGGAGAGAAAACCCCAGCCCTGCCCCCGAGGGACCCTGGGGCCTTCAGCAAACTCTCCCTGAACCCGGACACGGGGATGCCAGGGCCTGCCCTGGAGGGGTTTCCGGAAAGTCAGAGAGGCCCAGACAGGAGCACCTCCGATCCCCACCCTGAGACGCTGACCTGAGCTGCCCGGGGGTGGTCAGGATGGGGGGAGCCGGAGTCCAGACTGAGGAGGTCTCGGAACGGCCCCGGCCTGTGGAGTGGGCGCCGGGGGGCGGGAGGGGCTCTCTGCGCCAGCACCCACGGCTGCGGCCCCAGCGTGGCCTCCTTGGGTCCCAGAGCCCTGGGCCTCTACCCCGGCTTTGCAGGCCCCGCCGCCCACACCTGGGCTCGCAGATTTGAGCCAAGCCCTCCTGCCCCACAGCTTTGGGTTTGGGAGCATCCGCGGCCCCAAAGTGCAGCCCCCCACAGGGCGTGCCGAGCCCTCCCTGTGCCCCACCTTGTCTCACATCCCCCCGAGTGCCAGACGTCTTTCAGGGAAACCACTCAGTGGTTCAGAAACAGAGGGGCGAGTCCCGAACTTGCAGGGCCGCAGGGCCTCCGAGCCCTTCCAGGCAGGGCTGGAACCACTGAAACCAAGCGGGGAAGGGAGGAGGACTTAGGGAGCCCCTGTGACCGCTGCAGGGTTAGCCGGTCTGGCAGAACTTTCTGGGCAAAGGAAACCTCCTCTGTCCTGGCTGCCCGAGACGGCGGCCACTCACCGCTTGGGCCACAGAGCACTGGTGGGTGACCGGTGCTCAGTGCTCGCTCCTCTCGCTGATCCCAGCTAAGCAGCCTCACGGGCCAGCGGCCGCCGTCCCGGCCTCAGCCAGTGCCCAGCAGGCCAGGAGGACGCTCAGCCCCACCACTCAGACGCCACGGCGTGGCCACTGCCCCGAACAAAAGGAAGAGCTTGTTTACAAATTGTCCACTGAAATTTGAGTTGCAAACATTGGCATCGGGCCTCGCCTGCCGGGCCACCCGGATTGGAGGGTAATTTATGAAGATTGCTTTACCTGGGCCGCGCTGGTCTGTGCCTGGGAGTAATTCACACCAGGCTCATTTCGGATGCAGTCAAAGACCCCTGTATTTCACTATGACAATGTAATCACAGAGCCACATTAAAAAGTCATTATTGTTTAGAATCCAGCTTGGTTTGAAAAACACTTACTATAAAATTCAACAGCCTTTGTAAATTACCGAAAGGTTTACTCGGGAATCCTAGGTGCCGTGATTTAGACGGGGAACTTACCACTTTATCGATTCTGTGGGGTTCTGTCGGTCCCTGCATTTATGCGAATGATTAGTGAGCGATCAGAGTAATAAACTCCTCCGTGCTGGTTCGTAAATAATGAGGAATTGAGTTGCGTCCTCAAATTTCGCACGCGAACCCCTCCTGCTCCAAGGAGTCTGAGGTGTGACTTCGGGGCGGTTTCGCAGGCAGCGGGAGTGAGAATTTGCTTCTCTGCGGGATCCCGCCAGGGCCTGGGCGCCGCGCCCGGTGGCTGTGGTGGAGCCGGCTCCACTCCAGCTCGGAGCGCCAAGCCTCCCGTCCCGCCTGCTCTGCCGCCGTCTGGCGTCCAGACTTAGGTCCGCACAAGCCCTCGGTCATTCGCACGTCGCTGGACAGGCGGGACGCGGTGAATTCTTCTCCGTTTTGTCCCGAGAGGCTGAGACGTGCCGCTGGTGGGCTGAAATGAGGGGCTCGCGTGGGGCTCATGGACGCTGAGGACCCAGCCCAGGAAGCGCCCTGGAGCCGGCAGTCCGGACAACTCTCCCTCCACGCTTGGGGACGAAGACTCCGCCTGGCCCTGCTGCCCACCAGAGCCCGCTTGGGGTGAAAGCCCCGGGGTCTGACTCCCAGCTCAGTGCTGTTTCTGCAAGCGAGCGCGCCCCAGGCCAGCCGGACCCTCGAGCTGGCGGAGTAGCTCTAGAAACTCCACACCCGTCCATTCCCAGAAGCCCATAAGTGCCTCGGGGGTCCTGCGAAGGGCGTCCTGAAGAAAACGGTTTGACGTGTTTAATCCGAGCTTCCTACTGGCCCCAACATGCCTCTGACCCACAGGACGGTGCCCCGGGGGTGCACTTGGCGGGGCGGAGGGGGGCGTGTGACTTGGTTCAGAGCAAGAATGTGGCGCCTTGGCTGAGGAACAGGGCGGGAGCCGCCACTGGCCACGCTCCTGCTTCTCCCAGTGCCACATCCCCACGCCGGGCCTGGCCGCCCGGGTCCCGCCAGCTCGTCCCTGCTGCGGCGCTCGGCCCAAGGCCAGAGCGTGGCGGCAGCTCTGTGAACACAGATTAAGCAAAACAGAAATGGAACGGCCGGAACTGGGTTGGAAGGGAATTGAGTTAGACCGAGCTGAGGATGGGCTGGGCTGGACCGAGTCGGGTAGAGCTGGAGGCAGACTGAACTTGAGCGACAGTCTAAACGCTGTGCGGGTGGGAGCCGCCCTCGCCCGCCTGGCCTGCCGCGGGGAACCCTCCAGTCAGTACCGCTGATAGGAACTGAGAATTAAAGAGAGCGTGTGGATTTCTGGTGGATTTTCTCCAGAATGCACGGTGGCGGCTCAGGGAGGGTGTTCCTGGCAAAGCAGGGACCTGGCCTGTGGCGGTCACGGGGCGTATGGGCCACGCCCCGAGATGCTCCCACGGACAGGCCACAGGAGCTGCGCTCTCGACTCTGAGAAACGTCGCCTTGAGCCAGCGCCTCGCATCTGGGCATCCACAGACGCCGGGCCATCGGCAGCCTCCTCCAGCGGGGAGGGCGCAGGGCACGGGGGCGAGGCGCACACAGTGCCTACGGTTCAAAGGACACAGGAAGCTGGGTAACGACGTCCCCAGACAGGCCCTCCCCAGCCTGCGCGGGAGCCCGGAGGACGCTGAGAGCTGCTCCAGGTGGGCAGCGGACACCTGCCAGGAGCAAGGAGGAGTGGCCTACCGTGCCGGCCGGGAGGCCGGAGCACACATGGAGCGGGAGGCCCTTGCCAACGAACGCGGTGGCCTCTAGAAGGAGGAACAGCCCCGAGCTGACAGCCAGCAGGGACACGGGACCTCACTCCTACAACCCTGAGGAACGGAATTCTGGGGACAGCAATGTCACCAATGGGATTTGGGCTTATTTTTGTAAGAAACAAACACAGCCATGAGGATTTTACCAAGTCAATGGCCTTTCAGCCCTTCAGCCTGCGTCTCCCCAGGACAAGGACATTCTGACCTCGTCACCACGCCATCAGCGAGTCCAGGAGCCTCGCGCGGCCCCTGTCCTGGTGTTTCTCACGCAGGCGTCACTTCCCGGGCGTGTCCACGGCCGGCGGTTTAGCAAGTGCTTCCGCAGCAGCCAGAAAGCAAAAGGTGGCGGGGCCAGGCCAGCCGGCTGGCGGCTTCCCCACTTCTCTGCCTGCGCCCCGTCACCCACCCCTGCACAGGGAGCCGCCGGCCCGGAGACTCCAGATCTGTGGCGGTTCCCTGGAAGTGAGGATGCCTGCTGCAGGCCCATCCCGACCTTCTTCCCTGGACCTGCCCACCCGCCTGGGCACCGGTCCCAGCGCCCACTGCTGACCCCTGTGTCGTGTGTCGCTTGGAGCTGCTGCGTCCCGACCCCACCACCCACCCACGCCTGGATACGTTCCTGCTCCATTTGTCCTTCTTTTTTTTTCTTTCTTTTTCTTGGGGGGAGTGGGGAAGCAGGAAGCTGCACCTTCTCTCTGGGCACTGTCACCTTGCCCTGTGCCACCGCGCCACGCCTCCCCCCTCCAATCCTCTTGGCTGTGTGCCGTGCCACTGCGCCACGCCCGGGCATCTCAGGCTCCCCAGAACCGAGTCCAGGGCTTGGCCCTGGTGTCCCCACGCCAGCGTAGGCGGAGCCCGGCTGCCCCGGCTGCGGGGAGACGTCCAGGTCCACATCTCGGCAGCGGGGACACCACAGCTCCCGACACCCCCGCCGTGCTGTGTCCTCTTCCCGCGCACACCCAGCCCCCCACCCGGCGCTGCGTCTGCGGCTCCCGAGCCAGCTCCCAGCTCTGAAGGACGCTGCTGTCCCCAGGCCCCGGGGAGGCGTGGCCTGTGCGGTCCCCACCACAGCACCCGGCACCTCCCCCCACAGCCCTCAGCACGACCCAAAACCGTCTCTTCCTGACTTTACCGTGTGCGGCTGCTTGCTGCCCCTGTCCCTCCATGGGACCGTTCCGCCCGTGAGGCAGGGGACCTCCCTGAGTCCCCAGGGCCCGAGTCTCGGTGCTCAGTTATGATTTGTTGAACAAGTAAGTGTCCGTGCTGTGGTGTCCAGCAGTCTCTGCTTGCGTCTCTGAAACGGTCTCTTTCTCTTCCATTTCTGTCCAGAGCTCCGCCGGCCACTCTCCATCCCGCTCTGCTACCTTGGCGGACTCTGTTTTTTTGGTTTTCTTGCTTTTTCTATTTCCTCTTAGTTCTTTTTTCCCCAGGACCCATGTTCCTGGTCCCAGTGTTTTATGATGGTGTAGTCCAAACACGCAGAACAAATCACACGGGGCGACACGCACTCCCCGCCCGGACCTCACCTGCCTGTGGCGGCCGATTCGGAGGCCGAACGCGGAGAGTGGGGCGGAGCCGGCGCACCGCCCGCCACCCCGCGCTCCTCTCCTCGGTCTGGCCGATCGCGTGTGACGTCTTCACTCCAGCGCCGCCCGTCGATTTAGCAGAGAGGCGGACGCTCTCGTTCTTTAGACAAACGGCAGCACACTGTGCACGTACTTTGTGCCACTTGTTTTCTCTTCACTCAACATTGTGTTTTCAGGTTGGTCCGTCTCTGTGCAGGACCTGCTGCTGGTGCCTCTGTCTTGTTGATTCTTGTGAGCTCTTTACATGTGCTGGGCGGTAAGCGCTGGTCTGCCACGCGTCCGGCACACTAACCAATCCAGACAAGACTGCACCGTATAAATACGCCACGTGGCTGTGCTCTGCGTCCACCTGACTGCCTCCGCTGTTCCAATGGGCCACTGCCATCCACGGGGCCGCTGCGCACGTTCCTGGGTGACCCTGCCTGTACGAACACCCAACGAGATGCCCCCGGTCTAGGAGAGAGGGACTCGCCAGGCAGCGGGCTGTCCTGGCTGCCCCTCGCGAGGAGTGGCCGCACTGCTCCGAGGGATGGAGCCAACTAACCCCCAGCATGCGTGAGAGCCCACTCGCCCACTGCTGGCGCCGTGACGTCAAATCTCCAATCTTGGTGGATCTGATGGTTGTAAAACTGTTGCTTAAATTTGCGTTTCCCTGGTTACTGGGAGAGGGTGTGAGCTTTTTATATACGCTGGACAATAATCATTTGTCTGTTAACATTTTTAGCAAATATTTCCTCCTGGTGCGTGGCTGGTCTTTTAACTCTGTTTACGGCGCCTTTGAAGCGATGGACTTTAACACAGTCCACTTTCAAACCTCAATTTTACGGTTTAGGTTTGCATAAGAAATTACTTAAGAAATTTTTCTGTACCCTGACATCATCCATTTCACTATAGTTTCTTCTAAATGTTTTAAAGTTTCTCATTTCACATAGAGGACTTTAACCCACCTGAACTTGATTCTCCGTACGGCATCAGACAGTAATCTCGTTTATGTTATTCTTCTGTTGGTGGCATCTGACCAACTACCTGCCCGTCCCTGCGGGAGTGTAGACACCTCCGGCGCGCACCAGCTTCTGCGCGCAGCTCTGGGTTTCGCCTCTTCGTTCCGTTCCGATGGGCTGGTCGGCTTATTCCTGCATGGTCCCCGCCAGAACCTAGAGGAAGCCTCGTCCGGGGACGTCTCTTCCTTCCGCTCTCACTTCCTCTCGTCTGGACCATTCTTGGTCCCTCAGCGTTCCGGTGAGCGACCTTCCGCCTGATCGGGAGCCGCGAGGAGCCCTGTCAGGACTTTGAATGAAGCTGCACTGAATTTATAGATTGTTCTACAGGAGAACTGAGCACTTAAAACTGAGTCTTTCTATCCATGGTGTGTCCCTCCAATTAGTTAAATCTTCATCTACAGCCTTCAATAAAATTTCATTATTTTCGCATTTAAGGTGCTCCACATCTTTATTACATTTATTTCTTGGTGCCTTTAAGTTTTATTGCTGCTGTGAGCGGTTTGCTTTTCTGCCACACTCTCCACGTAGCGCAGGCCGCCCACAGCGAGGCTGTGGATTTTCGTATCTTCTTACGTCAAACGTTATTCGTTCAGATTTTAAACTTTCTTGGAATTTTTGTTTGTGTATAGAAAGTTATATTGTCTGCCAAAAAAAAAAAAAAAATGACAATTTACGTCTCCTCCTTTCCAATCCGCACTCCTCTTTCTCCGTCCGTCTGTCACGCTGGCCGGACCGTCAGACCGTGCTGAGTAATGGCCGTGGCGCCGCCGGCTCCCTGCGCCCATCTGATGGGACTGCGGCTGGGGCTTCCCGGGAAGCCTGGGGCGGATGCAGGCGGCGGGAGCTGCCCTTCCTCAGGCGAGGACGGCCTTTGCACCTCTCATTATCTAAGGGCCTCTGTCACGCGGGAGGACGGAATAAGTTCAGTCTGCGTCCTCAGGGAAGACCGCGAGCTCCTCCCCTCAGGTCTGCGGATGAGGCTAATCACACGGGTAGATTTCCTCACGATGCTTTACGTCCACATTCTGGGAACGAAGCCTGCTTGGGCATCGCCGATCCTGCAGCCGGTGCCCGTCCCGGAGTGTGACCGGCCAGGATGGCGGCGTGCCCACCCTCTGCTGACCACTGGCTCTCGTCGTGACCCCTCCCCCCACACACACAGTTCTGGGAGGAGAGTGGAGCCGTTGCCTGGTGTTTATCGCCAAAGATGCCCCATATCGAGATATTTCCATTAAAAAATAGTCACAGCCGGGAAATAAGGACCGACCTCCCCGCAGAGCAGAAGGCTGATGCACACGCACCTGTCCTGCTAAGCCATGACTGCGGGGCTGAGCATCAGGGCTCTCAGGCCCCCTTGGGTTCTCCGACGGCACCTCCAGCCCCAGGGCTTCCGTCCGTCCGAGGGCGCAGCATGGCAGTGCGGCCCCAGGGGCTCGGGTGTCCCGTGGGTGTAGCCGGGCAGCGGCTGGGCGGGGCTGCGACCACCTTCTATTCTCCCCTCTGCTCAGCGCCGCCCCCCAAAAGAAGGAGGTGGGCCCAGGGTGGAGGATGCCAGGTGAGTTGGGGAGCCTGGTGCGCAGCTGGAGGGGCAGGGGCAGGTGCGTCGCGAGGCAGCAGCTCATGGGAAAGATCTGGGGGTTGTGAGCCCGAGGACAAGAGCCGAGGCCACTGGCGCGTGAGCGACTCACCACACGCCCGCCGCAGGGCCAGGGTGAGCGGACGGAGGAAGAAAGGAAGGAGGAGACAGCAGATAAATTGGTTTTCAAACGACTTACAACACTGCGATTAACTGGCCATCCCCGAGCCCCCAGGCGTCTCTCCCGACGCTGCGGAGCCGCACAGGCGCCCGGACCACGCGCCGTGTCCCCGCCTCTCTCCTTCAGCCGCTCTCATTACTCTGCTCCAGTGGTCCCCGACTGGTCACCGCCGTGGGAGAGGAGCTATCCCTTTATGTCACTTCGTTGCAGAATTTGTGACTCGCGAAACATTAACTGACTGATGTTTAGAGGCGTGTCGTCCTTGGCAGGGTCGGGGATGGGAGATCCTCTGGGAAGGTCTGGAGACACTGGCTTTGGCCTCGGCACTGGTGGCGGCGATCTGGTCTCTATCTCGAGTCCAGGGCATAGACCTGGGGTGTCCGAAGAGACGTCTGATGTGATTTCCCAGTTTAAATAGAGGGAGGGGGACTTCGGCAGCCTGGCCTCGTCCCCCCCATTCTCTAATCCACCCGCCCCCTGCTCTGAAACGCATGTTGGCTCCGGCGGGCTGAACCCTCCTGCTCCAGACCCGGGAGGACGGGGGGAGACTGGAAGGGGCAGCATCGCGGTGACTGACGAGGCAGCTGCCCGCCAGCCGCAGGACAGCGCGCGCGGCCTCACCGCCGCAGAACTGCCGCGCGCAGGTTTCGCGACCGTCACGGGAGCCCCGGTGACCCAAGAGGGGAGATGGTCCAAACAAGGCGCCACCGCAGAAAGGAAGACCCGTCAGAACCGAGAGAGCACAGGCAGTGCTGGAGGAAGCGGTCACGCCGGATACAAATGAGCGTAACGACGAGCGCGTCGGGAGACGCGGCGCAGGGTGAGCTTTGTCACTGGAGTTAAAGGGAATAACTTCGGCAGACAGATTGGAGGACAGTTTGATCACTGCTCAGACCCAAATCAGTGGCCTGGAGGTAAAGTAGAAAAAAATATAAGAGAAAGGCTACGAGGAGACGGAAATCATGAGAAACAGAAAAGGCTCCTGAGAGTTAAATTTACGAGCCCAAATGTGAGAAAAATAGGATATTTTGTAGACTGTCCCTCAGCTGAAGTGTGTCTGGTGTTTTTCTTATGATTAAACAGAGACCATGGCTTGGGAGAGGAAGACCACGGAAGCAAAGCGCCACTTCCATCGTGGCCCATCCCGGGTGAGCATCAGTGACGCGGCTCGTCCCCGTCGGCGGTGGCGGAGAGCAGCTGGCCGCGGCGGCGTCTGCCGGGCTCCCCACTGCAAAATGGCTCTCTCCTACTTTCCACACTGCGCCTTTGGAAGGAAGTCACTATGAGCAGCCCGCACTTCAGGGGCGTGGAGACCAGGGTATTTACATGAATTTTCTGAAATTCTTCTGCAGGGAACAGTTGTCTCCTCCCCCTGCTGACGTATCTGTTCAACCAAGGACACGTACTGTGTGCTTTAGGATGTAATCTTGCACGTCTGTTTTTTTGCTCAAATTATTCCAGCCTGGGCTTCCGGGAGTCCTTTCAGCTGCCCCCACGTCCCTCCAGCATGGTCTCTGCGCTGTGAGGTTTCGAACGTTTCTTTACTTTCTGGCACGACGAGATGCTCCAGGCTGCTCCTGTATAATCCCTGCCCAGCCCCAGAATCAACCATGTACCCAGGATTTCTGGTTCCTTTTGTTCTAGAAAATTATTAGAAACCATGTCTGGCCCTGGGTGTGCTCGTGGTGCCTGGATGTCTTTGGAAATTCTGGGGATGAAAAGTGCAATAAGTAAAATGGAAAATTCGCCAGAGGGGCTCAATGGTAGATTTGGATTGGCAGAAGAAATAATCAATAAATTTAATGATAAATCAATAGAGATTATGCAATGTGAAGAACAGACAGGAAAAAATAAGAGAAACGAACAGCTCCTCAAGGAGATGTGGAGCTGCTTTAAGCGCAGCGACAGGTGTGCATTGGGGACACCAGAGGACGGGAGAAGAGGACACAGAAAAGGCACTTGAGGAAATAATGGCTGAAAATGTCCCAAATCTGTGAAAAATATCAGCCTCACGTCCAAGACGCAAAATACCCCAAGTGGGATAAACACAAAAGGAGACACAGCCAAACACGTCGTAAGAGAAACCTCGAAGACAAAGACAAACAGAAAGTTTTGAAAACACCCGGAGCAAAGCAGCCCGCACACCAAGGGACCCGGCAAGGCCGACGACCAACTCCGTTAGCATCAACGAAGCTGGCGGCCGGGGGATGAGACAGAATAAGCCTTGAAAGCAAACATTTGCCAACCAAAGATCTTATCTCCGGCAAAAGTGTTTTAAAATATGAAGGTGAAATAAAGACATTCTCAGATTAAAAACTGAGAGAGTTTGCTGCTAGCAAATCTGCCTTATGAGAAATGCTAAAGGAAGTTCTTCAGACTGAATGTGAGTAACACAAGACCGTGCTTGAAATCCTCACAAGTGAACAGTCAGCAAAGGTGGCCGTGCAGGTAACTACAAAAGACTGTGACCCCACGCTCCTCCTCTCTTCCCTGGCCTTACTTGAAAGCAGTTACAGGAAACTATATGTATTCGTGTTTTAAGGCCTGTGTCATAGACATGTAATATATTTGGCAGCGCATCGGTGGGGGGAAAAAGCTGTATTCGAGTAAGGAAACAACATGAGGTGGTAACTGAAATCCATAGGAAGAAACGAAGGAAATAAAAAAGGACAAATTGGAAGTCAATATAACAAACTCTATAAATATATACCTGATCTTTTTTCTTCTCTCAACCTCTTTAAAAGATATAGATTACATAAATATAATTTTTAACAATGTACTGTTGGGCTTGTAACATACATAGATGCAAGATATATAATAATAGCACAAAAATTGGGAAGGAATGGAGCAATATAAGAATAAATTTTCTATCTTTCACTGGAAGTAAGTCAGTATAAATCTGAACTATTAACAGATTTTGGTGAATTAAGATATATATTGTAAGCCCTAGGGAAACCACTAAAAATAATTAAAATATGATGTAAAAATTATTAAAGGAATTAACGATTCCCTATGTTGCATTAGAAAATATCGACTTAATACAAAATAAAACAATAAAGGAGGACGGTTGGAATAAAAATGATATGAGACATATAGAAAACAAAAGGTAAAATGGCAGATGTAAATCTAACTATATCAGTGATATTAAACATAACAGGATTAAACAAGTCGATAAAGTGGCCGGGATTGCCAGACTGCATTTACAAAGACCAAACTCTATGCTGTCTGCAAGAGGCACATTTTAGACTCAAAGATACAACTAGGTTGAAGGAAAGGTTGGAAAGGAATATGCCATGAAATAATAATCATAAAAGAGTTGGAGTGGCTCCAGGTTGATCAAACAAAAAAGACTTTTTAAAACAAAAAAAGTTACCAGAAATAAAGAGAAATGTTTCACACTGATAAAAGGCTCGATTTATCAGGAAGACGTAACAATTTTAAACGTACACGCGACGAGCCGCAGAGCCCCGAACCACAAGCCGGGGACACGGACAGGCTGGAAGAGGAAATGGAAGATTCAGGAACAATAGCTGGAGACTTCACTCCCCCACCCTACATAATGGTGGGACAGCCGGGCGGAAGGTCAGTGAGGAAACGGAAGACTCGAACACACGGTGGACGCCTAGACTGACAGACAGCAGCGGAACATTCCGCCAACAGCACAGCACGTGCCTTTCTGCAAAGTGCACAGAACCCGGATCTCCTGGGGCAGAGGGGGTGGGGAAGGGACCGGAGGCAGCAGGTGCATGTCCATTGAGGGAGGACAGTGCTCCTGGACACCGTCAGGTCCAGCATGGCCTAGACGGGTCCCCTGGTCTCACACTGACGTCTCCCAAAAGCCCCAGGAGCTACAAGCCAGCAGCAAAAAGACAAACGACCCAACCAAAGATTGGGCATAGGATCTGGAAAGACATCTCTCCACGGAAGACACACAAAGGCCAGCGAGCTCGTGAAAAGATGCCCACACCTCCAGTTAGCAGGGACCTGCGGGGCAGACCACAGTGAGAGACCACGTCACAGCCACTAGCGTGGCTGGCAGGAGGAGGAGATGGAAGGAAGGAAGGAAGGAAGGAAGGAGGGAGGGAGGGAACAGAATGAGTATTGGTGAGGATATGGGGAAATCGGGGGGTCGGGGGACAGATGGGAATGACTAATGGGTATGGAGTTTCTTGTGGGCTGATGAAAATATTCTAGAATTAGATTATGGTAATGGTTTGATTTTGCACTTCTATTAAATATACTAAAAACCATTGAATTCTGCATTTTAAAAAATCCCTAGGGGTATGAAATGGTAGGATTCCCATTTTACAGACGAGGAAACTAAGGTCCAGACACGTTAAGTGTAGGTCGTCTCATGGCTCTGCCCGACACCTCGGAAAGCTGGCTGAGGAAGCCTCGGGGCGGGGACTGGCCCGTCCACCGGCAGGCCCTGGCCGGCTCCTCCCCAGCCCCCACTCCAGGTCCCCCGCCAGAGCCTGCCCTGACCGCCCTCTTCCACGCAGCCCCTCAGTGGAGCAGGCGTGGGACAGTGGCAGGTGGCTGCACATCGAGCTGTGACAACCCGTTCATACACCTGAGGAGGGAGGTGACCCTGGGGGCAGGGCTAAGAAGATGTCACTGGCCCCAGGGAGGTCAGAGGCCCGAGCCCCCGACCCCTGGCCCCGCACACCTGGCCTGGGAGTGTGGGATTCCTCTAGTGCAGGCCGGGGTCATGCGGGAGGAACCGTGGGACCTCCGGTCTCCCGTGGGGTGCTGGGTGAGACAGGCAGGGTGTACTGAAGGCGCAGGCGGGGACGGGCGCAGGGACCCGGGAGCCACCATGTCTGCCGTCCAGCCTGCCTGTCCTCGCCAGCCCCGGACGCCCATGGCCCCCGCGAGGGTCTCCCATCCTCTTTTGTTAAAGAGCCCCCTGTCGTGGAGGCAGCACCCCGAGGTCCCTCCGGGTGGAAAGAAGCCCCTGAGGGTGGAGCCAGGGTCTCCGAGGAGGTTTTCTCCAGAAGGGCTCGACCTTTTCAGTTCTGTATTTGCTCACGGCTAGGCAAAGGGGGGCCGGTCGGAGGAGTCCGGTTTTGTGGCCGTCCAGCACTGAGTCACCGGGGACGTCCGTGGGTCCCTCGGAGTCGGGGCCACTTCAACTCGTCGGAACCTCAGGCCGGGCGCGGCTCAGCGACTCCCGCGACACCGCGGCCGGTGAAACGCTGACGGCGCCCGGTTCCCAGTGGCTGCGCTTCCTCCGAGTGGGATGGCGAGCTATGTAATTTCCAGGCTGATCAGATCCTGCCAGGGCCCGGGCACAGCCACGGAACCGTGGACTTGGAACAGCCCGGCGCGGCTGGCGCCTCCTCGCTGCCCAGCACGACGGCTCCCCACGAGGCCCTGGCCCCCGTCTGCAGGAAATAGACGCGGCCACAGCTCCGGCCCCTGGAGACAAACCCGGAGCTCACGGGAGACGGTTCCTGCCATTGGCTGATATCTGATCACCTGCCGGTGCCGCAGCCCAGGGGGAGGACCAGGCGCCTTCTTGGGGCGACAAGGCCATGGCCGGGGTCTCACTTCATCCCGGACGGAAACATCCCTCACGCCCTCGGCAGCTTCTCGCAGGGCCACGGGTGCTGCCGTGTGGATTTCTGTCCTTGCACGAGGCAGGGACCCAGAAGGTGCTCAGCACTGCTGGCGCCGTGGAAGGGAGAGGGGTGGCCACGGCTCTGCCTGCCTGTGATGGACAGTCCCAGGTTCTCAGCTGGACACCGGCTTTGGCCCGCAGTGTGGCCCTGGGGCCCTCCCGTCCACACTGCCTGGGCCCTGCCAGCTCCGGGGGCCTCCAGACTGCTGACGTGGTGCATCGTGGGGGCCCCCTGGGGCTGGGCTCCCTGGTCTCAGAGGGCCCCGACCACCACATCCACAGCAGCGGCGTGGGACCAAGCACACGGCGGGTGGAGCTGCGGCCGCAGGAGCAGGCTTCTGCCGGGCACTGCCCAGGGGCCTGGACTTGGAGCCGACCCCAGGCCCAACAGGGAATCTGAGAAAACTGAAGTGCCAGGCAGGAGGTCCAGGAGTTAGGAGGGGCTGGGGGCTCTCCAGGCCTCGTGTCCACTCCCTCTGTGGGTGTCTAAGCTCTGCGGCCCGAGAACGGGCAGAGAGGAGGCCAGACTGGGAGAGCTCGCTGCAGCCGGATCGCGGATGTGGCCGGGGGACCGGGGGCGGGGGCGGGGAGAGGTGGGATGTGGGAGGTGGGGCCGGCGGCCAGGCAGGGTGGGCAAGGCCTCGCGGGCCACACTGAGGAAAGCAACCTCACCAGCAACAGTGTCTTCAGAATTCCTGCTCCCGAGGGCCCAGGGCCTTCCGTCTGCCTCCGAGGGGCTCTCGGTCCCATTCCTGAGCCGAGACGGGCTGCAGGGGGCCGCGCCGGCCAGGTGGACAGCCCCATGGGGGGCGCCTCGGTGGGACGCACCCAGAGAGGCTGTCTGGAGAGAGGGAGGGCGAGAGGCTCTGAGGGCGTGAAGGCCACCCACCTGCCCCTTCCTGCGGCCCCAGCCCCGAGTTGCCCCCGCAGCTCACCCTGCCCCACCCGCTGCTTCCCCCGAGGTAGGTCTACAGCGGCTCAGCACTGTGGAAACTGGGTCCTCCTGGGACCAGCACCGACTTCAGGGTGACCTCGGGTATGTTACCCCCTCCGTGGTCTGAGTGTGTCTGTAGAGGGAGGCAGGTAGGTCAGGAGTCCCCAGGGTCCCCCAGGTGTTCTCAGAGTCCAGGAGGAGACACACTACCTAGCGCTCTGTGTAGGACGTCCCCAACTGACCCGAGCCCCAAAGCCCTCCCTGCGGGCCTGGAGGTCACTTCTGGAGGAGGACGGCAAACCAGTCCGCCCCTGTCGGGAGCAGCAAGGCGCAGTGGCCAGAGGGGCTGGGCCACCGCTGGGAGCCTGGGACCTGGAGCACGTCCAGCTCGCCCTCCGCAAGCGTCTCTGGAAGACGCACTTTGCCGGGCCACGTAATCACCCCCAGCCCCTCGCGCCCCTGGGAGATCGCGCAGCAGAACCGCGCCCCCGGCCGCCTGCCCCGGTGAGGGTGCTCCTCCTCCCGTGAACCCCGGCTGCTCCCGGGACCCGGGCGGCTGCACGCTCAGGCGTCGGACGTGTTTAATGACCACTGAGTATCGTGATTAGATATTAAAAATCTCACTGAGCCTTCGTAAAATAACAGGGACTGAATAATAAACTACCATAGTTATAAAGTCATCGAAACGTAATGAAATGGTGTTATTACAAAGGCTTAAATTTTAACGATGGTTTTTTAGTATGTCACTTAGTATGTAATTACAGTTACAAAGTAAGACAGAGTAACTACATGGAGACTTGGGGCCTTGCAGGGTCTGGGGGCTCCCAGCTCTACCCAGGGTGGGTGCGGGGAGGGGTGTCCTCCCGTGGCTGGGCCTCGGTCAGGGGTCTGGCCCAGCACAGCTGACCTTCGCTGGACTGGAGGTGAGGGAGGTTGGCAGGGAAAGCACTTGGGCCCATGAGGCCCATCGTGTCCCCTCGGCGCACACGGGCCAACGGCGACTGTGGCATACACAGGTCTCTGCCAGATGCCTGGGACCTCCTGCTGTGCGTGCAGAAGTGCCTAGAATTGAGCTTCCCCAAGAGCTGCCCTCGACCAGGGGCTCCTGGGACTCGTGGACGAGCGCCCCCGGCCCCCCCCGGGATTCGTGGACGAGCGCCCCAGCTCCCAGCCCCTCAGGCGGGTCACCCGGAGGCCCTTTCCCAGCTTGCTTCTCCCTCCTTGGACAGTGTCCCCTGCTCCTCCCAAGCAAACCCTCACCTGACCCAGGTCCCCAGGGACGCAGGGTGCTCAGTGGATGCCTGGGGACTGAGCTTGTGTCCTCGAGCCTACTGTGCGGGATGCAGGACTCACAGACCAGACCCAGTCCCCGCGATCGGGCAGAACACGGGAGTGTGTGCTGTGACAGGACGTGGTGACCTGCACATGGCTCTGCCACGCCTGGGAAGGGAGGCGCAGACAGAGGGGGACGTACTCACGAGCCCAGGGAAGCAGGTTCAGAGAAGTACAAGTCCGTCCAGGAGGGCGGAGACGCGGGTTCCTGTGAGGAACGACAGCCAGGCAGCTTCACTGGGAAAAGCGCTGCCGTGCACAGACTGAAACAGGCCTCCTCGAAAAGGAAGCCTGAGCCAGTTCCAGACAAGCCTGTGTCCTGATTGCAGTCTGAGCCTGAGTCCTATTCCCAGTCGGAGCCTGAGTCCTGGTCTCTCACTGAGCCTGAGCCAGTTCCAGACGAGCCTGAGTCCTATTCCCAGTCTGAGCCTGAGTCCTGGTCTCTCACTGAGCCTGAGTCCTGATCTCAGACTGAGCCTGAGTCCTGGTCCCTCACTGAGCCTGAGTCCTGATCACAGACTGATCCTGAGTCCTGGTCTCTCACTGAGCCTGAGTCCTGATCTCAGACTGAGCCCTGACCCCAGTTTCAGCGTTTCCAGATCTTTCTCACCCATTTCTCTTGGCACCTGAGGTCCCTCCTGGAGTTTTGCTCTGGGCTGGTGAGTTCCCCGAGTTCTGGAACATGAGTGTGGAGCACACGTTCACCCTCAGCCGCCTCTCCCGTCTGCCCTCCCAGCCCCTTCCCAGCCGGAAGAGGGCTCTGGGCTCTAGGCTGCGGACTCGCGTGGGGCCACTTGCTCCTCCTGGGCTGCCACAAAATTCCTCCTCACAGGGAGCTGCACCTGCCCCTGCCTCGCCTCTGGGCTCGGCCTCAGGGCCTGCCGGTGCCATCCGTGCCTCTGCTAGGACAGCAGTGAGTCTGGAGGTGGAGGCTGGACCCCCGGGTCTCGCTGAGGCCGGGCAGAGCAGCCCTGGCCCTGCCAGCTGCTGCTCATGCACCGGGATCCCAGGCCTCTCTCCAGCCCTGTCCTTCCCGTGGACACAGCTCCAGTCCTCATCCCGGATGGGAGGCCAGAGGGGAGCCCAGCCCGGGCCAGCTGCTGCAAAGGTGCCCTCGGTGGGCATGGTGCCCGCTGCGCAGGCTGCTGGCTGGGTACACACGCGCCAGGAAGACAGGGCCTGTTGCCTCACTGTAGATCATCCTTAAAAAAGAAACCAGAGACACCCCGGTGCCTCTCTGCGGCCCCATAAATCTGGAGAGGAGGGAGCTGCACTGAGAGCTCAGGCTTTTGAATTTTAAATGGCCAATTTGGTCAATGAATCAATTTCGCTGGGCTGAGGCGGCCGCAGATGAAAGCAGTTTTAAGACCTATTTAAAGTGGTGAGAGCCTTTGTCCGTGCCTTCCTCACACAGCCGCCCTCTAATATTTCATCTATATTCATTTTTATGGCTTTCCAAATTATAGATGTCAGCTAAAAAACTGAAAAGAGAGAGGGTGAGGAGGGGAGGGGAAATTCACCGCTGTTGGGGAGAAAAGCCAAGTGATCCCTCCAAAGCCAGCGCCAGGGCGAGACTCCGCGACCCAGCGCTGTCCTTCCGCGTCTGGGCCTCGGTCCCACGTCCCGTCCGAGGCCCGAGGCTGGGACTTGCTGACTCCGGGGCAGAGAATGGGGCAGACGTTCCCCCAGGGAGCTCGTGTCCTGGTGGGGAGAAGAGCGAGGCCCCCGGAAGCCGGAGGACAGGGACCCTGAGCCCGGGGCGGCTGCAAGGACGGGCTGCGGTGGGTGGAGCAGCCTCACCCGCACACACTGTCTTCCCAATTCCCACCAGGCCCAGACCACAGCCCCAGGCCACAATTCCCACCTGGGAATTCACGTTCTACTGATTTGGAACCATTCGGACCCAACCAGCTCAAACTTAATGTGCACATTGTCTTCGATAAACAAAGGCTTGCTCTGCAGTTTGTAGGGTAAAGAGAGCACCACGTGGGCACTTTCGACCAGGGTTTGGCACATTTTCCATAAAGGGCCAGCTGGTGGGATTTAGCCCTTGTGGGCCACACGGTCTCTCTCGCAACCACCAGCCTCTGCTGACGTAGACGGCAGACGGACAGACGCGTGTGGCCACGTCTGATAAAACCCTGTTTATCAACATGGGCAGCGAGCTGGCTCTGGCCAGCAGGCCCCAGTCTACCGACCCTGCGTCTAAATACCGCAGTGAACCCACTTTTCTGCACTGTCCATTCCCATCCGTGAAGTTTTCACTTTGGAAATTTCATTTGCACTTCTAGGAATTCCACTTGGAATTTTTATGTTTCCTATTTCTCTCCTCATTCTGTGCATGTTTTCCTTTAAATCCTTGAGCACATAGAACACCTTTGTAACAGGCGTTTTAACATCCTCGTCTGCCTTTACATCGTCTCTGCCATTTCCGGGTCTGTCTCTGTTGACGGATCTTTCTCCTGTCTGCGGGTCACATTTTTCTACTTCTTTGCTGGTCCAGCGCAACGGGATGGGATTCTGAACATCACGTGGGCAGTGCACACTGCTGAGTGCTGGGTTCTCTTACATTCCTTTGAAGAGCGTTAGGCTTCGTTCTGGGAGGCAGTTAAGTCACCTGCAGATAAGTTTGACCCTGCCGAGGCTTATTCTGGTGCTTGTGAGGATGAGTCTGGGGCAGCCTTTCCTAGCGGTCGAGCCCCACTGCTCAGGTAGGACTCCGCAGGGTCTGCCCTGGACGCCCCTGTGTTCAGTGAGTTCTCTCCGCTCTGGCTGGTGGAGACATAAGTGGTTCTAACCAGCCACCTTGCAGCTCTCCGATAACTTCATCTCCTCTGAGTCGCTCTTGGAGTTCCACCCCATACATGGGGCAAAGACCCCCCCGGGGCCCCCTCTGCAGAACCCTGGACCTCTTTTTCTGCCTATCTCCCTCTTCTCTGGTGTTCTGCTCTGCAAATCCTAGCCATCCCAGCCTCCAAAATCCCAGTCTCTGTCTCCCCAGCTCTGTGAGGCCACCGGGCTCCATGTGGACAGAGGACAAAGCTGTCATTGGTCTTAAGGACAGAGATCGGAAAACTGAAGAACTGTCTGGCCATCTGAGAGGAGTCTCCAAGTCGGTACTAAGGAAGCAGGTCGACCGTGGGCCTGGCCTCTCCGTCACAGTCGGCCACCCACAGCCCAGGCAGCCACCCGGGCATCGTACCCGGGCAGAGAGCCGGGCCACCAGCGGGCCACTCCATTGGTTTCCCTCTGATTGGGCGTCTCAGGCCTGCACCGCTTGCTGTCCAACATCTGAAACAGTTGCTCTGTGTTTTCTGCCCGGTTTTCTAGCTGTTTAAGGCAGGAGAGTCGGTCTGGGCGCTGTGGTGGGAGATACACCCACTGTTTCCACCCTGTGAGGCGCTCACTTCTCTCCTTCCCCTCTTGCTTGGCTGCTTTAACGGGGTCCCCCTCCCCACATGCTCCCCTCGCCAGCCTGCACCCCACCCTCCTCCAAGCTCCCTGGCCCTGGGCTCAGCCTCAGACACCATCCCTGCCCCTCTGCCCCACCCTGATGTGGTCTTCAGCTTTCCACTGCCTCCTGCGCCCTCCCTAGTGACCTCCCCGGTGTGGTGTCAGCCAGCCCTGGACACTGACAGCAGCCAGCCTGCCTCGGCCCAGACCTTGTCTCCCCAGCTCCACACTCTCTGCAGCCTCCCACCTCCCTTGGCCCTTGAAGGTGACCCTTCTCCTAGGCGCTGCCAGCAGGGCAGCTGTCCCCAGCCCAGACCCCTTCCCTCCTGCTCCCTCCCCAGCCCCAGGAGTAACCCCCTCATGCAGAGCAGCCTGTGCGAGTGTCACCTTCACTGCGTATGGCCACTATCCTCAGGGTGGGACCCTGAGGCTTGTCCAGGAGCAAGAGGCTGAGAAGGGCAGAGACGGCAGGTCACACGTGGCCCTTAGGTCAGGACGGGGCAGAGACCAGGCTGGCTCAGGGACGAGCTTCTCCTGCGGCCCAGCGGCCCCGCCTAGGCCCCACCTGCTCCTGGGCTGTGTCCACAGGGAACAAGCAGGAGACTATGCCCGCACAGAGATCCCGCGAGCAGGAAACCCTCAGCCTGCGCTCTCCCCGCTGCAGCCGCCCTCGGCCCAAGACCAGCAGCCCTGCGTGTCTCACCGGCCCTCTCAGTCTATCTCCACCTGCCACCTCCGCCACTCCGTGGTTCTGTGGCCTGGGCCGGTGGGAAGGTGGGAGTCCCCTGCTGTCAGGAAGGCCCAGGCCTCCCACTGCCGCTGGCTCCAGCTGCAAGGAGACAGCTCCCCACGCGGGCTCCCTCGGGCCACTCCCCACCTGCGCACACGGCACTTTGGCAGCAGCCGGCTCTGGGCCCACCTGGGCTTCCTGAATCTCCCGTGATGCCTGTAATCTGGTATTTTGGAGGCGCTGAGGCACAGGCGATTTTATGACTGCAATAAAACCAGCAAAGTGATCCTCCGATGGATCTTAATGAGCTCCGTCTCCCCCGACGGAGCCGGCAGGCTGTGACCCATGTATGAGGTCAAAGTGAATGTCACACTGTCCCCGGCAGAACCAGAGGAGCCATCACCATGGTGCCCACCCTAATCTGCTGTAGCATCCGGCAGGAGTGATCAGAAGATACCACGCAGGAAATTGTTTTCACCTCCTCGTAACCATAACGACAGATGAGAACTGGTCCTGCACTTCCCGGCAAGTGTCTTTGTCAAGGTGCGACCAAACAGAAGAGGCAAAAGAAGAGGGCAGTTCTGGGCCATGGGGCGCTGGGGGGATGTCGGGGTTTGGGGCCCCCATGGGTCTAGTTCCCCTCCTTTCTGGCCCCATGGAACAAGGATGGCTTGGAATGTTCCAGAGGGTGGACAGGGGTGGGGGAGGAAGGTGGACCCATGGAAATGCGCACGTCTGGGCATCCTGTCTGCTGTGGCGGCCGCCTAGGCAGAAGCTGAGCTGCCCAGAGCCTCACTTCCTGGGTTACAGCCAAACTCCCTGCCCCTGTCATTCCCTAACTCTGACAGCACCGGGTCCAGACCCGCCCCCAAACCACAAATCATCGCTGAGAGAAATGAGAGAAGAGCTGAATGACAGAGAGGTGTACCACGTTCATTGACAGGGGACCCAGTGTGGCCAGAATGTTCCATCACCCCAGACGATCAATAGACTCAAAGCAGCCTCATCAAAACTCCACGGGCTAGCCAGGCGCCATGGCTCACGCCTGTAATCCTAGCACTCTGGGAGGCCGAGGCGGGTGGATTGTTTGAGCTCAGGAGTTCAAAACCAGCCTGAGCAAGAGCAAGACCCTGTCTCTACTAAAAAAAATAGAAAGAAATTAATCAGACAACTAAAAATATATAGAAAAAATTAGCCAGGCATGGTGGCACGTGCCTGTAGTCCCAGCTACTCAGGAGGCTGAGGCAGCAGGATCGCTTGAGCCCAGGAGTTTGAGGTTGCTGTGAGCTAGGATGATGCCACGGCACTCTAGCTCGGGCAAAAGAGTGAGACTCTGTCTCAAAAAAAAAAAAAAAAAAAATTCCACGGGCTAAACTGATCCTAAAATGTATTTGGAAGTGCCAAGGACCTGGGAAAGAGAAAGGAATTCTGGAAGAATCGAGTGGGACTCACACTACCTGATTCCAAAAGGTCGCACAGCCTCAGACGTCACGGCAGCGCAACACGGGTGGGCAGTGGACCCCAGAGAGGGGAACAGAGTCTGGGGTGCAGGGCTAACTCGTGGGTGCCCTGCCTGTGGATTTTGATGAGGCCTCCAGGACAACTGAATAAAGAAAGGAGAGTCTCTTTGACAAATGGAACAACTGGACAAACATGTGCGGAAAATGAACCCCAACCCCTTCCTCACACCACACAGAAAAATTAACTTAAGGTAGATCGGAGATCCAAGTGTAAAAGGCAGACAAAGAAATATCTAGAAGAAAGCGTAGGAGAAAATCTTCACAATGCTGAGGTAAACAAAGACTTTTTAGAAAGGACACAAAAGGCTCTGGCCAGAAAAAAAAAAATGACAAGTGGAATTTCATCAAAATTTAAAATTTCAGGTCATCTAGACATTGTTAAGGACACAAAAAGGCATTCCACAGACTGGGAGGAAGAAAAATATATATATATTTACACACGCGTACATCTTCTATCCAGAATACATGAGGAATTCTCACCCAGCAATAGTAAAATGACAAGCAACCCAATCAAAAGCTGTAAAAAACTTGAACAAATGCTTCACAAAGCGGATATACGTGTGGCTGATAAGCACACGAAAAGATGCTCAAGTCATTAGTCGTCAGGAAATGTAGGTCAAATCTCCAGGAGAGAGTCCGAGGGCCACTGGGCCGACAGCGCCAAGTGCTGCTGTGCCGAGTGGGGCGCAAAGCGACGCGGCCCGTGGAAGTCTGCCCGGCAGTTTCCTACCTGGTTAAACGTCCACCTGCCCTGTGGCCCTGGGGTGTCTACTCAAAAGAAAAGACATTTCTCCCAAAAAGACTTGGGCTGGAATGTTGACGGCAGCTTTATCCGTGATAGAGGAAACGGGAAACCACTCACAGGTGCAGGAACGGCAGAAGCACAAGCACGTTTTGGCACATTCGTAAAACGGAACGCGACTCTGCAGTGAGGAGGAAGCCACATGGGTAGATCCCGGGAACATGGCGCCAAAGAAAGGAGCGGAAACCGTGGCTGCCGTGCGAGTCCGTGCACTGGCGGTTCTGGGACGGGCGGAACCAGGATAACGACATGGGCGCGGCGGCTGGTGGTTTTCCGTGGCGGGAGCGCCGGGCGCAGTCCGCTTCTGGGAAGAGGAGCACGCTCTGTGAGTCGGTTGGGTGTTGGACACACGCACGTGCTTTTGTCACGACTCATTCAATTGTGTCCTTACAATCTGTGTATTTCACTTCACATAAAATCTGTTTCATAAAAATCCATCCTCCCCAAAAGGCCATGACGGTAGCTGGACAGGCTGCTCCCTCTGTCCTCAGCGGCCCGACCCCTCCAAGCACAGACCCAGCGGCCATATGCTGGCTCTGCACCCCCTCCAAGGCCCAGCTGGCGCACGGTGCCCTGTCCCCAGCGTGGCCCCTCTGAGATGAACCCACGGGCCTTGACTGGGCCCACCCCGCAGGAAGCCAGGCCCTGCACCTTCAGAGGCCACCAAGACTGACTCAGTAGCCGATGGGGCGGAGCAGAGGGATCAGAGCGGCCAGGCAACAACCACCCACCCTCCCGGCCTCCTGGTCCCCCACCTACCCGGGCACCAGCCAGGCCCGGGAGACTCCCTCAGGGCTGGTGCAGGCCTGGAGCCCCCACCCCCAGCCAGGCCAGGCGAGGACGAGGGTCCCGCAGGCAATTTTCTCCAGAAGCAAATGGAGAGAAATTGCTCTAACAGGCACACAGCCTCTGTTTCGAGCTAATTTCCACATAATAGAGTCAAACTACTTCCCTTTCCTCCCCACTGTCTCCTCTGCATAATTTGACAAATTGCAAAGCGATTTGATTCAGGGCTCCAACATCCGCAGGCGTGGGGGTGGGGAGCGGGCAGAGGGCCCCACACGTGCCGCCGCCTGCGCCACTCCAGGGAGGACAGTCCGGGGACTGCCAGCTCCTGGTGCCCATGGCCACCCCACAGCCCACCTTCAGGAGGTCTCGCGGCGGCAGGGGTGGGACAGGGGCGGGCCAGGCCGCTCCGCATTCCGCCGCCGTCCCTGGCAGAGGCCCATCTGGGAAGGGCGGCCGCCACACAGTCAACGCACAATATGTCCTGCGGGCCTTGCCAGGGCACTCCTGGCTCTGAGCTGGCGCCTGGCAGGCCCAGCCCTGAGCCCAGCCAAGACCGCGGCTCGTGCCTGTGCTGCCGACTTGGCCGCGCGGTGAGAGGCAGCTGGCGCTTGGTCCCCTGGCCAGGCCACATGCACGCCCCGTGCTCGTCCCATCCCCAGCTCCAGCCACCAGGCCCGGACCCCTGCCCACCTGGGCGCTTCTCTCCTGTGTCTCTCCCCCTCCACGGATCTCGGACCCCCCACTCCACCCCAGGACGGGCGTGGCCCTACCGCGCAGGGCGAGCGTGCACATCGTGCGCAGTGGACGCGAGAGCAAGTGCGTGCGCACACTGGGGGCCTGGGGCACCAAGCGCCTCGAGGCCCCAGGCAGACCTCACGCCGGCGAGTGAGTCGCAGAGAAGAATGGAGGACAGCGGCCTTCACGGAAAGGATTCTCTGTCCTTCAATGCTTCAAACGAGGTCGTTAAGTCCGGGTCACGATCTTGACCGGCGCTCACGTCAGCAGCACGCAGACGGCACGCTGAAGCATGCGCGGCATTGAAAGGTGAGAGCCCCCGCTCACTACGCCCACAGCCTCAGCCCCGCGGCCTCCCCAGAGACGTGCCTTGCGGGCCATCTGGTGAACACCTTCCAGATCTTTCCGGGCGCTGGCAGGCAGACGCGAGCAAGACAGATGCATGCGATGAGGGAAGTTATGGGATGGAGTCCCACCTGCCGTGGGTGTGTCCCCTGTATTTGCACTTTCCTTACATGTCGCGTGAAGGAGCAAGATCACGCCTAACTCGGGAAACAAGTGCTGTGTTTTCTAGCGTCCCCCGTGGTGGGGCATCTGTTTCCAGTGGGGGGCCCGGCTGGAGTGGGCAGGGCCACAGGCTGAACGCGGACCGTCGACAACCGGGTGGCAGGCGCCTGATCCAGGACAACTCTGCCCAACAGACCCCGCCCACGAGGCCGCCGGGTCAGGATCGGTCGCCCGCGGCACCAGTCCCGGGACAGAGCGGGCAGCAGGCAGGGAACGCCCTGGGGAACAGTGGGGGGACTCTGGCCACAGGGGGATTTCAAGGACCCTCAGGGAGTCACAAGATCCTTCTGAAAGCTGAGGAGGTCTAGGGAGAAAGATCAAGACCAAAGCCCAGGAGCTGGCAGGAGCCAGGAGCGCCGGGCCGGCGTCCCCTGAGAAGGCCGCTGCAGAGGGAATCCCACGGCAGGGGAGGGGCAGGGGCTGGGCGGCCACGGGGAAGGTGGACAGGGACAGGGTAGCTGGGGGTGGCTTCTGCATGCTCCAGGCCCCCGGTGACGAGGGCGGAGCCATGGGGCGGGGCCAACTGAGGACATCGTTTGGAGATGGGGACATTTTTGAGGCTGGCATATGCTCGGGATGCAAACGATTGAGATGTCAGCCGCAGAGACGTAATTAAGAAGGTGGGTCTTTTGCCAAAACAGCCACCGAGTTCCACAGCCAACAACGTGCAGGGCGGGGGACGGTCTGCTTCCGAGATGAGTTTGCCCCCGCAGGGCAGCTAATTGGGAGCAGACGCCGTGGCGCGCGTTCAGTCGGCCAGTCATTTGCGGACACAGGTGCGCCCGGACACCCCGCCAGGCCGGGGCGGGGGAGGGGCGGCCAGCGGAAAGTCCTCCCGATCCTCGCCGCTGACACAGGAGAGCAAGCCGCCAGGGCCAACGTCACTACGCCGGGCACCCAAAGTGCGAGTGGTGCTCAGGCCCGAGAAAGAAGGGGTGGGTCAGCAGGTTCTGGAAGGCCTGTGAGCAGGAGGGGCTCGTGCAGGTGGACGGGAGGGCTCGCCTCTCCAGGCCGGAGGACCAGTCTGAGCAACGGGGGGCACCATGGTTGGGGGGCTGGGTGCTGGTCCCCTGGGCAGGCTGGAGATCGGGGCCACCCGGGGACATGGCAGGACTTAAGAGGCCGGATCGGCGACAGACGGTGGTGCGGCCAGGACCACCGACCAGAAACCCACCGTGAGGCAGCAGCAGTCCTGGGGCTGGTCCAGCGGCATCTACACAACCCCAAGAACACAGAGTGGGGCTTCAGACCCAGGGAGCACCACGGCCCCCTGTGGCTCCCCGGCCCAGACCCTGTTCACACTGACACCCAGGGTCCCTGAGATCCCTGAGTCACCCGGAAAAACCATACAGGAACCCTGCCCAGGAGAGCTGCCTGGCAGGTGCCCAGATGCTGCCCGTCACCACCTGTGGTTAAGTGACAAAAGGTCACCCTCACGGCAGACCATGGGTTAACTCAGTCGTGCAGATGCCGGTGACAGCCCCGCAAATGATTTATTGATTTTTTTAAAATAAAAATACGCCGCATTCTCTGGCGTGGGCACAGACCAGTCACGTGCAGGGACCAACTGGACGGGAAGTGCTGGTTCACACCAGATGCGCCGACAGTCCCACGCCACAGGAGCAGCACTCGCTCGCCGCAGTAAGGTGCCGTCACCCGACGCGTCCCCCATGGCACACGGACACGGCCCTCCGGGCATCTGAGGGCCCCACTGAGCACCCATCCTGCCAGGTGCCCTGGCGGGTGCACCGGTGCTGCAGAGCGGCCCCGCTGAGCTGGGCCGTAGCTGGGCATGGCTGGCGGGTGTCCCCACGGAAGTGGCAGGCATTTCCCCTGGGTGGGGCTCAGCACTTGGAGCCATTTCCTTCAGCCTGTAAACGCATCGTGCCATTGTCCTCTGGGTCCCGTTGTCGCCGCTGAGAAGCCGGCCGCCAGCTGTTAGCTGCTCTCGGAAGACGGCCTGTCTCCTAGCTACTCTGAAGGTTTCCTCCTTGTCTTTTGTTTTCCGCGTGCCAGCAGAGGGTTTTGTAGGTTGTGTGTCTCACTCCTGCTGGGAGCTTGCAGAGTCTGGGGCCTGCAGCCGGGCAGGGAGAACTTGCCAGGCAGCGTCAGGGCCTCCTCAGGGCCGCCCCGTGGATCGGGGGCTGTTCGAGGGCAGCTCTGCAGAGAGGTGGGGGGGCAACCTGCACCAATAACGTGAGGCACCACCTTCACCGGGCAGGGGGGCTCTGCAGGCTGCTTCAGATGGCAGCGCACCCGGCACTGACCCGCCCTCCCTCTCCCCCTCCCTCCGCACCCCTCCCTCTCCTCCCTCTCTGCCCCCACCCTGCTCCTTGAGGTCCTGCACAGCAGCCAGAGCTGGCGTCTGACCTGGGGACAGGTCACTCGTGGGCTGGCCTGTCCATCTGCTGCTGCCCGTGTGTCCTCCAGAACAGCGTCTGAGCGGTGCTGAAGTAGGAAAAGGCCCCGCAGTCGCTGAACAGTCACGAAGAGCCCCAAGCCCAAGGGACAGGCGTCCTGTCTCCCACCCCACCTGAACCCTTCGAACCAGAACCGCTCCTCGCCGGGTGCCGGCTCCCTCTGCGTCTGGACCCCGAGCTGCAGCCAGCCTGCCGTGAGTCACCTGCCCTGTGCCCCTGGCCCAGCTCGCCCCAGTGACTGTCCAGGCTGCCACGTGCTCTGAGAGAGGACAAATGTGCCCCCTGGGCGAGGTTCCACAGGCCTGGGTTCCCTGGCAGCTCGACTAGCCGCAGGAGCGCAGCCCCCTGGTGGGCGGAGACGGGGAAGGTGCTTCCAGAGAAGGTGGCCACACACTTCAGGAGGCCTCAGCATCTGTGAGAAGGGGCTACTGGCACCTGCCTGTGCTTCCCCAGTGACTGGGAGACTTGGACA
The DNA here is from genome assembly GCF_000956105.1 of Propithecus coquereli. Taxonomy (NCBI): domain Eukaryota; kingdom Metazoa; phylum Chordata; class Mammalia; order Primates; family Indriidae; genus Propithecus; species Propithecus coquereli. Next base: position 329,052 of record NW_012148130.1, on the reverse strand, counting down.
CCATCTCCTGCCTCCCACTGCCATTCCTAGGGGAGGCTTTTGGTTCTGAGAGCCCCAGGACTTGGCAAGGTGAAGGCCGGCAGACAGCAGGGCTAGAATTCCCCGTCTTCCACCAAGCCCCGCCCCAACTTCCACCAAGCCCCGCCCCCAACTTCCACCAAGCCCCGCCCCCAACTTCCACCAAGCCCCGCCCCCAACTTCCACCAAGCCCCGCCCCCAACTTCCACCAAGCCCTGCCCACACAAGCCCCATACCCTGCCTGCTTTGTTGGCAACGGAGGCTTTGGGCTGGGTGGGGCCGCCCGCGGGCTGGATTTGGTGGGGAGGGGAGCTGTTCCCAGAACAGAACACAGGATGTGCACCAGCAACAGCAACAAAAACACGCAAACAGCTTCAAGCTGTTGGTTTAGAACAGCCGAGTTCCCCGGAAAACACAAGCAGGCTCCAGAGGCCACCCGGGAGCCTCCGGCACAGCTACCGCGAGAGACGCCACATGGGCGGGGCGGCCTGTGCTCCGCGGGCTTCTCACCGGGGCCAGGCGGAGGGTGGCGCCTGCAGCCTGGCAGGGGCTCCGACGGGCGACAGGGTCCCCGCGGCCCTCACAGCATCCGGGAGCCGGATTCCAAGGCACGCAGCGAGGCTCTGGGGGGGGGCGGGGGCTGCTGGTCTCATTGCGGGGACACCGCACAACGCACACAGGTCACGCGTGTCAAAGTGTCCATTTTAAACACGTGTAGTGAATTGCATGTCAATTATGCCCCAATAAAGCTGTTTTAAGAATCCATTTGAAACTTGGAATTCACCACCAAGAGAATACGAATGAGAACCAGGCCCTCCAAACACTGGAGAAAAAACAAACAGCAAAGAAAACAGCTCGCACAGCCAAAGAGGGAAAGGAAACAGAAACAGCGTAAACAGCAGACGTGGCAGCAACACGTCTGTCCCGACAACAAACATTCTATTTAAAGAAAACAATCCGAGTGTGCTCCCTTCTTCGCACTGGGCGCACCCACGGCAAAAGCCTTGAACGCTGACGAGAAAAGAGTAAGCACACGCTCGGCGAGCGTGGACAGCGAAAAGAGGGACGGTAACATTCGTGTCAGACAAAGCCAGGGCACTGGCGGGGACACGGCGGGCCCCTGTCCCGGGGAGCAGTTCAGGCCCGACCAGGCCACAGCGAGTAACTCACCGTCCAAACCCACAAAGCAAAACCTACAAGAAATACAACAGGCTCTGCCGCTCAGTGTAAATCACATTTGTCTAATTCTGTCACTTCTCGACTTTGAATGGTGAGGTTGCTTCCAAGTGGGAGAAAAGTGACACCCCCCAGCACAGACTGTCGGGGCACGCCCTGCTGGCTGGTGGGAGCTCAGCACCCCCAGCTCCGCGCTGGGCTTCAGGAGAGGCAGAGCCTCCGTCTTTGGCCTTGGGAGCAGCAGCGTGAGAACATTCCTCCTCCTGGGGGCAAACCCAGCCCGGAGGAGGCTCTTCTGCCTCCCAGGTCTCCTGTCTGAGGTCGCCCTGGGAGGGGTTGGTGCCCGCCTTTCTGCAGCTCCCCGACCCACGGAGCCAGACCTGCAGGTTTGCCTAGGAGGGGATTAGCGTGTTCTGCAACTCGAATGCTTTCTCATCGGAATAAATGCCCGTATGGAAGACGCCCCTCGGCCAGGTGCGGTGGCTCACACCTGTGATCTTAGCACTGTGGGAGGCCGAGGCAGGAGGATCATTTGAGCTCAGGAGTTTGAGACCAGCCTGAGCAAGAGTGAGTCCCAGTCTCCACTAAAAATAGAAAAAATTAGCTGGGCATGGTGGGTGCCTGTAGTCTCAGCTACTCAGGAGGCTGAGGCAGGAGGATCGCCTGAGCCCAGGAGTTTGAGGCTGCAATGAGCTATCATGACACCACTGCACTCCAGCCGAGGCAATAGAGTGAGACTCTCTCAAAAAGAAAAAAAGAAAAGCAAAAGAACAGACGCCCTTGTCTGCAGTCGCGGCGTAGTAAGAATGTCAGGCGGCCCTGCTGAGCACGAAGCCAGACACCTCTGGGCCCCACGCCCTGCGTGGTTTTGTTGGCTAAGGCCCGGCGGCGTCCCGTGAGAAGCCAGCCGGTGCCTCTCAGGGTTCTGCGAACCCCGGGGGTGACGCCCTGAGCTCACTCTGGCCAAGGCCCCCGGCCCCAGCAGGAGCCACCTTCCCCCACCCTGCCTCACCCTCCCGAGTCTGCGGAAACCCAGGTGGGGTCGCGACCTTCTTCCTTCTTTGCCCAAACGCTCCCCTGAGCCGGCTCTGCCGCTCTCTGGGACGTGGAGCGAGTTTGCAGCTCAGAAAGGCGACCGGCCCCTCCCGTGGGTACCTGAGGCGGGAGGCCGAAAGTCCTTCCCCACCAGCCAGAGTAGCTCCTGCCGCCGCGTCCGCCGAGCCCACGCCGCTCCCGTTCCTGCGCCCGCCCCTCCGTGGTTCCCAGCCAGTCCCGCAGCCGCTCACGGGTCCTTCCTGAACACGGACGCGGAACTCCAGCCCCTCCCGCGGAGAGTCCCGGACTGGGCCTGCTCCAGCCCAAGAGCCACGTGCGCCCGCACCCCCGCCTCGCGCTGTCCCGGCTCTGGGAGGCTCACGTCCGCCACCATCACCCCTAGTCAAACGGGGAAACCGAGGCAGGGAGCGAGGCTGAGGGACTTGGCCAAGATCGCAAAGGGAGTGTGGAGTCAGGATCGAAAACGGGTTTCTCTCGCATGCTGACTCCAAGTGCGAGCCAGACATTTAAAACGCAGACTCCTGAGTGTCTGCCGCGCCCCGAGCGCGACCAGCGGCTGCTCCTTGGGCTCTGAGCCCCGCCCGGTGCCCGTGGAGCTAAAGGCGCCCGGCCCGAGGCGGGGGGTGTGAGTGCGTGTCCGCCTGTCCCTCTGCGAGCACCTGGCTCTGGCGGCTCAGACCCCTGCCCTCCCCCACAGGGCACCACCCGCCCCTGACGCGGCCTGGGGAGGCAGAGGCCCCACCGCACCCCTGCTGAATGACGCACCCTCGACAATGAGGCTGTGTAGACCGGAAGCAGCCTCTGCCCCTGCCCCTTCCTGGCTGCACTGACAGCCGAGGGGGAGGTGGGGACACAGGGCAGCGGTCCCTGTGTAGGGCACAGCAGCCCCCGCACCGGGCACCGTCCCTGCTGGCAGGCGCCAAACCCCCTCCCAGGATGTGGAGGCGGGAGGGACGGTCTGAAGCGTTATGTGTGGGCTGGAGCCGACTTGGCTCTCCCGGTGACAACCTGCCTCGCTCCAGATGGCTCCACGCGGTCGTTAGCATGCTAATGTATTCTGACTCGTCGCGCTGCCGCGCAGGCTGGCGCACACCTCGCTGGGTGCCGTGAGGAGCGCGCCCGCAGGCCCTGCCTCCCAGCTGGAGTGGGACCCTCGCCGGGGCTGTCGCAGACGCCGAGGGGATGAACAGGGGGAGCAGTTGGGGATGTGTCTCCGGTGGCAGCCTGAGCAGGTTATGATTTCAGCCCTGCCTGTCACCGTGAGGTCTCCGTCTGTGACAGAACCCTCAACCAAGGCCGGGACGCGGCTCTGAGGACGCGCCAGCTGTGGCCAGGCGGAGATAAAATACAAAGCAGGCGGCTGCAACCCAGACCCAAAGCAAACAAGGACGGCCCTTGGCGGTAGATCTGTCCGTCTGTCCGTGGTCCGCAGTGGCTCCGTCCCCACCGCCACAATGAACAAGCGGGAGGGGCAGGGCAGAGCCTCCCGGGCACCCGCGCCAGGCAGGGTCACGCGGGCAGCTCTACTCTGACCCTGACGCCCGTGGGGGCCGCAGCGACCCTCCCTGCTGTTCTGGTCCCCTCCGGAGACTGGCTCCTCGTCCCTGCCTGACCTCAGCTTCTGGGAGACCCGCCCCGCGAGGGAGAGGCCCCCGACTGCAAAGGCGTCACTCTGGTCCAGCCCACCGGGCAAAGCTCACTTCAGGGCCGCCCCATCTGCCGGGGACCGGGGAGGCGAGGTCTTCCAGCCGGGCGGAGGCTCCAAGTGAAACGCAGGACCCAGCCCGGCAGCCCGCACCCGGCCCAAGCCTCTCTGGGCCGCCCTCCGACCCCAGCCTGTGACCCCACCCCATCGCTGCCCCCACCCTTCTCCACCTCGGGGCTTCCTGCCCCAGACAGGAGACAGGAGACAGCCTGGGTGCAGTGTCCTCAGCACCCAAGCCCTCCACCTGCGGGGAGTCCCCAGGCCCTGCAGGGACGGAGCCAGCTCAGGCCTCCCCAGGGCTCCGAGCCACGTGGGCAGTGAGAACAGGTCTGTTCTGTTCGGCTAAGGAGCCTGATGCCAGGCCCTGGGCCCCTCACCCTGGGCAGCCCCCTGTGCTGGCCATGAGGACGCCTGGGATGTCAGCTGGAGGTAGGTGCCAGGGGGCCCTGCCACCCTCAGGGAATGCACTGGAGTGGGGGGGCCCTGAGGACCGGAGGCCGTGCGGGCGGGGGTTCCGGGGAGAAGGGCAGCACCCAAGGCAGAGCCTGCTGGCGTCCTGCATGCGCGGACACCCCTGAGCCCACCTGCAGCCCGGGGGCCTTCCGACAAGAAGAGGGGTGGGGAGGGGCTCCCGGGGCACCTGGCGCCCTTGAGGATCTCGCACACGGAGCCTGTCGCCAGCGACACTCATCTCCGCGTCACCAGAGGGACACCCGAGGGTGAGCAGGAGGCGCTGCCACCTGGCCCTCCATCCACGGCACCTGGAGAACCCCGGCGTCCTTCCTCCCAAGCGCCGGGCGGCAAGTTCAACCCCGCCCGCCGCCGGCTGGGCGAGGAGGCCACCCTCTGTGCCAGCACACCGGGACAGTCCAGCTCTGCCCGGGGTCCCTGCGCGATGTCAGGAGCACCTCTCCTGCTCTCGACAGTCCTGGCTGGACAGTACGTTACGTGGCACTGAGAGACACTATTTCCCCTGTTCTCGGGGACAGTCAGGACAAGCACCTAAAACGGGAATGAGGTTCTGTGCAGAGACCCCTTGGGGACAGAGTCTCAGCAGGGCTCCGTGGGAGGGGAGGTTGGACGCACAGGTGTGCTGGGCCCACGAACGCGCTTGCACGCCAGGCTGGGGTAGGGTTTGCAGGACACAGGGAGCCACCGGATGTCCTGGAGTGATAATGTGAAACGTTCGACAGGTGCCTCGTCCTTGCAGGGAGGACTTTGAGGCGGCCGAGGCCATCTGCCGGGCTCCGCTCCCTCTTACCTGCTGGGGAGGACTCCCCCCGCCCCCCGGGAGCTGGATGAGCGGCAGAAAGAGGAAGAAAGTTGTGACATGAAATCGCCGCCCACGGCAGAGACGAGCGTCTGCAGAGGCTGCCCCGTCACGGCTCTGTCCTCCGGCCAGACTGGGGAAGTGTCCTTTTTGTCACCTGGACTTCTAGGTTCTGCCCATTTTCCGCGCCTGGCTCCTGAGACTCCCCATCAATTCTCTGAGCCACCTGATACCTGGCCAATAAACTCCTTTTTCCGCCGGGATGACCCCCAGTTGGATGCTGTTCCTCGCAGCCAGGACCCGTGAGTGACTCGGTTGCCGGTCCCAGGAGCGGGGCGAGGGTTACAAGCTGCCGCAGGAACGGTGCGGGGCGCGGCCTGGCCTGGTCGCAGGGCCTGCGCTTAATGAGGCCTCACTGACGTTCACAAGGGGAATATTCTCACCCAGGTGTGCGGCGCTAACGCAGCCGATTCCCCGGGACAGCCTGGAGGGGCCCGCGGCTCTCCGCGCAGGGGTGCAGGGCGGGGGATTCGGACCTGGGCGGCTGCTGCTGTCAGAACTTGGAGCCGCAGAGAACGCGCAGGTCGAATCCCTAAACTCCGGCTCAAAGCGCAGACCGAAGCCCAGAAGCTGCCAGGGCCACACGGCAGGCGCCCAGCTCTCAGGGCCTGGTGGCCAGAACCACCCTCCAAGCGGACTCCTTCGGGTCGGCGCCTTACGACGTCAGCTTCGGGACGCGCAGCCTCGGAGCGTGTCTGGCGCAGGGCAGGGCGGCCCCGGAAAGCGAGGGCCCATGGGAAGCAGAGGGGCCCTGAAGGTCACCGTGGGCCCCCAGTCAGGGAAGGTGTGGGGACCGGAGCACGGGTGAGTTCTGACCTCCACCCCCTTGGCGCAGCCAGAGGGCGCCCAGCCCCCGCCCTTCTTCCCTGGGTCCTGAGGGTGTAGTTGGGGTCCCCGCACTGGCCCCCGACCCCGGACTAAGGAGGAGCACGGTGGGGGCCCGGCAGCCAAAGCCCGGAGCTCCCCCACATTCCCGGAGGAACGAGCGAGCTGGTGCCGCCCCAGAGGCTCGGAAACGCTCCGGTTCTCCCTGACGCTCCCAAGCTGCTTGTGACGCGATTGTCATGAATGTAGCCCGGAGCGGATCCAGTGGCAGCTGCTGTTCCAGATGTGGGGTCCTCACGGGAGACTGCGCCGGGCACCTGGCAGCCAGCACGGAGTGGTTTCCCCTGCGTTCCAGAAACACAGGATTCCTGGGATCCTGGGGCTGGATGCGTCTCCACCACCTCCTCCCAGGCTCCCGCTGGCGCCCTCTGTGCCACGGTCTGGTCCACGGAAGTAGTGGTCACCTCACGATCACCTGGGCCACACGTGGGCCGTGCCCAGGGCACCTCACACCACAGGACCAGCACCAGGGCACGGGGCATCTGGGCTGCCGGAGGTGGGGGACGAGCACCACCACGTAGCGTGGGCTCCCGTCAGAGCTGTGTGTCAGGGCCAGCGGCCGGGACTTGTCAGGACACCCCCCAAAAGACGAGACACCCTGCCACAGCCTGCACCCCAACCGTGAGGAAGGAGGCGAGGGTCTCGGCAGGGCTTTGGGTGTGGAGGGAAGGGCTCCGCAGCGGAGTGGGCGCTCTGCCGTTCCCTGGGCCGGCAAGAGAGTAGGGACAAAGCAGGTCAGGCCCCTGCGCCGACCCCTGATGACCGAGGGCATCACCGCTGCCCGAAGGGTCGGACGGAAGGGAATTCTGTGCAGGCGGCTCCAGGGGAGCTCTGGCAGAGGACCCGCAGCCGGTGACGTCCTCACTTGGGAAACGGCTCCTGGCTGATGTTGGGCCGGGGGGCTGTGGACACCCAACAACGGGACACCATATGACGAGGTGGTCCGGCTGCCTCGTCCTCCGCAGGAGAGAGGGACCCGGCACCAGCCCTGGCCCCATCCCGACTCCCCAGATGTCTCAGCGTCAGGGCCCCGCGGAGCAGGAGTCCTGGCCCAGGAGGTGGCTGCAGCAGGCAGAAGGGAGGCAGCGAGCGGAGTCCACAGGGGCCTGGTCTCATCTGAGCCCACCAGAGCCCCCTTGGGGGCTGGAGAAGCCCAGCGGGGGCCTGCGCCTGCCGGGTGAGGGCCCGGCTGCAGGGGACATCGTCCAGGCCAAATGGCACCAAAGGAGGTGATCCAACAACACCCGTGTGCGGGTGTGGTGATCACTTCCAGGGGGTTTATGGTCTCCCCGGAGCCGGCGGCCACGCCCCCATCGGGAGGCCATATTTCACCGCCAAGGATGCGGCCCTGGGCATTTACAGATGGTAATGAGGCTGTCCACTGCGCCAGGTCACCATAAATAAGCAGAGAAAACTGCTGAGTTTCACGCAGCCCCCCAACTGCCTGGAAGGCGTCATTATTTTAATAAAAAACTAATCAGCCGCAGACCCAGCATCCTACGTTGGTGTTAATTACAGACAGGCCGCGGGCGGGACCAGTGCCTGCCCGCACAGCCCCGCTACCCATGCAGCACCCCTGCACTCGCACAGCCCCCCACCCGCACAGCCCCCCTACCCATGCAGCACCCCCGCACCCGCTCAGCACCCCACCCGCACAGCCCCCCTACCCATGCAGCACCCCTGCACCCGCACAGCCCCCCACCCGCG
>NW_012148130.1:305304-321097 GCF_000956105.1 Propithecus coquereli | reverse complement strand
CACCCCTACCCATGCAGCACCCCTGCACCCGCACAGCCCCCCACCCGCGTAGCACCCCTACCCATACAGCACCCCCGCCCGCACAGCACCCCTGCCCGCACAGCACCCCTGCACCCACACAGCCCCCCATCCGCGTAGCACCCCTACCATACAGCACCCCCACCCGCACAGCACCCCCGCCACACAGCACCCTGCTCCCCACAGCGTGATCCTGGTGCTCTCCTCTCCCCTCAGCCCCAAGGACACACTGGGCAGAGGCAAAGGCCAACACCTGTCAAGCCCGAAATTCTGCCTCATAGTCCCCAAAAGCAAGGGGGACGAGGACAATGGGACCCCAAAGACAACAGATCCCTTGAAAAGGACCCACGAGGCCAAGGCGCATCCAGCGCAGCTGCAGACTGGGTTGCGTGTCCGACATTTACAAATGCACACGCAGCGCCCCACGAGAACATGAGGGGACCATCGCGTACGATGCTTCCAATCAACAGGTACCCAAGGTGCAGCTGTGATCGCGGTCGGCGGGGAAGGGGCCAAGCTCCTTAACAAAAAGAAGTGAAGTGACACCGGGCGCAGTGGCTCACACCTGTGGTCCCACACTCTGGGAGGCTGAGGCAGGAGGATCGCTTGAGCGCAGGAGTTTGAGGCTGCTGTGAGCTAGGCTGACGCCACGGCACTCTAGCCCGGGCAGCAGAGCAAGACTGTCTCAAAAAAAAAGTGAATTGAAAGAAAGGAGAGGTGTTTCCTCCCCTTAAAAATAAACGTAATAATGACACGACAGGACCCTGGGGTCACCTTCCCACTCTCCGCTCTGACGTCACGACCCACAGCCCGTGGTGCTTCTGCTCTGAGCAGCAACACGCCTTCCTACACACAAACGTTCCTCGTGTTCCCTTGCAGCTAGACACGCCGTGCAGCACAGCTCTGGGCCAATGTAACGTGGGCAGAAGTATTTGGTGGGCATCCCAGAAAGTACCACCGAAGGGAGAAAACACATATGTCAGACTTTCTTCCCTCTTTCACTCTTAAGTCCTCTGTCCTGCCCCTTCTTCCTTCCTGGAACACAGATGTGGTGCTGGAGGTGGAGCAGCCCTCTTGTGGCCATGAGGCAATAAGCAGAAGGACAAAAGCTACATTAAGGACGATTGACCAGAAACACGGGAGACCCTGGAGCACCAAGGACAGCTCACATCAGGTTTGCGCTGCTGCTTTTCTCCGGACTTTTTGTTACCTAAGAAATATAAAACCCACTTGGCGAAACCTTATTAAGTTGGGTTTTATGTAGCACAAAGTCGAATACATTCCTTAAAAATGCATCCAAGAATAATTGTTACCAACAACAGAACCAAATAAGCCCACTTGCAGAAAGTGTGAGTGGACTCGTTAGTAGCCCTGCGTGGACCCTGCGTCCTGTGGGCACGCGGAGGACCACCCCTGCCTTCCCCGCGGGTCAGGCCTGGCCTTGGACTTGGTTTGTCTGATGAAATGGGCGCAGAAGCGACGCGTCAATCCTGGGAGGCCACATTCAAGCGCCAGAGTGCGACTCTCCACCTGTCTGTTCCTCGTCCCACGAACTCAGGACACGGCGAGTGGGGACAGCAGCCCCGAGACCCTCCAGGACTCTGTGAGCTCGGGACGGCTTGTTACCGCGCCGTGGTCCGGCCTCCCTGACTAACACAAGCCGAGACCGGCATGCGAGAGAGAAGACGTGGAAAGGTTTGCACGGGTCTTTATCTCGCAAAGCGACACCGGGATGAAGCTCCGCGTTGCGCTGGATCGGGGCCCTGCGCTGACTGTTCGATGCACACAGACTGCTGCGCGCCGGCCCCGCCTGACAGTGCCAGCCCCTCTCCTTTCCCCAGCTGCCCTCGATCAGCTTCAATTGTCCCCTGGAGTGGCCGTCCCTGGATCGTCCCCTGGAGTGACCATCAGGTACTGATTCGCGGCAGCTTTGCCCGGGATCTGGGCAGCCGCCCGCGCCGTCCACGCGCCTGCGAAACTGCTCCCTGTGCGGCAGAGCCACACGGCGCCCGAACGCAGTCCCCGGTACCGGCCACCTGGAGATTGGCCGGGAAGGGAGGGGAGTGGATGGGGTCAGAGGGCAGCTTGGGTGGGGGAGGGGAGGGCGGGCCGCTTCCCTCCGACACCCTCACAAAGGGCCAGGCCTCCGTCCAGCGCCCTGGGCCTGGTCCTCCTATGGGCCCAGGACTGGGGGAGGCCGTGCACCCTCCTGGGCCTTTTGCTGTCTCCGTCCTTGTTACCAGGACGCAGCCCTGGCCCTGGGGCTGCCACCGTCTCCCAGGCCGGCTCCCCACTGCAGTGGCGGGTGTGGGGGGCAGGGAGCGGGGGCTGCCCTCCGGGCTGCAGCTCAGTTCCCCCAAACAGGGTCAAAGTTACAGCCCCCAGCCCCACGGTGCTGGGCTCTTCCCACCAGAGGGAGTCCCGGCTCTCAGGAAGGTCCATCCCCTGGCGGGAACAGAAGGAAGAATCTTCTGGACAGCTGTGCAGAGTCGCTGGGAGGGGCTGGCAGGCGGCCCGCCCCTTTCCTGCTCACACCCAGGGCTCTTTAGGGACTCTGCCCTCAACAGGGTCTTTGAAGCCACACAGCAGACGCTGCAGGCAAGGACTCCTGAACCGCACCTCAGGGATGCTCAGGCCGGCGGGAGCCTCTGAGGTCGTCCAGGCCTGGCCCAGCCCGGAGGACACCCCCACTGCAGCCCCCTGCCAGCAGGGCTCACCCCCACAATGGACCCCTCACCCATCCAAGCCGGACCTGCGGCCCCCTTCCTCCCTGCGGCCAAAACCCCCACCCCATTCCATAGCAGCTGACCCCGCATCTGCCCCCCAGGCCCCCAGGCAGGTCAGCTCGCTGCCGCTGGCAGCCAGGAGCTATAGTGAGACACCCCCCACCCCGGTCTGCACCCACCTGCACCCCCACCTCGAGGGGCCTGCAGCCGTGGGCAGGGGAGCACTGAAACTGAGATGCGAACTGAGGGGTGCCGGGGGCCCAGGAACGCGGCTGTGAGATGCTCTGCCTGTCCCCTCCCCCCCACAGAACCCCCCAGCACCACCCCCGGGCCCCTCCACCTGTCCTAGCAGGTGTCACAAGGCCTGCCACTGCGAGGACCAGCCTGGGGCGGGTCAGAGCCCGGGAGGACCAGGGGACCCGTGAGCCCCAGCGGCAGCCGATCCTCGCCAACTCTCAGGCCCCACTGACAGCCAGGACGGTGCGGCGACGCCTTCGAGGGCCTTGGATGGGATTGGCTGCAGGAAATCTACTTTGCAATAAAACCGTTCATAAAAGTGAAATGTCGATTAAGGCTCTGTTTCTGCAGGGAATCGGTTTTTATGTCCGTGTGTGTCTTGGACGAGCAGGCGCAGGGCCTCAGGGGCTTCGCAGGGGGCTGTGCCCGGCTGGGCTAAGTGTGAAGAAGTTGCAGTTTAGCAGGAACCCGAGGCCTGTGTCCCCCGCCCTTGGCCCCCAACAGCTGCCCCCAGAGCAGCCTCCCCTGGGACTCAGCAGGACAGACCCAGCGAGAAGACTGGGGAGGTTCCCGGGGAGTGAGGGGCGGGGGAGGAAATGACACCTCTCACCCCCACCCTCCAGACCTGCTCCACCCACCTGAGGCCTGCCTGGGCTGTTGAGCCTTCGTACTGGCAGCGAGTCAGACGCGGCAGCCGTTTTCAGGGAGAGCCAGGACGAGCTCGCCGGGGAGCCGGGGCGGGGGTGGGGAGGCAGCTGTCCGGGGCTGGCTCAGGAGTCCGGACGTGGAGGGTCCGACGCCCCCAGGTGTGCGGGCAGGACCGGGGGCCCCATGAGGCGCCCGACACACAACCTAAGGGGGCCCCGAGCGAGCGCCAGGCCTGGAGCAGAGGCAGCAGCCTGAGCTGCCGAAGGAAGCAGCGAGGGGGCCCCAAGGCGGGCGGTCGTGGACGGACCATCGTCATCACCGCCACTCCCAGCCGGAGGGCCATCTCCCTCGGGCCTCCCCGTCCCGCGGCCAGGACACTGCGGGTCTCGCGCAGCAGAGGAGGCGCAGACGGACCTCGCACGTCACGTGCCAGCAGCGCCGAAAACAGAGAGGGCGGGAAACGCGGCGCTCGGGCGCTCGCAGCGGGACAAACCGCGCGTGACGGCGACTGCAGAGGGCGACGGAGGGAAACGGACCTGAGGCGCCTCGAACGCCGCTCGTCTTGCAGACTCAACTTTGGGATCTGGTAACGACCTCGCGTGCGCGCAGACACCGGCCGGACGCTCCAAAGCTGCCCCCAGATCCGACGCAAAACGAGGCAACGGGCCGGGGTAGGGCTGGTGGTGCGGGCACGCCGTGGGCACGCCGTGGGGGGGCGGGGGACGCCTGGGACGCGACTGGACTTCAACGCGGAGGTGCCCCCGAGGACGAGGCGCTGTGAGCGGTGCCGGAGCTGGCGGTGGCCGGGCGAGTGCTGTGGGGGGACGGGGCCACCGTCTCGGGGAACGGGCATTTCGAGCAAAAACCGCACTGAACTGGGAAAAACGACCCACCCGCCCCAGCTCCCGCACTGGGGACTCCAGTCGCGTCCTGGAGAAATGCCCGACTCCACATGCGGGTGGAGATGTCTGAGCGCATCTGGAACTTTCTGTCACGGCGGCCCCTGAGGCTGCTGCCCAAGACCAGCAAGGTTCTGCGGAAAGGACCCGGGGGCCACCTAGAGGGGGCGATGGCAAGACAGCTGGAGCGTCACGAGGATCATGGCCGCGGACTGGGACACGGACGTGTAAATCCAAGTGCACGATGGCACCAAAAATAAAATGTAAAAGCGCTCAGGGGTCTCCGCTGGGGGACGCTCGGGCTGCAACTCGAGCATCGGCAGATAACGGGCACGGACCGAGCTTCCCCACTCTCCGGTAGGGGCTGAGCCGAACCCCGGGGGTAGGAGCTGCTGGCGGGAAACCGGCACCAGCGGGCAGAACCCCACGGCGGCGAGGGACCAAACAGCCGCTTCTCCTGAACGCGCACCGCACGCGGGAAGGACCAACAGGGTGAGCCCCGTTTGAGAGCAGGGGGCAGCGGGGAAGTGGGACAGCGGCGAGATGTTTGATGATGCGCCGCTGCTGGCCGTGGCGGCAGCGGGGACACCCGGGCCCTGTGCGCCAGGCCGGGCGGGACTTGGCCCGGGAGGAAGAGGCCACGGCCTTGTCCTCCTCCGCCTGGACTGTGAGCCCCGCAGCGTCCGGGCTCAGATGCTGTCAGAGAAGCTTCTGCAGAGCCGCCTCTGAGCGCCCGGGAGCCCTGCAAGGGGAGGGGAGGGGCCGCTGGGAGGGAGCATCGTGGGGAAGGGGGGGGCCACAGGAGGTGCGAGGGGCGGGGTCTGCCCCCCTCAGAACTCAGATCCCCCCTCCCCTCACACCCCTGCGCCCCTCTGCAGGAGTCCGTGCCCGAGACCGCTGAGTCTGCACGGGGGTAAGGCCTCTGCACCAGACACCTGTGCCCGCCCGGGGCCAGGGAGCTCGTGCGGTAGCGGACGGCGGCCCGAGCCCGGAGGACCAGCTTCCCCTGCCACGCCACACAGAGCAGCCCTGCGCCCCTCTGCCGCCTTCCGTCCTGCCCCGCAGGGACCCGCCCAGCACGCGCTGCCTCCCGGCCATCTCAGCCGGAGACCGCGCAACCTCACTGTAATTTACACGGCCGCTGGAGCACAGGATATTTTTAATAAAAATTAGGTACAAGCAGATACAGGGGATTAATAGCTGCTTTATGATTTTATAGTTCTCCACACACAGTGGCGTGGAAAAGACAGTCAGGGAGCGGAGCCATTTCAGGCAGATAAAATGGGGCATTTATTTTTAATGGAAAGAGAGTTTCGGGACTCACTCAGCCATGCAGAGCTGCCGGGGCCTTCGAGGGAACAAAGAGGAGGCCGCGGGCCAGGCCAGCGTGGACAGCGGCTTTGCCGGCCCGGGTGCTCCACCCGGTGAGTCGCCAGGGGGGGGTCGGCAGCCCCACACCAGAGTTTGGGGAGAGGGACCCTGGAGGGCACCCAGCCCCCCCACTGTGCAACGTGGGCAGGTCTCTCTGAGCCTCAGTTTCCCCACCGGGACGAGCCCCTAGGAAGAGGGGCTGCCCCGCCGAGCCCAGGGCGGGGTGTCCTAGAGGCCGCAGTCCAGTCGCCTCTGCTCTCTTCCTGGGGACCAGGCACCAGTCAAGCACCTGCTTCTGCCCCGATGCAGTCTTGCCGCGCCAGTGGCCTGCGGCTGCCGCTGCTCTGGGGCCCCGCACTCCCGTGCCCCCAGCTGCATCTTCCTCCTGGCATCTGTCGGCGGGGGCTGAGTCTCTGCAGAAGCCACCAGGCTGGCTTTGAAGCCCAGAGCTTGAAAAAGGCACCAGGGGCGGGAAAGCAGCCGTCAGGGCGGCTTCAAAGCCGAGGGCTGCGGCAGCGGGGAGCCCCCGCCAAGCAGCGCTGGAGGACAGGCTTTGAAGACCGGCCACCCTGCCCTCACCCCGGGCCCCCAGCCTCCTGCAAGGAGCTCTAAGTCCCGAGGGAGGGGGAGCGATGGGCCCCCAGGAGCAGGTGGGCGCCCGGGGTGGGCAAGAGGGCCGAGGGACACCGTGCGTGGCCGGCGCTCCGTGCCTGGTGCACTCCTGAGCCCCTGGCCAGCCTTGCCCAAGCTGGAGCTCAGAGCGAGTAGCCTCGAGCTGGTGTTGGTCCCCGTGCCCTGCCCCGGGGGCTCTGGCAGTGGGCAGGCTGGGCCCGAGTGCACCGGGGCTCGGCCCCTGTGCCTGCACCCAGAGAGGAGCCCAGAAGGCCTTTCCCTCAGGGGCTCCCGGCCCAGTGGACTGAGAGAGCCCAAACCAACCCAGTCAAAGGCCCCAGGAGCCGGGGGAGGCAGGGTCGGGGCCCCCCAGGATGCGGCAGACACCCCAGACCCGTCCCCCCTCGCTGGGAAGTGACGCCCTGAACCACCTCAGGAGGCCGCCAGGATAGCAAACGTCACCACGTCCACCCCGGCTGGTCACTGTTCCCCGAGAGCAGTCTCTCTCTGACCTAACCGTCCCCCAGCTCCCCCAGAATGTTCCAGAATCAAGGAAAATCACGGACTTCTCCCCATGCCCACTGGGGGCGAGGCTGAAGGAGCGCTCCTCCTCCCTCGCCGCGGGCCCTGTGCGCTGGAGGGCAGCGGGCGCCCTGCGGGGAAAGCAGCCTCTGTGCCAGACGTCTGGACAAGGTCAGGCGCCACCCCTGAGGCGCCCAGCCCCAAGGCCATGGGGCACGGAGGGGACAGCGTGTGCCGAGTCTCCCACTGCCCCTCCAGGAGCGACCTCACCGCACTCCCAGGACACAGCAGGACACGCTGTGCACAGGGTCAGGGCCCTTGACCTGCCCAAGCGTCTGGGGCCCCAGGCTTGTGAGGAGTGGGCCACCGAGGGGACAGGCACACTCGGCTAGAGACGCTCCCACAGCCAAAGTGCATGGGATTTGCTCAGCTCTCCGTGCTCGGCGTCCAGAAGCTGCCGAACAAAGTGACCACCAAAATCCTAACAGCGAACTCTGGCTCTGTAGGGATGTGGTCTGGAATCACAAGGGCCCCTCTCAGATGGGCTGTCATGAGGCTCCATGTGGGGAGGTGGACCCAGGCTCAGTGAGGGAGGTGGACCCAGGCTCAGCAGGGGAGGTGGACCCAGGCCCAGCACAGGGAGGAGGACCCAGGCCCAGCACAGGGAGGTAGACCCAGGCCCAGCACAGGGAGGAGGACCCAGGCTTAGCGGGGGAGGTGGACCCAGGCCCAGCACAGGGAGGAGGACCCAGGCCCAGCACAGGGAGGTGGACCCAGGCTCAGCGGGGGAGGTGGACCCAAGCTCAGTGAGGGAGGTGGACTCAGGCTCAGCACAGGCTGAAGCACCACCCCGGGGGTTCGGCATGCTGGCTGGTGGCAGGCAATAACATTGGGCTGCTTCTACAGGAAACGGGCAGCGCTTAGATCTCATTGCAATAGACAGTCTGAATGTGGACTGGTCTCCCCTGGCCACAAGGCCTCTGCCAAAATAACCATCTTTGTCGGTCAGCCTGGCCTTCCACACAGCACTGCCGCCGTGTGGCCGACAGCCCCGTCCAGCTACAGAGGCTCGTACTTACAGATCTGCTCTCTGACCACCTCCCCACCATCCTGCAGCTGCCGTCCCCGTGGAACGGTGGAATGTCCTTCAAGACTCAGGTACAGGCCGGGCACGGTGGCTCACGCCTGTAATCCTAGCACTCTAGGAGGCCGAGGCGGGTGGATTGTTTGAGCTCAGGAGTTCGAGACCAGCCTGAGCAAGAGCGAGACCCCATCTCTACCAAAAATAGAAAGAAATTAATCGGCCAACTAAAAATATATAGGAAAAATTAGCCAGGCATGGTGGTGCGCCTGTAGTCCCAACTACTTGGGAGGCTGAGGCAGGAGGATCACTTGAGCCCAGGAGTTTGAGGTTGCTGTGAGCTAGGTTAACGCCAAGGCACTCTAGCCCGGGCAACACAGTGAGACTCCGTCTCAAAAAAAAAAAAAAAAAAAAGACTCAGGCACAGACCAGCGGAGTGGCAGTGCCCTATGGGGCTGGGCGGGGACCTCTGGGACGTGGCACAGGCTCCCAGTACCCACAGCCAGGACGCACGGTCCGAGGCGCAGGGCTGGAAACAGGAGTTCTCCTCCCGTGGTCACCCCTAGGGACTCCTTAAGTCAGAACCCAGCCTGGGCCCGTCCCCGCCTGGTCCCGAGACCACTGCTCGTCAGCCAACCTCAGGCCAGGCCAGGTCTGTGCCCACTGCAGCCTGGGCCACCCAGCTGGGCTCCCCAGCTGCAGCCCACGGGGTGCCCAGCCAGCGTGAGTCGGCCCTGCCCGAGGATTAAACCAAGTCCTCAGCGCCAGCTCGGCCACATTCCTACGGCACCTGCTCCGCTCGCTAACTCGCCTGGGACGTGGGGGACCACTGGGTCCTGCACGTGGACACCACGGTGGCAGCAAGCGTGGGGTGTGCCTGGCCCAGCCCACCAGAGGTGTCACCAGAACGTCTGCACCCATCGATCCGTCAATCAACAAAATGCAGCAAACCCCAGAGCCAGTGCCCGCCGAGGCCACCCCGCGCCGCCGCCCTGGGAATGGAGGGGCTCCCACTTCCTAAATCACACAAATTAATTTAGAAATCAGAGCGGCTCCCGCAGCTAGACTGCAGATTTCAAAACAGCTTAACAAATTACCAAATCCCCTTTAAGAAGACAAATTATTCCAACTCCTTGCTAGCGCCTGGTTAATTATGCATGCGCTTTTGTTAGGCGTTGTTAAATATTCACTAGCTGTGCGTTTGCTCTTGTGACCCGCGGCCTCCTTTTTGTGCAGCCGGCAGCGCGCCCGGCACTGACCAGGCACCCAGGATGCTGGCCGGGACCACCCTGCGAGGAGCGTGCCGGCAGGTGCCCGACTGACCGGACCCGCCCTGCCTGGGGCTGCTCCACAGCCCCGCAGCAGGCCCCGCCCTCCTGGCTGCCCAGCCTCCCTCCCTCTGCCTCCAGTGTCCTCCCAGGGCCTGTCTCCAGCTGCCCAGTCTCCGTCCCTCTTCCTGTTCCCTGCCCTGACGCACCCGGGACAGGCATGGGGTCTTCCCGGCCTGAGTTCTGGCCTCCCCTTCCTGGCTAGCCCTCCACGCCCTCCCATGCCCATCTGCCCCGCAGGGGGACGGGTCCCCAGCCCGGTGTGGTGTTCAGAGGGGGAAGGAGGCCAGGCGGGGGTCCCAGCCAGCTGTGCCGCCCTCCTTAGCGAGGCTGGTCCCCAGGTTGCCCCCAGGGCTATGGCCCTGACTCGGTGGACAGCCAGGACCCTGTGCCAGACTCGCTCCCCTCCCAGACAGAGCGGAGCCCTCACCCGCACCCGCAGGCCCTGGGGGTGTCTGCTGACCAGTAAGGCCCCCGGAGAAACTTCTCCCTCCTCCTCTCCCACATTCGGCACCTCGGGGGTCTCGGGGTTGCCTGTGACAGCAAGTCCCCGCTGCCCCCTGGGGCCCGCCCCAGCTCCCCAGCCACCCTCCCTTCTGGGCAGCCCGGCTTTTTCCGCCTTTGACAGATGGTCGGTCAGGGAGAGCTGGGCAGGGAGGAACCCACCGGCCCCTTGCGGCTGCCTCCTGGGCCCTCCTGATTCAAACGGAGCCGAGATCAACTTCCACCTGTCGTGTCAAGTGCTCCACTGGTCACATCCACATCGAGAGGACCGAAGGCCACGGCAGCTGCTGCCCATCACGGCCTGGCCCACAGCCCCCACCAAGGATGCAGGGAGATGCATGCGACACGCACAGCCTCGAGCGCCAGCCGGCCCCACGCACCAGCCCGAGCCCTCCTCCGCCAGGGCCGTCAGCCCTGCTCCCCGGTGCACACGCACACAAGTGCACACACACACAAGCGTGTGCACGCATCCACATCCGTGTGCACACATGTGCACACCCACATACTGAACACAAGCACATACTTGCCTGCGTGGGCACACATTCACACATACCCACATACATGTGGTGCACACGTGCACAAGTGCACACACTCATACTTGCGAATGGCCAGGCAGAAGCCCAGAAGCCACTGCCAAGGGTGCCCTCTGTGTCTCCTCGGGGGGTCCCCGCTGGGGAGCCGCTGACTGTCAGGGACCACACCCTTAGGTCCTCTTTTCAGGCACAGAGGAGCTGAGGCCAAGAGAGGGGGTGCAGGGTCCCCCAGAAGCTACTGACCCCTCTGTCCCTGCACCCCTCCATCCTTGCAACCCCTGTCCCTGCACCCTCAGTCTCTGCTCCTGCAGCCGGGAGGGAGTGGCCCAGTCAGCAGGGCCTGCAGTGTGTAAATTGAGCACCCTTTTAGGAGTCAGGAGACTCTGAATCAGTGTCCCCACATCCAGCCTCCCACGAAAACAGAAATGCAGCAGCCCCAGGCAGGCTGGCACTCACGGGACCCACACAGGATGTGGTCTCCAGCCCGCCCCCCCCACCCTCCCGCCCAGTCCCTTGGAGGCCAGCAAGCCGGGTGCCCTCCCGGGGCCTGGGGGCCAGAGCAGTGGGCAGAGACTGACTTCCAAGTCCCCTTGCTGTCTGGGCCCTCTCTCTGCCACCCCACGTCCTGGCTGCACCCAGTCACAGAGAGAGAAAGTTCATCCCCAGCCCCCGAGCCACATGGCCTGCTGTCCCCCTCCTCACTGGGGGAAAGGGGTCCCACTGCCACCTGCCCAGGGCCCTGGCCCTCCAACCCCAGCCTGGCCAGGACCTGAGCCCGGGGGCCCCCCTGTCCTGCACGCTGCCCCCACCCCCTGAGGCAGCGCCCTGGACCCCACCAGACCTGCAGCTCTGCTCTCTGGGGCCTGAGGCCCAGCCCCTGCCCCTCCCGGCTCGGGGAGCCCAGAGCAGCCTGCGCTACCACAGGGCGCCTGCAGCAGCCTCCGCA
Organism: Propithecus coquereli; assembly: GCF_000956105.1. Lineage (NCBI taxonomy): Eukaryota > Metazoa > Chordata > Mammalia > Primates > Indriidae > Propithecus > Propithecus coquereli. The sequence goes on along the minus strand of NW_012148130.1, from coordinate 309,672 downwards.
AGGACCTGCCGGGGACACAGGCAGCCGCCCCCGGGATGGGGCGCAGGAGAGACCCATGTCGGTGCTCGGAGTTGCGCGGCCAGCGGCGCGTGCCTTTGTGCTCACTTTGCAAACTGTCAGTTCAGCAGTCTGGCTGACTGCCTGCTCGACGGTGGCCTTAAAACTGTCCACACTCGTAAATCACCCGAGGATTTAAATAAGCGCTGCTGGCAGGTAATTCTTCAGAACTCCCCCACACTCGCACACAGGGCGCAGCCGCACGGCATCGTGGGCGGAGTGGAAAGGGACCGGATTGAGACGGGCCGGGACCGTGGCGGGCGGCTGTCACCGGGAAGTTTAGGGGGTTGGAGGGGGGCTGTCTGGGCCAGGGCCAGGGCTCAGGGGGCCTCAGAGGCCTCCCCACCTGCCCTGCCGAGATCCTCACCCATCAGCCCCTCCTGCTCACAACCCCCAGCCAGGACGCCGTCTGGCCTGCAGCCGCCACACGGAGCCTGGACAGAGGATGTGGACTTTTCCTCTTTCTAGGACGTTCTTGTTCACAGCGGGCACCGCACAAGCCGTAGGGCATCAGCCCCACAGCCACGCCCAGGAGGGGCAAGGGAGGAAGTTTAATGCCTCCTGGGGACTTTCTCCAAGACCACCCCACCCACAGCAGAAGGACGTGTGTCCCCCATGTCTGACCCACCCTTCTGGTGCCCACCCAGCCAGCGTTGACTCTTAGAGCCCCGCCTGGGGTCAGGCCCCGTATGGGTTGTAGTCAGGACTGCACATGAGCTGGAATTAGGCTCAGTGTAGACTGCAGTCAAGGTTCAGTGTGGGCTGGGATCAGGGCTGAGTGTGGGCTGGGATTAGGGTTCAGTGTGAGCTGGGATCAGGGCTCAGTCTGGGCTGGGATCAGGGCTCAGTCTGGGCTAAGGTCAGGGCTCAGTGTGGGCTGGGATCAGGGCTCAGTCTGGGCTAAGGTCAGGGCTCAGTGTGGGCTGGGATCAGGGTTCAGTGTGAGCTGGGATTAGGGCTCAGTATGGGCTGCAGTCAGGGCTCAGTGTGGGCTGGGAACAGGGCTCAGTGTGGGCTGCAGTCAGGAATCAGTGTGGGCTGGGATCAGGGCTCAGTCTGGGCTAAGTTCAGGGTTCAGTGTGGGCCGGGATCAGTGCTCAGTGTGGGCTAAGGTCAGGGCTCCATGTGAAGTGGATCCAGGCTCAGTGTGTGACTGAGTCAAAGGTCTCAGCGTGGCCTCAGGGAGGTGGTTCTGACTTGCTCGTGGTCCCACAGCTGGTGACGGAGGTGCTGGCAGAGTTCACGGAGCCGTGTGACTGGGGCCCATTGCTTGTCCCCACCCACTGCCCTTGTAGCCCGTGTCTGGCCTGAGGGTTCCTCTGAACTCCACAGACACAGTGAGAGGGCAGCCAGAGGCCACTGGGGCGGGGACAGCACACAGATCTGACCACGCAGAGGGTGCTGGGTTGGACCCTGAGGCTGAGACCGGCTCCACCAGGAAGAGCCGTGGGAAACCGCCCACCCCTCTCCCGTAGCCCAGAGGGACGGGGGGGTCCCTGACAAGGCCGGGGGGAGGAGCGGGGAGGACCAGGGCCCCCTCTGGGGACGTCATCCCAGCCAGAAGCAGGGCAGGCCGCGTGGCTGCCTTCCAAAGGCAGAGTCCTTACGGACCGTCCCCGCTGTGCCGCTGGGGAACCAGGGGCCCTGGTCCCGCCACAGGGCCAGGGCTGGTCTCCTGCCCCCAAGCCCAACACAGGCTGCGGGTGCCGACCCAAGCCCCAGAGCAGGGCCGGGGACCCTCACCCCCCTTCCTGTCCCTTAGTGAACCTCCCAGCAGGGAAACAGTGGTCAGGACGCCCGTCACCTCCCACCTGCTGCCAAAGTGCACTGTCCCCTCCGGCCTCCCCCTGGATTTCGAGACTTCTGGGCCTTGGGGTGGCACAGCCCAGCCTGGCCAGGCCCGTCGCCTCCCCTCCCCGCAGCCCTCCTCGCGCCCAGGTGGGACGAACGTGACCCGCTGGCTGGTCCTCTGTCGCCATCTGGTGGCCCATCGCACCACAATGGACGACCGTGCGCGCCTCCTCGGGTCGCCTGCGCTGACACGGGGCCAGCCTGGACCTGCAGACCCAAGCGTCCGGGGCCTCCAGCCCGCAGCGTGCCAGAGCAGCGCCCTTGCTCCTGGATGGGAGCTCGGCCGTCAGCAGGGGCCCGTCCCCAGGGGGGTGGCAGTAAAAAGAACATAAACTGGAGAAATTAGAGCCGGCCCAGGCAGAGGGGCCGTCCTGATTGCTAATCAAATTCTCATTCCTGGAGGTCTTTAAAATCCTTCCTGAGCCGTGTTATTGTCTCAAAAGAGCTGTTATTACTCGTATAAAAAAACTTATAAAAATTCTAATCAACACTGGTCTTAAACCGCGACGTCTCAGCACCCAGCGCTGCCTGCTCGGCGCCCGGGGCCGCGGGAGGGCGTCTAACGAGGCGTTTCTCCTGCCGCCGACCCCAGCGTCGTTGCTTTGGCCGCCCGTCAAAGCGATAAAGGTGGCGTTTCGTGGCGCAGAGGTTATGTGTTAACACGTGATATCCTCCACCCATCTCTGCAGCCAGAGGCCCCGTCGCGGGCGTGCGCCCTGGTCCCAGCCCGCCAGCCCAAGAAACCCCCGAGACGCCGTCACTTTCCGCTTCACGGCTTCACCTGGCCAACTCCAAAACGCCTTGGCGCCACCTCCCAAGCACAGCTGGGAAGCCAGGCAGACCCGTGAGCTGAGGAGCATCCGGTCCACGGCCGACCCTGCCCGCAACAGCCCTGAGGCCACCGTCCAGCTGGCGGGCAGCGCCCTCGCCACGGCCACCCCGCCCTGTCCCCAGGAGCAGCTCTGCCTCCCCGGCGAGGGTCTGCCTGGCCCAGGCGGGCTCACAGGGGGCAGAGCTGGCCGGGATGGGCCAGAACACGGCGGGAGGCCCCTGTGCGACCTGAGCCGCTGGGGCTGCAGGGCTGGTCCTCCCCCCGAGACGGGACGCATGTGACACGGGACATGTCTCAGGGCGATTCCTGGGCTTCCCGGAGCGTGGCTGGGTGTGGACTGCCTGCCCGGGTGAAGCCGTTCCCGGCCTTTCCACCTGTCCTTTGGCCTGGGCAGAGCTGCCGGCCGCTGTGACTGGCGGGCCCGCCTCCCTCCCGGCACCACCAGGACCTTCCCAAAGACCCTTCTCGCCCCACCCATGCCCCTGGGAGGGCGGCTGACTCACCAGGTGCGCAGGGCAGGGGCGAGCTCTGCGGTGGGCACCGCCCAGGCGGCCCAGGACTCCGCACATTCCGAATGGAGAGGACACACAAACTGTCCCCTTGAACTCCCAGGCCACAGCGCAAAGGACATTTGTCAGAAGCGCCAGTCAGACCCAGGACTCACCTTGGACTTGGAGAGCAATTTGTTGTCTAAGGACACGCCGGGGACAGGCTCCCAGCGGGGACAGGCTCTGGAGTTTGGGGAGCTCCTCAAGTCAGAGGGGCAGACGACAATCGGGGTGACCCCAAGTCCACCCGACTTACTGGGTCTGGGGTTTCTCCTTGCCCTCGAGCAGGGCTGCACGGGGCCGGCCCCTGGGAAGCAGAGGCCCGGGGCTGCCAGCGCAACTGTGGAGTAACTGCCCTCGCGGGACCTTCTGTCCGGCCTCAGCAACAGCCCGGACCCTCACACCAGGCCACAGCCCCGCCACATCCCTCCGCCCGGAGCCCCCTCGTGGGCCTGCCCCGCTGCCAGCCCCTCGGCCCAGGGGCCCTGTCTGGACCGTCCGGAGCCCTGGGCCTGGTTCCAAGGTGCTGGACGGAGGGCGGACGGGCCCGTGCCCCAAGGGGAGCCGCGGCCTCCCCTGCACCCTCGCAGGAGGCCCTGTGGGGCCGGAGCTGCCGCCCTCTGCCCTCCCCTGCAGCCGTGAGGCCTCTGGCGGCCAGGGCGGCACGGGGAGCCCAGCCGTGTGGTGAGAGCCAGCGCGGCCTTTTAAACTGAGAACGCCGCGTGAAAGCTCTAAATAAACCCCCAAAAGGGAAATGGGACTGTTTCACCACGGAATCAATTCACCTCTAATGTTAATGCTCCGAGAAGGTGTTTTATCTTAATGGCTCTGTTATGTCATCGCACACGGAGCAATAAAGCCCCGCGCTCGCCGGCTGCCTCCCCTCCCCGCGCCGCACAGAGCACAGCACCCCCATTCCGGGTAGCGTCAAATCCAGGACTTCGTGAGCCCCCCGCCCCTCGGGCCAGGACGGGCTGCAGTCAGCGCCCCGAGCAGCCCCAGGGCCCGGACGCTCAGCAGGTCGGCCCAGGAAGCAGAGCTCTGTCCTCGCCAGGCAGGCGGGTACCCGGTCCCCTCCCC
>NW_012148130.1:275450-304980 GCF_000956105.1 Propithecus coquereli | reverse complement strand
TGTGTGTGTCTGTGTCTGTGCGTGTCTCTGTGTCTGTGTGTCTGTGTGTCTGTGTGTCCTGTGTGTGTGTGTGTCTGTGTGTCTGTGTGTGTCTATGTGTGTGTCTGCGTCTGTGTGTGTGTGTGTGTGTGTGTGTGTCTGTGCACACAAGCCCGAGGGTGGGCACACCTGCCTGGGCTCATGCTGGAGCTACTCAAACCTGAGTGGGATGAAGGGACGTGGAGGGCACGGGCAGAGGGGACGGGGACAGCCACGGAGGTCGGGGCGAGTGAGGCCGGAGAGAGGAGTGTGAGCAGAGCCGGGACACCAGTCCCACCAGGACAGTCCCGTGTCCCCTGGTCTCAGGCCTCTCTCTTGCACCCTCCACGCCCAGGAGCCCCTGCGTCCCGCCGTCTCCTCTAGTCCCCATCACACAACTTGGGCAGCTGCACACGGCCACCGTCCACGAGTCCCAGACAGATTTCCTTGTCACCAGAGCCTGGCTGCCCTGCGTGGTGTCAGGTGAGGCAGCACAGCACACACAGCACACGTGTGCCCGACCCTGGCGCTCGCTCGCACACCCCTCCGCAGACAAAAGAGCACAGGGAGCGGGAGGGCTGGGGACGTGACCTCAGGTACACTGAGCTGCTGTGGGCACAGGTGTGCCAGGGCGTGTGCTGGCCCACGCAGGCACGAGCACAGCGGTGGGGCGTTACTCAGGGCCTACCTGTGCGCTCAGATACGTCGGTCAATGTCTGCCACGTGTGCGGGGCTCGCTGGAGGCGGCCTCGGGCAGTTCTCAGCCTAAATGGCCACTTTTAGCCCCACTGCCAGGGTCGGGGGCGCACCCCGCCCAGCTGGGTTCGCGTGGGCTGGGTCTGGTTGGAGCAATGCCGAGTGGCCTCCCAGGTACGCGGACGCAGCGGGGCACTGGCAGGGAGGACGGTCACAAGCACAACACGGACGCAGACCGGGACCCACCTGCACCTGGAGCCGGGCGCGCCGTTGTCACCCCTCCCGAGCGAGGACACGCGAGGGCTGCGTGTGGCTGCAGAGCTGGTGAACCCGAGTGGCCACACGTGGGGCGTCCACAAGTCCAGGGAGCTCGCTGTCCACACAAGGCCGTGTCCCCACCAGGCCCTCTGGGGACTCGGCCCCGCGCACGACCCCGCAGGGCGGGCGCCGTCTCCCGCGGGGCTTGGGGCTCCCAGGGGCACTGCGGGTGTGAGGCAGAGAAAGCGGGTGCATGGCCGTGTGCGCCCGTGCGCGTGTGAAAAGCAGAGTCGTCGGACGTGGTGGCGCACGGAAGAATCACCTTTGTGTCGGGGCAGTCACGAGTGTCCCCGCGTCGGATCTCTCAAAGGCCTCACGTTTCGCGCAGACACTTTGAGTCCTTGGACGCGGCCGCCACCTTTCTCGCAGCGCCCAGTTCTCGCGGGGCCCGCGAGGGTCACCAGCGCATCAGCAGGTCGTGCCACGTTGCGTGACTTCTCCCGCCAACGACTCGGCACCAGGGCTGGAGTGTTACTCTCAGCCGTCAGCAGGGCCAGGCGACAGAGGTCCATGGGGCTCTGGGCCACCTGCTCCTGTGACTTGCTGGTGCCCTCGGCCGGTGCGGTTCGGTCATCGGGCAGTTCCCGGCCTGCGCCGGGCCCAGGGAGAGACTGACTTGGCGTCCCCGGCGCGGCTACTTCCCGAACAGCAGGGAGCTCTGGCGTTCTCAGCTACGGGCCTGTGCCCCGGCCCTCCCCGCAGCCGTGCCTGCCGGGGCGCCTCCCGCACCGCCGGCTCGCCCAGGCCTGGTGTCAGGGACAGAGCTGGTCAACGCAGGTGCCTGCAGACCAGGTGTGTCCCGGGGCTGGACTGTGGCAAAGTAGGGGGACGCTGTCACCGCACCTTTCCCAGGCCAGGTCAGTGGGCTGGGGAAGGGGCTGGGAAGGACACGTGCCCTCACCGCACACCCCACGCCAGAGGACGTGGGGACCGGTCGGTCCCAGCACCGCATCTGCGGAGCAGTTTCATTTGCGCAGGTCGGTGCAGCCCCCGTCGTCTGCCGGGGTGGGGGGGGCCACACAGGTCAGCCGAGCAGGGACGCAGTGGCACTGCCCAGCCCGGCGTCTGTCCAGTCTTTGGGTGGTGCCACTTTCTGCAAACCACTCGCATGTGTGGAGGTATTCTCTTGGCCAGGGTGGGTGGTTCCAGAAGCTTCCACGTGTTTATGTGGGTTTTATTCTGCCCTAAAGTTCCTCATTCCATAGGCCAGGGAACCCGCGCCGGGCTCTGCCAACCGTAAGTACATACAGCCCGATTACGCCGCGGGGCCGGGAGAGGAGTGGCAGGGGCGTCTGGTGGTCGCTGGGCCCCTCCGAAGGTGGGCTGGAGGCGGGTCGTGCGTGTGCCCCGGTGCCGTAGGCCCTCACTCTCACCGTGACGCGGTTCCGGGGCCCTGATGTCAACGCCAGCTCAGACCTTTCACCCAGCGGCTCGCGACAGAGCTGGACGTTCCTCCTGCCAGCGTCGTCCCCGGGTCCCAGCGACTGACCCTGCTGCCTCTCCAGGCCGGCTCGGGGAGGCGCCACCCCACGCGGGAGACAGGTTGGGAAACCCGCAACCCCAGCCTGGGCCGGGGGTTTCCGGATGGAGCCCAGGGAAGGCGGCGCCCAGTGACGGGCACACCTGGGTCGTGGGGACCCTTGGGCAGCCAGGTTCCGCGCTAGCCAGCCACTGCCAGGCGGGACCCACGTGGACCAGAGCTGTGGCCTGCCCTGCCAGCCCCGCCTCGCCGTTTCCAAAGTGGAGCACACGGAGGTCCCCCAGAGCCCGCCACGGCCCTGCGAGGCGAGGCCTCCGACAGGGGCAGGCAGCAGCTCTCAGCTGGGTGCTGGCCGCCCGAGGTCCCACGGCCCAGAAAGTGGGGGACCGCGGGAGTCCCTGCCTGCCGGCTCCGGCACCAAGCTCCTTCCAGAACGCCACGCGCAGTCCGTCCCGGCCTTGTGCACGGCACCACAGGCAAGGTGGCAGCCAGTGCCCTGGTCTGACCTGACTCTGGGAGCTGCCCCCTCAGGGCCCCGCGCGAGGCGCCTCCCCTCACAGAGCTCCTGTCGTCGTAGGTCGACGGGGCCCGCGCTGGGCTCGGCCACGCGAGGGGCTGCGCGCCTCTGGCCTCACCAGAGCTCGGTGGGCTTACTGCACGCTGTGGACTGACATGTGGCCCAGACGTTTCCGGGCACGTGCCCACAAGTGTGACATGCACGTGTCACGGAAAATGCAGTCCTGTCGTGAGAATGCAAGGGTGTTCGTGACGTGTGTGAACCCTTCACCCTGGGCCAGCCAGAGCCGGGTCCCAGCGTGGGTCATCGGGGCCAGAGGGAGCAGGGGTGTGGACCCAGGGCAGCCACAGCTGGGAACCCGGGGTGACCCTCTGATCCCGGAGCCCCTTGAAGCCCAAACAGGCCACCCCACGGCCTCCCCGTCTGAGCCCAGTACCCTGGCAGGTTGGCGCATAGTGGACCGCGCCCCTCCCCCGCCAGCCCCAAGACCCTGCTGGAAAAGCTCCTAGATGCCCCGTCTCGGTTATGGCTTATGTACGGCCCCCCAGGCAGCTGGCTTTCGGGGAGGGACCGACTTTATAAATAACATTTATCATTGTAATTATGGCTCCTACAGAGCAGAGGACTTTTACGGTCTCCTGGAGGTCATGAATAATTTAGGAGGAGGGAAAAGGGGCCGCTTCCGTGAGTGCTCGATGGGCCCAGGGGTTCCCATTATCTCGGCTGCTGGAAGCAGCGTGACGTCCTGTGTCCTGTGGCTCCGACTGCGGCGGAGCAGCCGCGCTGCCACCCAGGGCTGCGCCGCGCTCGCCTGGGGCCGGGGCTCCGCCCAGGCCTCCTGTCTTCTGAATGAGGCTCTGACCTGGCAGCAGGGTGGCCGGGCCTGGCCCCGACCTCTCCAGCCTGAGAGGCACAAGACGCAGGCTCCATGACCCGGACGTTGACCTCCCACGTCCGGGCTGTGACCCGGGAGGACCCTTAACCGCATCCAAACACCGGAAGAGGAGTCTGCGCCGGCAGCGTCGTGTCAAGAGCCAGTGAGCAGACGCAGAGGCTGGGGGACGCAGGGCACACCCACAGGCCCAGTTTCCAGCTCTCCGCCCCCGCATCCCCCACAGCACGTTATCCCAGACTCTCATGGGGCCCTTGAGAGTCCCCAAAGGCAGGAGTCATCCTTTGCTTGCCTCCAGTGACGGGGGACTCACCACCTACCCTGCCTGCCCACAGGAAGGGCAGCCTGGACACATGGACCCCAGCCACGCCTCCCGTGCCTGCTCTTGCCCAGCTCACGCGTCAGCCCCTCGCACCCAAGCCCACACTCCCTCTCCACGCACTCTCCTGCCTTCTCTGCTGGGCCTCCCACCAGCCTGGGACCACAACACGGCCAAGTCCACAGTGACTCCGCTGCCTGCCCCTCCTGGCTGGCTGCTGGTCCCGAGAGCCCTCTCCCTTCTCCGGGGTCCCAGGAACTCCACACTGGCCCCGGCTCCATCCCAGCCTGACCCTTCAGGCCGAGAGTCCAGGACTGTCCTCTGACCTCTCCCGCGCCTGTCCCTGGGCACCCCACGGTCCCCCAGGCCCAGGGCTTTCCCGATGACCCCCAAGAGGGAGGACTCACTTCCTGTGGCTGCTGCCACACGGGGACTAGACCGGGTGATCAACAACAGAAAACGAGGTTTATTCTCTCGTGGCTCCGAAGAGAAGTCCAGACACGGTGCTGCAGGGCCACGCTCTGCCCGGGGCTGTGGGGGTCGTCTCGGTCCCTGCTCTGCGGGCCCCTGGCCCTGCTTGGCTGGTGGCCGCGTCCCTCCAGTCTGAGCCTCTGTGGTCACCTCGTCCTCTCCTCTAACGTGTCAAATCTCTGCCTCTCTCTTCAGGACACGTGACTGCAGTTGGGGCCCACCCGGATAACTGGGGACAGTCTCCCATCTCAGTCACACCTACAGAGACTTTTCCCAGGGAAGCTACCGCCAAGGCCTGGGGACTCTGATGCGCTTGCTGGGGGGGCCACGTTTCAGCCTCCCACCGAGAACGACCCCGGATACATATCTCCCGCCCCGCCCATCTCAAATGAACCAGCTCTCCCCTCTTAACCACCCGTGACACCCCAGAACCTGCTCCCCTGCTCCCCAAAGGTGACCACACCCTGAGCCCCTCAGCTGCGAGTGTTTCCCGCAAAGGGAGTCAGGGCCGCGGAAGGAACTGGGGGACCAGGGGGCTGACTGTCACAGACCGCGGGGTGCTGGGGCAGGGCCGGCGAGGGGACCTGTGGAGGCTGCAGAATTAGGGCAGGTCCTCCGGAGCCTCCTGAGCCACCACCAGGCACTGCGTTGGCGACAACGGGAGCCGCAGGCCTCAACCTGCTCCCACAGCCTCAAGCCGCCGGGAGCCACGTCGCCGCCTGCACCCCTGCGTCATTGCGACAGCCCTGACTGGCCGCTCGGCCCACCTGCCCTCCCCCCACCGCCCAGGGCAGCCCGGGGTCCTCCCAGACCCTCACCGTGGTCGTGGCTTACGGGGCCTTCACGACCCCTCAGCACCGTCCCCACCTGGCTGGGACCTTCGCCCAAGCCCTCTCCAGAGGTCCCCAGAAGGCATGAAGCCGCCGACCGCCACTGCAGTCGGAGGGGCCAGGGTGGCTGGGGTGGCCATGGCTGGTGGGGAGCAGCCCTGAGCTGGGCCGCGCCTGTGCGCCTTGGGGCTGGTTCCACCACAGCCCTGCACAGACCGGACGTCCGGAAACCCACCCCGGGCCGCCCTCCGCACACGCGGGACTCGGCCGTCTCACACCCACGAGGCCGTGGCAGGCTGCAGAAGCTCAGGCCGGGGTCCTCCTGCTGCATCAACCGAGCAGGCCCTGAGCCCGCCCCCACCTCCCAGACCCACCTGCCCCTCCCCCCTGGGGGGAGGGTCGGACCCCAGCCCTCCCCACCCAGCTCCCCACGAAGCTTTATTTACAGAAACGGGGGGGGTGGGCCGGATTGGCTGGTTTGCTGACCTCTGTTCCAGGGACACCACCGAGGCAGTGTCCGCGGGGCTCTGCTGGCAGCCTGGCTCTGTAGGGAGAGCGAGTCCTGCCCCCGGGCGAGACCCACTGCCCGGCTGTGCCTGACCTTGGCAGCCTCTGCCGCGCCCTGTCCGCAGGGCCGCGCTGCCCCAGCCGGGAGCTCCAGGACGGCGCCCTGCCCCGCGACCTGCATGGGCCGCACCCAAGGCACTGTGGGGCTCTATGCGTCGCAGCCAGTCCACGGTCCACGGAAGAGGTCCCGGTAGCCGGGGCCAGCGCCGTGACCGGAGCAGCCGCCATCAGTGAACCCCGCGGCCCCTGCTCCGACAGGCTGCCCCGGCCGCCCGGCCGGTCTCCGCAGTCGCACAGCGTTCAGGGTGCAGGGGCGCCTCCTGCCTGCCCTAAACGACAGCTGTGGCACCCGCTGTGTCCCCAGGCCTGGCACAGAGTGACGTGCAGGGGAGATCTGTGGAGGAGGGACGGAGGGCGCACCGGCGGGGACTCCCGTCACCCCAGCTCACAGGGACGACGCGCAGGCCGCGGCTGGAGGTCGCCTGGCTGGACAGCGGCAGAGCCGGGGCCAAACCCGCTCCCTGTCCTCGATGGCACTGCCGCCGTGGCCGCGTGGGCCCACCTGCCGCAGGCAGGCCTAGGGGCCGGCTCCCTCCCCGGGCCTCCCTGGCACAGGGACCCGGAGCCTCCGAGGACCCCCTGGGCCCACCTTATCTCGCCCGCAGAGCACCAGCGTGCGAGGCGCGGCGGATGGTGGCGCGTGCGGAGGGGGCGGCGCGAGCGTTGTCAGATGAGCCGGGAGATACGAGCCTGCGGGGACCGGAGCCCGCCGATCTGCCCCTCACAAATCACCTAGAGCGACGCTGGCCGCGAGGCAGCCCGATGTCGCCTTCCAGGGAGAGCAGGTGGCGGCGGTTTCCGAGGGCCAGGGCTGGCCGTTCCCTCCCTTCCAGCCAACAAGGGGGTAGGGAAGGGCGCCGTCCTGGAGCTCCCGGCTGGGGCAGCATGGCCCTGCGGACAGGGCGCGGCAGAGGCTGCCAAGGTCGGGCGCAGCCGGGCAGTGGGTCTCGCCCAGGGGCAGGACTCGCTCTCCCTACAGAGCCAGGCTGCCAGCAGAGCTCCGCGGACTCTGCCTCGGTGGTGTCCCTGGAACAGAGGTCAGCAAACCGGCCAGTCCGGCCCACCCCCGGTTTCTGTAAATAAAGCTTTGCTGGACCTCGCTGCACACCTGCCTGCGAGCGCAGCACCCGGCACGGCCAAGCCCAAGCGGGGGCCCCCGGCTGGCCCAGCGTGAAGGGTGAGGGAGCCTCAGCCCCCCGAGCCCCTCCAGTGGTGGGCTGCAGGCCCCTCCGCGCACACGGCCCCCAGCCTGTCACACCCCAGGCTCTCGGGTCCCACAGCTTCCCCCGAGTGAGATGGGGCAGTCCAGGGACCCTGGCCTGCTGCGCCCTCGCCAGCCTCTCTCAGACCTGACTCGGGCCGGGCAGCCACACGCGCCGGCAGATGGGGGCTGGCCAGGAGGAGCCGCCATGCCCAAGCTGGGCCAGCACCTCTGGCTGTGTGACTCCGGGCAGGCTGCCTCCCCTCTCTGAGCTGCACTCTCCTCATCTACAAATGAGCTGAGGCCCCAGGCAGGGCTGTCAGATGTGTCTGCCCAGGATGGACCCAGGGAAAGGCTGGTCCCCTGCCCCCGCATCCCTCTCTGGCCCAGACGCTGCCCCTCTCGCCAGGCAGGGCTGGGCTCAGCCAGCACACCCCAAATCCACCGCCTGGGGCCTGGGCTTTGCCTTTCGTCCGGCAGCCCCAGCCTGGACGGCCCCCCTCCACCTCGGGGCTCTACCTCGGGGCTCCAGCTGGGGCAGGACTCTGTGGTCGCCCCACCCTCCCACAGCCCACATCACGTTTCCCCGCCCACTCCGCCCCAGTCCCAATCCGCAGCTTTCTCCAGGAGGAGTCCGGCTCTGGAATTGGCCTGGGAGGACACACTTGGGCCAGAGGGGGCGGGAACAGCAGCACCGACCTCTGGTCTTATCTGCAGGCCTGGCCTGCTGCCCACTGGGGTCCTGGGAAATGGCCGCCTCCCCTCCTGCTCCAGGGCCGATGGCCTGTCCACGGGGTCTCTGCTATTTCTGCCAAAGGGGAGGGTAATTATAGCTCAGGCCTCGCCGGCTGGCCCAGCCCCACAGTCCAGCAGAGAGCGCTGGGCGCAGATGAAGGCCGGGAAAGACCGGGCCCCGCAGGCAGGCGGGCGGCACCTCCAGACCAGAGCCCTCGGGAGGGAGGCCTGGGCAGGCCGGGCCCGGCCACCTGTGCGGCCTGCAGGTGCGGCCCGGGGCCTGCCTCTCGAGGGAGCAGCAAGGACGCTGCCCGCTGAGACGGGGCCAGGACCTCGCGGGACCTCGCTCCGCTGGGGACCCCACAGCACCTGGCTGTTTCTGTCCCTCCCCGGCCCAGGAGGGAGCCAGGTGAGTCCCGGTTGCAGGGTTAGGGTTAGGGTTAGGGGTTAGGGGTTAGGGGTTAGGGAGCAGGTGGACGCCCACTTCCCGCTCTCAAGCGATGCTGCTGGAGCAGAGAGATTACCAGGGACAGAGGCCAGCGGGACACCTGCCACAGGTGGGCAGCCTGCAGTGGGCAGAGACTGGGCAGGACACTCGCTGACGACCCTGAGTGACCCTGGGCAAGTCCTCTGGGACTGGGGGGTTTCCCTAAAATGGAGCTGGTCCCAGGCAAACCAGGGCGGCTGGTGGCCCCAGAAGCCCCCAGCTCTCCTCTGCGGAGGGGCATGGCGGTGGACTCAGTGCCGTCCAGGCCCCTGGCGCTCCACGCCCTCCGCGGCGGCAGGCCTGGCCCCCATCCACACTCTGTCCACGGCTGGCCGTGTCCGGGGAGCGGGGAACACAACCGGCTCAGCCCAGAAGCTGGAGCGCGGCTCTCTGGCTGCACAAGAGCCTCCAAACTGCACCCTGAGTTGAGTGGAGTGTCCGGGGCAGCAGACTGCGGGGTCTGGGGCACGAGAGGGGGCTGTGCTCTCAGGGAAAGGCAGGGGCCCAGGGTCAGGCGCGAATACACCTTCCCCAAATGGCCAGGGTTTGGGGGGGTGCTCTGCTGAGGGCAGGTCTATGCAGGCCCGGCCCAGCGGGAACGGATTCTTTGCTTGGGTAACATGAGCCCAGGCCTCAGCATCTGGGAATTCCCAGAGAACCGGCTCTTTTCTGGGCTGAGCTACTCAGGAGTCCCCGTCCTGCTCCGCCATGGGCCGGGACCCCCCCAGCTCAGGACTGCCGTTTGCTGGGCCCCTGCTGTGTGATGACCTCTGACCTTCACAGGCCGGGGACAACGGCAAACACCCCCATCCTACGTGTACAGAGAGTGACCCACTCAGATCCCGCCAGCCAGGATCTGGCGGCGGTCCCCTGCCCTGCCCCGGGGCTCTGGAGGCCGACGTCAGCCACGCCTGCCCCAGGGTGTCCCTGCACCAGCAGACACAGCCTCCACCTGGCACTGCTGCCGCCCCGAGTGCTCAGGGCACCCCAGGGCCACCACCCAGCTCCTGCTCCCTGTCCCCTCGGGCAGGTGCCCGCGCATGCCCGGCAGTCAGTCCAGCCTGGGGCCTCCCCAGTTCTCGCTCTTGCTGAAGTCGGAAGTGCGTGGCATCTGGGGAGCTGCCAGCCTTTCCCGGTGCCGAGCGCTGGGCTGAGAGCGGCCTTCCTGGGGGCCCCACCGCCGCCCGGCCCTCGGTGCACCCCGCCCCGCAGAGGGAGGCCGGCGTGAGCGTCCGCGGCTTCCCAGCTCTTCTTCCAGCGGGGAGGCGCCGCAGCCTGCGTGCCTGGGTGCTGGGGCGAGAGGCAGGCCCAGCTCCTCCGGGGCCACTGCGCCCCGTGGGTGATGGCCTCCCCGTGGACCCGGCTGTGCAGAGGGCAAGGAGGCGCCTGGGGCCCTGGGGACGCTGTCCGTGTCACTGTAATGGAAACTTCTCAGCTGGGGCGTGAGCCGTGGCAGCTCCAATTCCTGCCCTGCCGGAGGGAGGCTCTGGTCGCCGGTGGATTTCGGGAGGTCAGGTGGGCCAGCGCCCCCGAGTGCAGCACCAACAGCAGCCAGGTGGGCCGGGCCGCGTGTGCACGTGGGGGCGGGGCGGCGTGTGTGTCCTCTCAGGCGAGGTCTCAGCCCCGAGCGGACGCCCTGGCGGAGGCTGCACCTGCGGCAGGACCCCCTGCTCCTGGGGCTGAGGCTGCGGCTCCGCCAGCCGCTGAGGCTGGGTCTGTGGAGTGAACGGGCACAGCACGGGGTGAGGGTGAGCTGGGAGCGGCGCAGGCACCGTGTGAGGTGCCCGCCATATGGTCAGAGCTGAGGAAGGGCCCTCCTCACGTGGGGCTGTCGGGGCTGGGGTCCAGGGTCCACCACGCGCCGGCTGCTGAGCTCAGGGCCCTGCTCGCCCCGAGGGACCGTGGTAAGGATGGAGACACATCGCCGGGCAGTGGGCTGTGGGCGCTGGGGCAGGTGGGACAGGTGGCGAGTCCTCCCGCCAGGCAGCCCCGGGAGAAGGGGGGACACCTAGCGGGTGGTGTCCTGCAGCAGTGAGGCTGGAGTGGGTGGCCGGGCCCCGGGCTTGGTGTTATCTGAGGCACCGGACCAGGGGAGAGCCACCCGCCTGCCTCGACACCCCAGAGCTGGAGGGAGAGGACAGGCCAAGGCCGGGTCAGCAGGGAGGTTCAGTGCTGGGCCTGGGCTCCGTCGCGGCCGTCACCGGCTCTCAGAGGCTGCAGGGCCAGGCGGGGTGGGAGGGTCTGTCTGCACCACGGGAGGCCACAGCCGGTGCCCACCGGACTCAGGTCCTCCCACCAGCAGGGCGGGCCCAACAGGCCCACACCCGAGCGAGGCTCTCCCTCTCTGGGCCTCAGTTTCCCCACCCCTCACCACTGGGGAAGCCCGTGGCCCCCTCACCGGAGGAGCTGGCGTGAGAAGCTCTGTCCAGCCTCCAGCACTAAGGGAGGCTCCATCGGGCTCCTTCTCCCAGAGCAAGGGGTGTCCCCCCAGGTGGCCGTGCCCGCCCCAAGCCGTGGGCGTGGCGGTGACACTGGGCAGGCGGAGTGGGCGTGGCGGTGACACTCAGCAGGCCGGGCTCCCGCAGCTATTTTCCACCCTTTATCGCCATCTGTCACAGCCGCTCAGAGCAGCGTCGAGTTACACGCTGTCCCTTCGGGGGCCCAGGCCTCCCGCGCCCGGCGGTGGGGGACACGGGGGCAGGCTTCGCTGTCTCTGCTGAGCGTGTCAGAGCCACCCCTCCCCCACGTTACCCAGGGAGGGCACTCCCGTGACAGAGGTCACAGAGACAGAGGACAGAGCCCAGGACGCCAGCCAGACCCCCTTCCTGAGGGGACGCACGGTGCCCAGTCCTGACGGCCAGGCCAGGGAGGACAGCGCACAGCTGGCAAGGCCCCGGGCTCCAGAGAGGCCTGCAGAGCTGGAGCACGCCAGGGGAAAGGGGGCCTGGGGACGTGGGGTGCAGCGTGACCTTCAGGATGGCACATGGGACGTCGTCCTGTCCACACAGAACCATCCCAGCTCGGTTCCCTGGGGGCAAAGCCACCCTCTCCCTGGGGAACAGCAGTAGCCGATGTCTCTGGCATAGGCCCGTGTCTGAGCACTAACGCGCTCACCGCACGAGAGCCCACGGAGCACTCTAAAGCTGAGTAGACTGAGGCCCAGAGAGGGTAAGAGACTTGCCCAAGGTCACACGTGGTCACACAGGTGCTCTGGAGCCCGCACGCACAGCCACCAAGTTATGCTGCCCAGCAACAGGCATTAATGTCACAGCCAGGCACCTGCAGACGCCCTGCACACATGCACGTCCACACGCTCACACACACATGCACGCTCATACAGATGTGCTCACGCGTACACATGCACACACAGTCACACACACACGCACAGTCTCACACACATGCACACCTACACACATACTCACATACATGCATTCACATGTGCTCACACAAGTACATGCACACAGACATATGCAGTCACACCTCCGTGCACACATACATGCACCGACACTCCCGCACAAACACACACGCACTGACACATGCATGTACCCACTCTCGCCCTGACACACAATCACACGTATGCACATTCACACAGAGAAACACACTCAGGCACAGAAACACACAGATGCTCACACGTGTGCACACACTCACACTTGTCCCACAGCCCCTGGGACAGACCTCAGCCCGGCCTGGGCAGGACAGCGGGTGCTGCCAGCAGTGCAGGCAGAGGTCGGGGGGCTGGGCCGGCCCCAGCTCTCCAGGCCGCTCCTCGTGAGAGGCAGGCCCAGCCGGACGCGGCAGGCTGGCTGTGGGGCTGCGCCAGGAGGAGCTGGGCCCCCGGAGCACACTTGCCCTGGGTTCCCGGCCACGGGAGACGCCAGGCCTCCTCCTTCCACCTGGGGTGGGAGGGCCCAGGCCCCATGTCCTATGGTCACTGGGGTCTCTAGTCCAGCCCATCCTGCCCAGGGTGGAAGCCGAGTCCAGGCACCCAGAGCCCCTCCAGCCCCAGTGCTGCCACGGACAGCTGGCTGAGGTCACCCTGAGGGCAGCGTCCTCCAAACACCAGGACAGGCCTGGCGCCCCATGGCTGCACCACCAAGAAGGTCACGCTGCCCCATGTTCTGGCGACCTCAGGCCCAGGCCCCCCAGGCCGGGGCTGTGAGCACCTCTGTGAGAGCACACCTCGGAGACAGGCCGCCCCCGCCGCCCCACCCCCAGGGCTCGCTAGCTCCCACCACGACCCTATTTGCAATAAAAACCTGACGCTGCGATAGGAGAAAATTGCTCCTTTTGAAATAATTGAGCCCATCCAGACAGCGTCCGCGCAGACATCATTAGCGGGCGCTCTGCTCGTCTGCGATATTTACTCCCGCCCAGGGACCCAGCACAGCCACTGCCACCTCCCAGCTGAACGATTGCACGGGCAGCCCCTGCGGTCACGGCCGTCCTCACCCGAACTGCTCCCCCCGGCAGGCCCCCTGCGTCCCTCGCGGCAGCGCCCTTTGGGGACCCTGAGGGAGTCGTGCTGTGCACAGAGCAGAGCCCTCACTTGAGGAGACGCGCACATTCGCCCCACACCACGGGGCAGCGATGCCCTCCAAGGACCCCAGACCAGGGACCCCCGGGGAGACCGTGCCTCTCCCCGTGTCTGTGTCCCTGCCACTGTCACTTGTGCAGTGAATCACGTCTCTGCTTGTCTCGGGACCACGCTCCAGTGAATGAGGGCAGCCGCGCCAGCTTGGAGCCCCCGCACCCGGCCAGAGACGCGACGTCAGGCCAGAAAGAATGAGGGGGCCACTGCAGGCTCGCGGACGTCCAGGGCGGAGAGGGTGAGGCGGCTGCCCCGAGGCGTGACTCCATGCGCTGGGCGTGTACTGCGCGGGCGGAGGCCGGAGCCGAGGAGGAAAGTCCCCCTGCCCTCGCCCTGAAGCAGGAACCTGGGGCTGGGGGCAGGGGGACAAGGGACACCGAGAAGGGCACCTGGAAGGGTTTGGCCTGGTGGGGGGCAGGGACCCCAGATGGGGCACAGCATGACCTAAGGTGCAGCAGGAGGATGGGCAGCTCTGCACAGCATCGGGCTAGAGCCCAGGGCGGGCGAGCAGCACGCCAGGCCAGAGGGAGGACGGGCAGGCCAGAGGGAGGACGGGCAGGCCAGAGGGAGGATGGGCAGGCCAGAGGGAAGTCAGAGGGGCAGGGAGGGGCACTGGGCAGAGGCAGAGAGAGTGGGAGCCACGGAGGACTGTGGGCTGAGCAGCCCAGGGAGGAGGGGGTCGGACCAGGGGGAGCATGGAGAGAAGTGGACAGGCCGAGGCTGTCACCGAGGAGCCCAGGAGAGGAACGCACCTGCAGGGCTCTCCTAGGAGCAGGTGGGCGCCGAGCAGGAGGGGCCCAGGCCCGGGCCTCCCAGGTGAGGGCAGGGGCTCGCAGAGCTGTCCACACCGCTGAGGGCACCAAGCGGCCGGCTTGCAGGTGCCCAGACTGGAGCAGACGCAGAGCCTGTTGCCTTCCTGCCACATGCAGCCCCTGCCCTGCCCTGTGGAGCTCGAAAACTCTGGCCACTAAACCAGGGACCCTCCCCCACCGCAGCCCCCTCCACTAGCCCGCATGTCCCGGGGTCCCCGTGCAGTCCCCCTGGTGCTGAGCAGTTGCCTGGCCTGTGGGACAGCGCGGGGGAGGGGCCAGGCGGGAGGAGAGGAAGGGGCCGAGGGGCTGTCCCTCCTGCCGGGGGCCCCTCCAGGCTCCGCCCCTCAGCCCGACCACAGGACGTGGCAGAGGTCCAGTGCATGTGTCACACAAGCCAGGCACGAGCCAGGGGCTCCAGGTCGGTTTCTGGCCCCTCCAGGCCTGGGCGCCAGGGCAGAGCCCCTGACTCCCGAGAGCTCCAGGGCATTGTCAACCGCAGCAGCGCCAGTGCTGCCATTGTCACTGAACACAGCAACGCTCATGGGCCCCCGGGCTCGGGACAGAGCATGGCTGAGACCCAGGCCTGCTGGTCACTGACCCCGACCACTCGGCACTGTCCAGTGGGGTCTCAGCATGATGGAGCAGCCGTGGGGCAGCGTGGGGCCTCTGGCTAGGGTGGCCGAGGGGCTCATGGCCTGCTTCCCACCCCCACCCCAGGAGGGTGACAGGACGTGTCCCCCCTCCATCCTGAGACGCAGCCCGCCAGAGCGCCCCGGCCCAGGAGCCCAGCCTCGGAGGACCTCGAGACGCGTGCGGTTCCGAGAGCCCCCGGAGGAGGCCGTCCACTGTAAGGGGCAAGCGGGGGGAGGCGGGTACCCGGGGGGGCCCACAGAGCCCTGGAAGGCCACGGTCGCCTGTCCTGCCTCCGCAGGGCCACGTACGCAGTCGGGTCCATGAGACAGCAGCCCGCAAATACAACCGCATCCCTCATGTCCCTGGTGTCCCTGACCCTGCCGCAGCCTGGGTCTCCATCCCTCTCAGGGTCCTTTGGGCAGGGTGGGGCGAGGTGTGTGGCAGACCAAGGCATCGCGCCCCCAGCTGTCTCGCGGTTCTCCTTCCCAGACATCGCTGGCAGGGACGCCACGGCCACCACCAGGGGTGAGTTCTGAGCCTGCACCCCCTCTCCCAGCACCCCCTCCCTGGGTGCAGTCTGCCCTGTCCCCTCCCCAAGGGCGGTGCCACAGGGCAGCCTGGCGGGAGGCTCTGCTGCAGGGAAGCACACGAGTGCAGAGGCCTCTGCAGGGCCAGGCTGGGATCCCCATCCCATCGGTGCTCCCCAGGGAGGCACCCAGGCCTGAGACGGCCCTGGTGCCAGCCACCGGCGACAGCTGGGTCTCCCCATCCCTCCCCACCAACCCCGCAGGGGCTGACCCTGCCGCGCCCTCTGCCCCAGCGCCTGGCCGGCCCGCGCCCCGCGGCTCCCGGCTCCTGCGACTGTCCGTGTGCATCCTGCTGGCGGCGGCTCTGGGCCTCTACTGCAGCCAGGCCAAGCCCATGGCGATGACCCTGGAGGACCTCCGGGCCCGGCTCCACGTCCTCCTCTTGCACCTGCGGCACGTGGCCCTTACCTGCTGGCGCTGCCTCCTGCAGCTCTGACGGGTGCTGGACGGCGGCACCTGTGGGCACCCCGGGCCGGCGGGGCCGCAGGGTGGCCCTGGCTCTGGTGCTGCCCCAGGGTTGGGGGACTGAGACGGCTGCTGCAGTGGAGGACGGGAAAAGGGGCCCCCAAGGCGTGACCTCAGACATGGCGTCGGGGGGCCACATGGCAGGCAGCCCCACCCATGCCAATCTGCACAGCCCCTGTGGTTCCATGCATCGGGGTGCACTGTGAGATTGAATAGGAAAAGGATTTGGCCACTGACAGGTGGGTACCACAGGCCCTGGCCCCGCCCCGGCTGCCCCAGAGACCCCTCCCTCGCCGCGGCAGGAGTCTTGGTGCCTCTAGGCCTGACCCGGACGTCACCATGTGCAGCCTCCGAGGACAGGGACGCCCCGCCCCAGGTCTGTGGGACTGCTTGGAGCCCAGACCTCGAAACCTCCTTGCCCGGTTGGGAGAGAAGGTTCTGGTTGTCGGAGGGGCACCTCCTTCTGCAGGTCACATGGGGCCCCTTGGTGTTGGCGTCGGGGTGCCGTCCCCTGATCCCAGGCCTGACCCCTCAGCCACACGAGCCTGGGGAGGCCCAGGAGGAAGAGTCATCAGGGCCGAGTGTGGAAGCCGAGGGGACAGCAAAGGGCAAGGTGCCCAGACCTCTCAGGCCTTCGGAACTCGCTCCAATGATAGTGGGGGATGCGGCCACACCCCAGATCCAGCCGGTGCCGCCCCCAGCTGGGGGCCTGTGGGTCCCTGTAACCATCCATGGACGCAGCTCTGGTAGCCAGTTGCAGGGCTCAGGGGTGCCCTGTGGTGACAAACCCCAGGCCCCTCCAGACCCCGCGTGGGGGGAGGAGTGAACAAAGCAGGGAGGCCCAAGGTCAGACACCAGGAGGGACTGCCCGGGAGACACTGGGACAGTCGCATGAGTGTCCACGGGGCCTGCCTAGGACTCGAGGGCACAGAGCCAGTGATCTGCTGCCCTGCAGGGGCTGGAGATCAGCCCCCCACCACTCACATGGGGGACACTGCTATTAAACACACCTCGACATCTTTGTCTTGGAATTTTCATAGACACGAGAAAGCTGGGAGCCAGTTTGCTGAGGAATTCACCTTGGTGGCCAGAGCAGACGCCACCCCCGTCCACTCCTGGCAGTGGGTGCATCCGGCACAGGGGACTCCCTGAGCCCGAGGCTGCCCGACTCCTGCGTGTCCCCCACTTGGCCCTGGTCCTTCTGGGCACATCCCTGCATCCCCAGCCTGGGTCTCTTCTAGCTGTTGAATTCAGGGAGCCGGGGCAGGGTCAACGAAAGGGGCTCTTCTCCAGAAGTGGCCTAGAGCGACCACAGTGGGGGCTTCACAGGATGGCACCGGCCCTCAGGGACCCTCCTGTGTCATGCCGTCCCCACAGCTGCCCCTGCCCCGCCCCAGCCTCCCCATGCCCGTCTCACCTCATCGCACCCCTGCGAGGACAGGCAGGTCATTGCCCCTTATTCCGTGTGGGGAACAGAGGCTCAGGGGGTTAGGTCACAGGCCGGGCCCCTCCAAGCCTGGCTGTGGCTGGGGGACGCCGCCTGAGGGGCCGGCTCCCCGCCGTGGTGTGGGGTGAAGGCGGCTCCCTCCTCGCGGTCTGGCAGCCACTGCAAAGGCAACGGGAGGACACGCGGCTGCGGGGTCCCACGACGCCACGACCCGCATCAGTCCCGAATGAGGATTGCTCAAGGACGCACCCACGGCCCTGAGAAATCCTTCAAAATCTGCCCACCACCGGGGAAAGCCCCAGGGAAGCAGGGAGACGGGACCCGCCGCGAGGGAACAGACAGGACGGCAGAGTGCGCGAGGGAAACGGGACACGATCCTCCGCACCTGAATTAGAGACTTGGGCTTCTGTTTTTATTTTGACTTTGAGAAACAGACATCGGTAAGCTTCACAATCTGCACATGCAGCTGAGCCACAGGCAGAACCCGGACAAGGACATCCACCACCGAAAGCCGGGAGGGGAGTGGTGGCGCCTGGGAAGCAGCCCGGACCCGTCCCGCACAGGAGCCCCTGGCCACAGCCCCAGGGGACGCAGCCGCGGCAAGGCCCGCTCCGCCCGATACCCCCGGGGCTGGCCACCCTTGCCTGGACCCCTGGCGACGGTGTTGGGGGCTGGGCCCAGCTCCAGCCCAAGGCAGGTCCATGCGTGTGCAGGCGGACACGGCCTCTGCTACCCCTGACCACGGGCTGCCCGGACTAGCCCCCCGGAGTTCAGCAGGGACAGCGGCCAAGGGCAGGCCCCACCCAGGCAGACCCTCAGGCTGCAGAAGCCGGGCCTGCCCCTGCCCTCCTCGGGACCCCAGTCGGCAGTGGCCTAAACCCGGAGCCTGGGGAAACAAATAGGGTCTCTCAGGACAGGAAAGAGTCCCCAGGTCCAGTGGGTCAGGGCTGGTGCAAGGAGCCAGGGGAGACCAGACTGGCTTTGAGGGCCTCACACTCTGTCAAAACACTCGCCCTGGAGGACCCTGCTGCCTGCCCTGGGCCAGACCCCTCTGCGAAGCCAGCACCTCACCCACCAGCCTTGGACCTGGACGGGCTCCTCGCCCCCGCCCCCTGCTGCCAAGTCACCGGCCAGCCTCACTCCCAGAGCCAGGCCGACAGCCCCACCAGGCACCTCGATCCCAGCCAGGCCCAGGGCTCTGGGGGCCCCACGCCTCCCCCAGAGACACAAGCCAGCCGCCGTGGTGGACAGGGCGAGTGGCTGACACAGGCAGCAGGCCTCTCCATCCCCGGGAGGTGGGTGTTGGTAGCAGGGGGTGGACAGCAGCATGGCTGGGGGAGTTGCAGTTGCTCAGAGCCCCAGGCCAGGTCCCTGGTCCCCTCCCGACTCCTCCCAACTGACACACACACTCACACCCTCACATGCACACTCACACACACAGAATCACATCCTCCCATGCGCACCTGCCTGCACACAGACACCTGCCATGGCACCTGGCCCCATCCTCCAGGTGTGGCACGTGTGCCCCTTTCTACCCCTACAAATGATGCCCCACTTTGCGGAGCACACATCCCTGCCTCCACCCTTCCCCCAAGCTCGGGCGAGCCCACACACGGGGAAGCCTCTCTGAGCCGGGCCGCACCACGCTCCCCAGTCCTGCGGCAGAGAACAGAGGGGACCGCTGAAGGAGCATCCGTCCTCACAGCCACCACCTGCTGCCAGGCAGACACCACGTCCCTGCATCTTCCATGCTGAGACCAGGCCTGGCCACCAGGGCTGGCACCCAATCTGGAGGGGGACTTAGCCCAGGGAGGGGGCTGCCTGTGGCCAGAAGGCTGGAGGTGCCGCGAGCTCCTTCCCAAACTCGGGCCTCTGCCCCAGGTCACAGGTGTCATGCAGAATTCGTGTCCCACACACAGTTCAGGAGCAGGTGATGGGAGGGACATCTGGCCACCTCCTGGGCAAGCCGGTGTGGGCCCAGGGCCCAGAGGGGCAGTTCCCCCGCAAGCAGGTGGCCAGAGGGGTCTGAGAGACCAGCTGGGAGCCCTCTGCCCAGGCTCGAGGGCCAGGTCCCACCGGGACAGGTGTGTGGCGCTGCACAAGGCCTGGAGGTGCCCCATGGTCTCTCTGCGCCATCTTTGTCGGGGAGCTGGCACCCCCTAGTGAGCTGTCAGGCTCACCTCACCACCCGCGGCGTGAGGGAAACACGTGCAGAGCTGTGCGTAGCCGAGTGGGGCCCAGGCAGAGCCCCCAGCCGCTCCCCAAGACAGGCCTAGGGCTCTGGGCGCAGCAGGGACCTGGGCCCGGCTCCCCGCCCTGCCACACCTAGATGATGGCGCTCTTCTCCTCCTGGAAGGCCGCGCGCGGGGACGGCCTGGCCAGCAGCAGCTCCTTCTCGTGCACCAGGCTGTCCAGCAGGTCCTCCTGGCGGTAGTTGTGGTAGACCTTCAGGAAGGCCAGCGTGGTGACGGCCAGCCACGCCAGCCAGGCGGCCCAGAGGCCAAACTGCACAAAAGCAGAAGGGCAGGGTCAGGGGGCCAGCCGGGTACCCCCGTGACCCCCCACCGGCCCCAGGCTGCGCAGGGAAAGGGCGGGATACACGGAGGGACACGGAGGCTGCGGGCACCGACAGGCCCGAGCTTCTTGCTTCCTTCGTGCAGCGAACACCATGGCCCAGCACCTGGGGCCTCTGGGACCCAAGTCTGCAAATGCCTCGGAGCCCGAGGGGAGGGACCCCTGGAGAGCTGCTCGTGCCCAGCCCCTCCAGCCGCGGGACGAACGGACCCTTTTCTGCTGCTTTCAAACAGATGCAGGAGAAACAGTTTGATCAGACCCAGGCCTGAACCGCATTAAACGGGCTCGTTTGCAGACGTGCGGACTGTGCTGGGACCTTCGTCCGACTGGCATAAAGTAGGTCTGAAGTGCCTCCCCCGGACTGGCAGAAAGGTGTCTCCACCTTTTCAGCTCAGCTCCGCAAGGAGCCCCCCAGCGTCCAGCACCCCAGAGGGTTCTCGGCCGCGGTGGTCTGGGGACCTGGAAACCAGCGGGCCCTGCTCAGTGCCAAGGAGCCGGGACTGGTCTCGGCCACCTCCCACCCTGCACCCTCATCAGTGTCCTCCCTGCCTAGGGCACAGGTGCAGATTTTGAGGACAGGCCCAGTTCCAGGGTCCTGTCTCGGGCCCCCAGTGATGACTGGCATGTCCCAACATGCCTGCATCTCAGCAGACACAGCCCCCGGAGCTGGGATGACCATAGCCTCCTAGAGGCAGGAGACGCGGCTGGGACATGGCGGGGTCGGGGGCGATCCCCTCACCCGCTTCTTCAGACACCACCTCAGCGACCCCCTGGCTAGGGGAGACCCTGAGGCTCCAGCATTCATCTGAATGGGGCCTGCCTGGTGCCGGGACCAGGGTCCAACTCCCGTCCCAGCACTGGAGACCCCAGGATGGGACGCGAGTTCGATGTCCGGCAGCACCTCCCCCAGCCCCCACGCAGGCAGCTGGCACCTGCCACCCCAATGCTAACTCCCCACGGCCTTCCCACCTCTGCGTGTCTGCCCACCGTGCCCCTCCCCACATCCACCCGGGAAGACCCAGCCCTCCCGCCCCCACAGGAGGAAGCCTTCCCGCTGCCCCACAGCCGGGGCCTCCCCCACCTCAACTACGCAGGAGCTGGTCCCCTGCCCTGAGTGGGGGGATGGGGCTCAGAGAGCGTCCAGGAGTGAAGGCCCCTCCCGCAAGCAGCCCCCTCCCTACCTGGGCGATCGCAAACTGATCGTAGAAGGCGGAGTTGTCCACGCTCAGCTCCAAGTCGACATCCTGGAGCTCTTCGCAGCTAGAACGGCAAGACGCAGGGGTGGAGGGGCACGGCCGGGCAGCGAGCTCGGGACACGGCCGAGCGGCTGGCCAGGCGCAGTGAGCATCACCCCACACGGCGAGGGGCAGACAGGGAGTCTGGGGACCCCAGGGGTCAGCCTCAAGGTCATCCACAGAGTAGGACAGGCTTCAGGGAAGGAAACCTGCAGACCCCAACCTGGCGCTGGCCGGACGGAGGACACCAGTGCCAGCCTCTGCTCTCCTGGACGCTCTCACCCACACTGCCCACAGCTCTGCTGGGGTCCCAGGGTCTCAGACGCAGGGCATGCAGGGCTGCCGCGTCCAGACTGGGGCAGGGTCGTGTCCCCACCAACACTCACAGTGGCCCTGCTCATGCCGTGGGGCAGCCAGGGGCAGCCGCAGCCGGACCACGGCCCCATTCTCCCTTCGCCTCCATGGGCAGGGGTCCGGGCAGGATGCCCAGAGAGGGGGCCCAGTGGCCCAGGCGCTCCCTGGAGGGGCTGCAGGGGGGCGGAGGCTGGAAATGGTGCTCCTGAGGGTAAGAAACTCTGAGTGTCTGCTGGGTGGGGCGGGGACCTGTCCGCACACAGAGGAAGCAGGCGGCCCGGGCAGGAGGACTGGGCACAGAGCGCTGCACAGTGTGGGGGCCGCCCACCTCGGAGGGGCCGCCCCGGGGGAGGGCCCTGCAGGGACAGCTGCCCAGGGTGCTCTAGCCTTCCTCGTTTGTGCCCCAGGCTGCTGCCGGGCAGCCCTGGGCCTG
This sequence comes from Propithecus coquereli, assembly GCF_000956105.1. NCBI lineage: Eukaryota > Metazoa > Chordata > Mammalia > Primates > Indriidae > Propithecus > Propithecus coquereli. The sequence continues at coordinate 283,261 of NW_012148130.1, read as the reverse complement.
AGCGTGAAGGTGCCGCTTCACCTCTGCCGCCATTGATTTCATACGTTGGGGTTCCAGGTCTGATGTTGTTCGAAAAAAGAATCTGGAGCCCCTGCAACACCAAAGTTCCTGCCTTCCAGGGTCTTGGCCTGGGGCACCCCCTCAGGGGATGGAGAGTCACCATGCTCCACTCTGGGCCCCCCACAAGCCCTTGCGCAGAGCCCAGAGCAGCCACCTGGCCCTGAAGGCCTCCGTCCCCAACCCACCAGGGAACCGTCCCCACCTAACCAGAAGCTCCTGCACCTGTCTTCACCGTCCCCATCACCGCCCCCTCCTTCCGGACCCTGCCTCCCCAGACCACAGCCTCGACCCTGATGCCACCCCAGCTCTGCCTCCTGTCCAGCCCTTGGGGACCCAGAGCCCACACTGCGTGGGACCCCGCCCCAGCCCCGGGGCTCATGGGGGCTGCCTCCTGTGTGCTGCCGCCGGCTCCTAGGAGTGGGAAGGGGTGTCTGACACCGAGGGCAGGTCTCGGGGAAGGAGCCGACTGGGTGCACACAGGTGGGGGGACAGGGGACCTGCAACTGCAGACCCCCGTGTGACATGGGCGGGGGCACAGGGGGTCTTCCCGGGAGGCAGCTGGGGCGGGCAGGCTGGCGCACCTGTGGGGCACGGTGCCCTTCTCGGTGACGGTGTCACACCACATGGTGAAGCCCACACTCACGATGGTGCCGGCGATGAAGACCAGGAAGACCACGCAGGCGCTGACCAGCAGGCTCAGGAAGGCGTGGAAGAAGGAGCTGCAGCCGGGCAAGAGGGGCAAGAGGGGCGCTCGCTGGGAGCCTGGGCCGAGCCCCACGCCCACCGGCAGTGCCCAGACCTCAGGCTTCCCAGCTGGCGTCTGGGTTCTTGTGAGGGGCTGCAAGGAGCTGTCTCCGCCTTCCTGCAGCTGTCCCTACCCCCAGGTGGCTCCACGTGCAGGCCCGGGCTGCCCGCACGTCCTCCCGAAGACTCAGGAGTTGGACCCGCTGTGACCCCCGTTTCGCAGCAGAGGCAGCGCCCGGGCTGGGACCAAGATCGCCCGCTCCAACGCACTGGAGCCGGCAGCCACGCCAACACCGGCCTTTCACAGTTGCCGGCTGCTGCGGTCTGAGTGCTGTGTCCCCCGTCTGTGACGGCAGCCACAAGGACAGAGACACCCAGCAGGCCACGTGGTCACCGACACAGGCTGGCCTGACCTGCGTCAGAGACTCGCTGATTTACCCTTTTACACACAAAAGGCCACGCCTGGACACACTGTCCAGGCCGAGCAGGGCCGAGCAGGAGGAGCTGGCTTAGGGCTGGGCTACAGTCCCCACGGGCCCACGCCAGTGCCAGACCCACGCAGCCACGGCCCCGCCACTGTGCTTCTGGAGGGTGCCAACGCTTCCTTCTGAGGACACAGGGGCATGTGGTCGGGACACCCCCCTCCGTCTGGACACTCTTGCCTCACTCACAGACACGAAGACTCAAAGTCTCCCGAGTGAGCCTCGGGGTGCACGCCAAGGCAGGGCGGGGGCACGGGGCCCTCCCTCCAGTGGGACCCCAGAGGGGAACTCCCTCAGGGTGGGACCGTAGCACGGGGCAGTCAAGAAAGGGCCGTGCCGGCCCCTAACCTGACATCAGTGCTGTCAGCACATGGAATCCAGGGAAGTGACCGACAAAAACTGCTTCACAGAGTCATCTAATAAACAAGGTCTCCGCCGGGATCTGGGCCAAGAAAACATCAAAGTTACTGTCATCCAACCTCGGGGACTCCTGGCCACAGATCAACGCACTGCCCGTCCTTTCCTTCGTGCATCCACCCACCGGGCCCTACGCTGGGCTCAGAGGACACAGAAATAAGGGCGAGGCCGCAGGAGGCGCCTGGCCAATGTGCGGACAAGAAACCAGGGCCTCTGGCGCCCCACCCAGAGCAGGTGTCCCCGGCTGCCTCACAACCGGCGGGACCCGTGGGGTCTCTAGCGAGGATCCCGCGGTGTCCTCCACTGGCTCCAGCCCCGCCCAACCGGGCCAAGCTGCAGAGCAGACGGCAGAGCACCCCCAGCAATGCGAGGGCTTCAAGCCCCACCCCGAGGAGCCCCAGACAGGGGAGAGGACACAGGGACACTCAGACCCACAAGCCGTGACCCCAGCGATCACCCCAAAAAGGGCAGAGCCTGCAGGACTCACACGTGGGCACGGGGGGCCTGAGCCTTTGCCCTGGAGCCACAGGCAGAGGCGTGGACGTGCGCGCCGTGGCACAGACGAGCCGCAGCCCAGCTCCACGACCCACGGTGCTCTGACGCCCGGCACGAACGCTGCCTGTGAGCGACTGTGCTGAGCCGCCGAAGCCCCCCCTTCACTCGCGGGGCAGGCTCCGCACTCCCTGCCCGGACCTGGGTCACCGTGTGCTGCCATCTCCCCCCGCTCTTCGGAGCCTGTCCCCTCTTCCAGCCCCTGCCCAGAGGCTGGCGGGTGTGGACCACGGCACTGAGCCTGAGCCCCGGCTTCTGGGTGGGTGTGACTGGCAGGGATGGCAGCAGGCTGGGGCAGGAGGATGAGGTGGGCATGTGCTCCCAGGTCCCTCACCAAAGGCCACTGCCCCTCGCCCTGCCCCCTCCACAGACCCTGCCGCCAGGTCCCATTACTGGGGTGGTGGTGAAGGGCCACTGTCACTGAGCCCAGGAACCCCACACCTTAGTCTCTTGTCAACCAGGCCCTCCTCAAACCGTCCTCACTTGGGTGAGCCACTTGCTTCCTGAGAACCCTGGGGACAGGAATCTGAACCCCAACATCCATCTGGCCCTGGGCGTCTGAATAGGAGCGGGGCCACAGTTACAGAGAGGGGTACATCACAGGCCACCTGCCTCCATGGCCTTGGACTGGCCACTCTGCTCCAGCCAAAGAGACTGTGGTGGTCAGGGACAGCCAGGACGGGCGCCCAGGGACAGGAGCACAGAAGCAGCCCTGAGCTCGGCACGAGCCTCCAGCTCGATGGGTAGAGTGCACTTGGGACTCCCTAGTTCCCCCTAGGCCACGTCCCCCTCCACCTGCTGGACAGCCCCCGGCAGGCCTCCCAAGGACCCTGTCCAGCGGTGACACCTCCAGTGCCTGGCATTCCTGGACTGCTGTGACAGGACAGCCCAGCAGCCACCCGCAGCAGGCCTCTCTGGAGGGCCAGGCTGGCCACAGCGCAGAGGTCAGACAAGGTCAGACAAGGGCTGACAACCCTGTGCCATGTCTGTCCCCCCCAGTGGGGGTGGGGCGGCACCCCCCCCCGCCCCGTCCATAATGAATTCTAGACAGGCATGGCCAGAGCTCCCCCAGGGCAGGGTCTCCCTGATAGCCCCCGTGCCCGCAAATACCTGGCACAGTGTGCCTGGGACACAGCGGGGACTCTGGGCCCATGACGCATCCAAGGGAGAGCTGCTCACGCCCTCCCACCTCTGAGAGTGGTCTGCCACGCCAGCTCCGCAGAAACCCGACTAGCTGGACACTGCGGAGTTGCAGCTGCAGCCCTGTGAAACGGGCACGATTTTGGAGTCTCCTCCCGTGACCAGAACATAGAGGTCCCCGGGAAGCAGGGCAGGGACACCAAGCTGGGGTCACCCCAGGTGACAGCCTCCATCTGCTACTTCGTCCATTTCCTGTCAGTACCTCGGAACCTGCCCTGGCTCTCCAGATCCAGAGCCCGGCACACACAGGGTTAACCACTTTCTCCTCTGCCTCTCAGGCTGCCCCGTGCTGTCTCCATGGCGACAGCAGGCACAAGCACAGCCAGTGTGGGCCCGCAGATGGGCCGCCCTGACCCAGGCCCCAGCTCGGGAGCTCAAGGGGCTCCCTCTCGGGCAAAGCTGCCCCAGCCCCAGGCCACGGCTCACCCAGCCACGCGCCCGCCCTGCGACGGCAAGGCCCCCAACACAGGTGCCACTGATTCATCCATTCATTCGTTCAGCAGCTAACAGCATCCAGGTGACGCCCCCCTGCAAAAGCCACACCCCCGGATTCCAACCCCTCACTCTCCTGGCCACAAGCGGTCAGGGTTCCCGCTTTGCATGGCAGACACAGCCTGCATGAGCAGGGAGCTGGCACCTTGGACACAGCCTGTGACCCCCCAGCTCGGGGCGGCGGTGGCCCCTCACACAGACGGGCAAGGCTCCACCCCTACACCGGAGGAGGGGAGTCTCCGTGCATCTGAGGGTGGACTCCAGTCGTGAGGGATCAGAGTGTGCACTGACCCTCCAAAGGGGCAGTGGTGTCCTCCGTGGGCTGGATGTCCAGTGGCCCTGATGGCCCTGGGTGCCGTGTCCATGCCAGGAGCTCCCTATAAGTGCCCACTCGGCCCCCTGGCTGTCCCCTTGCCTGCTCCGCACGGCTTGGCCAGCAGTTGAGCTGGGCTGGCAGCTCTGGGCAACTATCGGAGGACTCTGCAGACCCAGCCTCCCCAGGGGTCCAGAACTTTCCGACAGGTTGAGTCTGAAGGGTTGACCTCTTGGCCGGGGGTCTGCAAGGATGTCAGGGCCAGGTGAGTGACCATGAAGCCACAGGCCTCGGGTCCAGGCAGCTTTCTGTCGCTCACTCAACATCATGACTTGCCAAGTCCTGGGCACCATGCCCTGTGCCGGCCCCGGGGTCACAGAGGTGAACAAGGTGCGTGCCTGCCTTTGGCACCCAGCCAAGTCCCCCTCGGGTGGGTATCCACACTGGACGTGGCCCGAGAGGCCTTAGCCTAGTCCTGCAGCCAGGACTCGATGTAGCAGTAACACGTTGGGGGACAACATCACAGCGGCCACCATTACGTGGCCCTCACCAGTAACCCCGATGGCCCAGGACACTGTGCACGTTGGGGAAGGAAAGGCTGGGCAGAGGTCACTGCTGCTAGGACAGCTGAGCCCGGGGAACTGAAGCAAAAGGACAGAAGACCCGAAATGCTCCACTTGCCAGGCCCACATCCCCGAGGGCACGAGCTGCCAGGTCCCGCCTCTGGTGGAGCCAGGGCCACCGAGGTCCTCCACCCGTGCCAGCCCCGCAGCCCTAACCCCAACCGCTCCCCAATCCCCCAGGCCAGACACATGCCAACTCATCTGAGGCGTCCTAAGTCCCACGTGGGCCGGTCGGCCAGGGTGCAGCAGGGCCGCAGAGCCACCTCGTTCCAGCCCGCACCGCTGCTGGGGAGGCCCCAGGCCCCGGCCTCAGTCTCCTTCCTACCTTGGGAATGAGATGACGCCGGCAGGTTCACAGACACCTCCATGAGAGTAGAAAAGGAAGAGCCACTGTCACTGCGCTCCCCAGCTCTGCTGCCTGGCTTGTGACACCCAGATTCCTGTCCCACAAGCTCTGGGGCTCCCCTCGCCCTGTCCCCCCAGCCTCTGGAGGTCTCTCCCCTCTGTGAAATCTCCCATCGCTCCGAACACATAAGCTGGGTCCTGTCTACAGAGCGGCTCTGTCACCCCAGCTAGACCATGAATGCCCGAGGGATTCCCACAGGCTGGCACGTCCGTGAGCAGTGACCAGACCATGGCCCCACACAGCCTGTGCCCTCCACCCTCACCCTCCTACTGAAGGCACCCCAAGCCCTACGGGGCTTACCCCACCCTGCTGGCTGTCCCTCCCACTTCTTCAGACCCTGGCTCCTGTTCAGAGATGCTGTCATCTGCCCTGACCTGCACACAAAGCGCTGCCTGGGGTAGCTCACAAGTTTGCCAACGTGGGTGCAGATGACGTCTCAAACATCTCGGACGCCAGCCATTGAGTGGGTCGAGGGAGGGAGGAGGAGGCCTGTGGGAGGGCAGGACGCCGCCCGGACCGGCCTGGGCACACCCTGGGCACAGCCCAGCCACTCATCCCAGAGTTTGGGCCAGCAGCCCTGCGGCACCTGGAGGCCCCCCAGGCTGACACCTGGCTTCCTGCTGACCCAGAACCAGAACCTTGGGGTGGCAGGTTGAATGGCACCCCCACAAGATACGCCCACGTCCTGATCCCTGGACCTGTGATTGATCGCGACTTTATTTGGAAATAGGGTCTTTGCAGGTGTAGGTAAGCTAAGGATCTCAGGATGAGATCACTCTGGATTTATGGTGGGCCCCAAATCCAATGACTGATGTTCTTGTAAGAAGAGGGGACGCACAGAGAAACAGAGAGAAGAGGCCCCATGAAGACAGGCAGAGGTTGGAGTGGCAAAGCCCCAAGCCAAGGCACAGCAAAGGCTGCTGGAAGAGGCAGGGAAGGGCCTCTCCCTCTGGCCCCCAGAGGGAACCAAGCCCGCCCACACATGACTCTGGACCTCTGGCCCCCAGAACCGTGGGATGGCAAATTAAGCCCTAGTCTATGGAAATTTGCAGCAGCAGCGCAGGCCTCCCCCCTCCCCCGCCCCGCCACGCGCTCGCTGGCTGGGATTTCCACCGCTCCTGGTTTCACACCCCACCCAGGCATAGCCCCCTCGTCCCCCCACCCCCTCCTCCTCCTCTCTCGGGCCCCTCCTTCTGCCAAAGCCAGGCTGAGGGTCGCAGGGGTGGGCTAGCGGAATGCCTGCCTGCCCACCTCCTGCCCACCCTCACTGCCCAGGGCCCAGTCTCACCTCCTGCCCCCCTGCAAGGAGTGAAAAGTCTAAAAAGTGCCAACAAAGGATGGGTGCGGATGGGGCGGGGCAGAGTGTGGGAGAAGGTCCGGATCTCACAGGTGCCCTCCCAGGACCTCTGCAGGAGCCCAGGGCTGCTCTGGCACACAGCAGGCCTCAGCCAGGGGAGTGGGTGGGCCCACGGAGGGCCACCGGCTGAGGATACTCGCAGCCCGCCAGCCCAGGGGAACCACAGCCCAGGGCTCCAGCATAGTGCGAGAGCAGGGAAAGCTGAAGAGGAGAACGGAGGCCAAGAAAAAGGAGGCATTGTAACCCCAAAGCAGGGCCCTCACCCCTGCCCTCCCTCTGGCATCCACCCAGCCAAGGTCTGAGCGCCAGAGAGGGTCCTCAAGGGGGTTCCCCCCAACATTCCTCTGCCATCCCCTCTCCCAGGGTGATAGGGATGGGGCTCCCCTGTACGCCTGTCGCTGGGCAGGACAGCAGAGCAGACCAGGACCCCGCTGGGAGCTGTCCCTGGTTCTGGCGAGAGTGGGCCCGGCTGAGCTGCAAGGAGGGCCCCGGCCTGCGGGCGATGACGGTGCAACATCCACACCCCAGAGGGAGCGAGCGCCCAGAAGCAGGAGGGGCTGTGCACTCGGGGAGGGAGGCCCTGGCCCTGCACTGGGGACAGTGACCATCATGGCCCCCAGGGGTGCGTGTAGACAAAGGGCGCTTTGCAAGGGGCGCGAGTGTGGACCTCCGCGGGCCTCAGGGAGCTGGGGGGACACCCAGTCCTCCGGGGCGCCGCGCCCGGGGCAGGTGCTGCGTCTGTTGGGCAGGGCGGCGGCCACTCACCCCTCGTGTCCTTTGCAGAGGAAGAAGAGCGCGCGCCAGGCGTGCGCGGCGGCCAGCAGCAGCGAGAGCAGGCCGGCCAGCAGGCCGAAGCGGCAGGCGGCCGGGGGGCCCCACTCCTGCACCGTGAAGCGCTCGCGCTCGTGCACCGTCAGGTTGGCGCTCAGCCACATGCCCTCGGTGAACAGCAGGCAGCGGCCGCGGAAGTCGCGGCTGTTCTCGGACAGCGGCACCACCACCGCGAAGCTGAACAGGAAGGCCAGGACGTAGCAGGCGCACTGCGCGCAGAGAAGGCTGCTGGGCGCCATGGCCGGCCGGGCGCGGGGAGCGGGGCGGGGAGCGCGCGGCGCGGGGAGCCGGGCCGGGCGCGGGAGGCTGCGCAGTGGCGGCGCTGGCAGTCCCG
>NW_012148130.1:263811-275400 GCF_000956105.1 Propithecus coquereli | reverse complement strand
CTGGGCGCCATGGCCGGCCGGGCGCGGGGAGCGGGGCGGGGAGCGCGCGGCGCGGGGAGCCGGGCCGGGCGCGGGAGGCTGCGCAGTGGCGGCGCCGGCAGTCCCGCCACCCCCCCGGGACGCGTGCGCAGGCCGAGCGCGGTCAGCACCGCGGACAGCCCCGGCGCGCGCGGGACGGGCCACGCGGGAGAAGGGCGCGGGCGGAGGCGCGGAACGGAAACCCGGGCGGGGGCGGGAACACTACTGAGCGGCTTGTGGACAGTTCCAGGAGCTGTCCCTATGGGCCTGGCACAGGCTGGCTGTGTCCCCAGGTCCCCATCAGAGTTGGGGACTGGTCAAGGGGAACGTGCGCAGGACGCCCACGGCGAGGGTGGAAGTGAGGTTTGCAGGCCAAGCTAGAGTGGTTCCTTTGCGGGGGTCCAGGGGCGCAAACTACGGGGGAAAGGGACAGACGGTGGGAGTTGGGGTCAAGGGATGGGCCAGAGGTCATCCACAGAGTCGGGAGAGGGCCCAGCCCGGAGCCGCTCCTGCACCAAGCTCTCAGCGGGGACATGCATTACACCGCCTGGCACGAGCAGGGCCCTGGAGCTGAGTGCGCAAGATAAATAATGGATGCCCTGAGCACCTCATCAAGACGTCTTTGCTGAGATGGAATCTGCTGGTGCATTAATTAATAGAATTAATGCCTTTTCCAGTTTCCTTTAAGACTAAGTCACCTTTAGTTCAATTCCCAGAGTGAGGAAGCTCTGGTATTGCTCCTTCTGGTTTAAAATTACATCAGCATTTTTTGTTGCAAGCACTACAAAAATCCTTTTGTTTTATTGCCAAAGTAATATATGCTCATTTTTAAGTCAAGTGATATAGATATATAAAATAAAAATATAAAAGCTCCTCCTCATCCCCCTCCCCACTCCCTCACACGGCCAGGAGTGACCACTTTGAACAGTCCAGCATCTGTTTTCTAGACATTTTGCTAAGCACACAAACACACACAATTTACAGAAGTGCTTCCCATTGCACGCAGTGCTCTGCAGGCCGATTCTTTTATTCACCAAGGTCAAGGACGTTATTCCCTGCTTGCACTCACCGAAATGTTTCGTTCTTTTCAACAACTGCGAAACATCCGTAGTAGCGGTGATTCCATGATTTGCGTGGCTATTCCTCTTCAGGTGGATGTTCACTGTCTCTAATTTTTGTTATTTCAAATGCTGCTGTGTGGACATCTCTGTACATATGTGTTTGTGTGCTTCTGCAGTTATGTCTTGTAAGAGAAATTCTTAGAAAAGGAATTTCCAGGTCATAGGGTATGCACATTTAAAACGTTGACAAAAATTGCCAAACTGCTCACTAAAAATGTTGTGCAAATGTAGCCTCATATCTGGGTGGCAGATCCCCTCTCCAAAACAGAGGTGTCAGTTGATTTAAAATGCTATCAGTTTCACGTGGAGAAAATTTCACTGATGTGTAAACTTGGATTCACTCTAATCACAAGGCTGACTCGTGACCATTTGTAATTTATCTTCTGTCAATGGCGCAGTCATTCTGCAGTCGCTGTAAAGCTGGGCCCCGCAGACCAGCCATGAGGTCTGTGGCAGCCACCCTTCTCTTGGAGCATCCACTCAGGGTTTCTGCTACTACTGACTACCCCGACTCAGCCCAAGAAAGCCCACCGGGAATTACAGCCTCCCCGCCAACCTGGGCAAGACTGGGACTCCCATCCGCTCATTATCCAGGGGTGTGACTAATTTGAGCATATCTGGGGGTGCAACGCGCTGAAGCTTTGGCCAAAGCAAAGGACACCATGACAATTGAGAGGGATATGACACAACTGGAAACCACAGATTGGGTTGGAAAGATTATTAAATATCCACCATTTTAAAGGCATACGACTCCAGCAACTACTTTTAAGTAGATGAGTTCTATTTAGCCTTCAAAAATCAAAGAATTCCCTTGTTACAGGTATTGCTACTGGTTCTCCAGAGAAACAGAAGCAACAGGATGGAGAGAGAGGCAGGCGGTGGGGGAGGGCTGCCGGCGAGCTCATCTTCAGGAATTGCAAGTCCAGAATCTGCAGCGTGGGCTGGCAGGCTGGAGGCCCAGGGAAGACTGACGCTGCAGTTCGAGGCCGAAGGCCGGCAGAGTTCCCTTTCTCAGGGCGGTCAGTCACTTGCTCTATTGAGGCCTCCAACTGGTTGGAAGAGGCCCGCTGCTGGGGTCTGAATGTTTGCCCCTCCAAAACTCACGCTGAAATTTTAACCTTGCCCAGAAATATCCCCATGGAAACCCACAAACATCCCTCGTCCAGCCCAGTTAGCGCAAAAATTAACCATCTCCTTACTGACATAATTCCAATCTATAGAAAACATGGAGAACTCCGAAATCCATTTTTAAAAGCCAACATGACATTTTTACCAAAACTTTACTAGGGTTTTGTAGGAAAGAAAGTATAATAATAGGAGATTTCATATATAAATACTGTTGTAAAAATTTTTCAAATAAAATCTTGGCAAATTGAATACAATCCAGTGTATTAAGAAAATAAGGAAATTTGAATAAGTAAAATTTGTTCCACAAACGCAGGAACAGCTTAGCTTTAGGAAATTATCCACGACACCCTCCACCCACAAATGAAGGACACAAACCCACACTCTGTGTCCAGGGATCTGAAAGACACTTCACACAAGTGAATATTCGCCCCTGGTTTTTTTCAAAATTCTGTAAAAATAAGAAGAAAAATACCTAAACATGATAAAGATCGCCTTGAAACAGCGTCATACATCTGCACCTACTCGAATGCACCTACTGTACTGCACCTACAGGAACCCAGGAAGGCCCATCACACTGTAACTGGCCATCTGTCTGGCAATTCTGCTTTATCACTAAGACAAGAAAACTAAATACGCAGTAAGTCTATGAAACAAAGAGGCAAAATAATCTTTACTGGAGGATAACATGATTCTAGACCTAGAAAACTCAAGATACTCTACAAAAAGTATTAGACTTTACAAGTTTGTAAGATGCGTACAAGACAAACATACAAAATTCAACAGCCCTTCCCTATTCGAGGATCTCAGCTCAGGTTCTCTGGGAAACAAACTCTGTGGCTCAGGTTTACCTGTGGCCACACCGTGACAGCGCGAGGCCGCAGAGCCGGGCGGGGCTGGGCTGCCGCACAGTTGTGCAGAGGTGTCGGCGTGTGTCGCCGTACGGCAAGGCCATCCCGCCTGGACCCAGGCCTGGCCTTCAGCAATGTGTCATGGCGTCTCAGGGCGGGGCTGTCCTCAGGATCTACACCCTTCACGTCTCATGAAGGTACAGAGTGCGTAGAGTGACCGATGCCTGTCTTTCCTCCAGGGACACCGAGTTCTAGCATCTGTCTCCTTTGCTGTTGGTCAGGACGTCCCGGCTCCCTCACTGACGTCACTGCTCATTATGACACCTGAACCACCTTGCTTCTGAGAATTAGGTGCCACCACCTGGTCTGTCTCTTTTGGGGACCCTATCGGCCTCACTGTCATCAGGGAGCCCAGGCCTGTGACAGCAGCTCCCGCTGTCATCCTGGGCTTGCAAGGAGGCCCCACTGAGCTTATCAATGACGCCGACACTCTCTCCCCAGCGTGACCTTACTGCTCTGGCAAATGAAATAGCCTCGGCAGCCACCCCACCCCGGGAACCGGGGCCCGTGGGGGTGCTGCCGTCCTGCATAGCATTTCCACCCAGCATGCCCACGTCCCTGAGCCTTGACCTCCCTCCCAGCCCCTGCCGTGGTCGCTCCACAGCTCTGCATGTGCAGAGCCCGTCTCCACACAAGGCAGCGTACTCACAGGTGGGAGGAACTGGGATGCGGACATCTTGGGGCATTGCTCTGCCTGCCCCCACCATCCTAGGAGCAAGTTAGCACCACCTCCCGGATCCTGCCCAGGGTTACCCTGTGTGCCAGGAGAGCTCTCCCTTTCCAATAAGCTCTTTCTTATACAACCTTCAGGTGCCCTTATGATTAACACGTTATTTCTCTGAGCTCATTCTGTTCCTTTTCTAGCTTCTTCAGTTTAAAATCTTGATCTATTAATACTCCATGTTAATAAATCAATTTCAGTCTATACATTTTTCTCTTGGTAACACTTTGCCCACATCCCGTAGGTTTTGACATAAAACATTCTCAGAGTCATTCAGTTTCAGGTAGTTTACAGTTTCCATTTTTATTTTCTCTGTAGCACCTGCTAGAATAATTAGCAGTGTATTTCCAGCTACACACATTTTGAAGGACTTTCTCTCTGCTGTTCATTAATAATTTGATTGCATTGTGTTACTGAACTTAGCCTGTACAATACTAATTTTTAATTTGTTGAAATTCCCTCTGCCAGATTATGTTTTTGCGGTGTTAAAATATATATTCTATTTGTTGAATACGCATTTCTATGTGTCTATTAGATCAAGCTTTAATTGTTTCGCTCAAAACTTATATATACTTACTTGCAGACTACTGGATTCTTTGGTTTCTGGGGTAGGTCTCTCACCATGACCATGAACTTGTAAATTTCTCTTTATATATTTTTTCCTTATGTATTTCAGCTTATGACTCTCAGATATTCTTTATGAATTGTTCTACTTGTCAATATGAAATATTCCCTGTTGTCCCTTTTAAATACTTTGTCTTAAATTTTACTTTGTATAATATAAATATTGCTAAGAGTGCTTGCTTTTGTTGGCATTTTTGACAGATTTTTTTTTCATCTCTTTAATTTTTACCTTCCTAAGTTACTTTAAATCTGTCTTTTGTAAGCAACATTTCTGCTAGAATTTGTTATTTGTTTCTATTCAATCTGAGATCTCTGTATTTTAACATATTTTTAACCCATTGACATTTATTGTGATTTCTGATCAAATAAAATCTTACTTTATATTTTCTATCTTATTGGATCATATTTCCCTTTTCTCACCCTATTTTAGAGAATAGGTATATTTTATTCCATTTTTTCCTTCTGCTGACTTTGAAATATTTACATTCTGCTTCCAGTCGTTTTTTGATCATCTACAGATTTAGAAAATACACACTTAAGTTTGTATTTTTCTGATAGTGTCGAGAATTAGTCTGGGTCCAGATAGGACAAGGCCCATTGCTTAATTTTACTTTTCTCTACTCCCCACATCTCTGTCAAACTTCCTATGTAGCTCCTACATGGAATTTTAACACTAGATCGTTAACTTTTTTTTTTACAATCAATAACTATTTGAACTAAACAATGTGCTGACATTTCTGTACTTTGATCTCCTGGCCTGTAAAATGTAAACTCCTAGCACTCCTCGTGGGTCAGTTAGATAATCCGTGCACGGCACCTAGCAGAGCACCCAAATAACAGTAACGGGAACCGTGGTAACCATAGCAACCATTAACATTAGCTCCTGGTCCCTCTTCTTGCTGGAGCTTGTCTTCTAGCAATTCCTCTGGAGAGCCCGTGCACTGTGGGAGGTGAATGGCTCTATCTTCCACAGGCACATGAACAACAGATTGTCCAAGATTTCACCTTGACTTGTCACTTCCAACATTGCTGCCAAGAAGACGGTGTCATCTGGCTCCTGTTCTTTGGGGATAGTCTGTGTTCCCCTCCCCCTCCCGCACTGGCTTCAGGAGCTGGGATTTCTCTGTCGATGATCCACATTGCACTTTGATGTACCAAGGAAGGAACTTTTGGTTTCTTGTTTATTTGTACATATCCCGCTGAGCACTTGGGAAGGATGGTGCCTGCATTTAGCTCTGGGAAAGTCCACTAAAAACCACACTGACTGCTGCCCCACCACCTCCCCGGCATCCCCTCCTACTGGGTTCCTGCCGGATGGACACTAGGACTCCTAGATCTGCCCCCCCATCTCTCTGGCCTTTCACACCTCCCAACTTCCTCCCTTTGTGTCACGTTCAAGGGCAACCCCAGCTCCTGTCCACTCTGCCACACAGCCCCTCTGTGCAAACATTTTTGATTTTGCTCGTAACAATGTTTTTTAAATTCCAAGTCATCTCACTGGTTCTCTGAAATACTTAGCAGTCTCATTTCTCTCTGAGGACGCAATTATACTTGCCTGAGGTCCTCTCTGATGGCTCTGAGTCCATCTTCTCACTCTCCTCATTGAGGTCCACGCCTCTCTCTCACCCTGCAGACTTTGCTCAGTGGGTGGCAACACTTGACCATGAGGTCCCCTTTGCAGCAAAGTGCCCCTCTTAGGTCATCTGCTGTATTTCCCTGCCACAAACCCTGAGGGGAAGGCGGAAGCTTCAGCTGAGATTGAACTGCGCTCTATCAGCGACAGGAGGAAGGGAGAGCAGGCCACGCCTGGCTGGCGTTATTCGGAGTACAGGCTGGGCATGCGTTCTCCACATTCCCCCCAGGGTCGCCAGACACCAGGACATGGCCCTGTCTCTCTGAACCGAGATCCAGTCATTGATCCTGCCCAAAGCAGGCCCTTCGTCACCGTCACTGCAGCGTGGCCCACGGCGAGGGAGGAGGCTGTGTGTGCAGATATGGCCAATCACACCCGAGTGAGAAAGCTCCACTTAGATATATGCAAGTAAGCAGCCAGGAAACAGTTTACACAGGTACGGACGGAGCCTCCAGGGGCTGTGGAAGCTTGAGTAGAGTCAGAAACAGGTGTGGGTGGTCACCAGGAAAGAGGGGCCTGGCCACAACCCTCTCTGTGCCCCAAGGATGCCTTGTCTGATTTAGCGGGGTGCCCCACAGCCCAGGGCTGGTGCTGTCTCCCACCCAGGAGCCAGATGACCCCACCCACTGCTCTCAGAACTCAGAGGCAGCAGAAGGGACATGGAAACAGTCCCAGCGGGATGAATGGTGGGGACGCACCCTTAATGTGGCGCTTCCATAGCTCAGGAAACCGAGATAGGAACCAAAAATAAAAACTGCAAAGCCTTACTATTAGAAGGCCAATTGCAAGCCATCGAATTTGTGCACATAGGCAAAGAAATTATTCCTGAAAAAAAGTGCAAACTGCTACTTCACTGCATGTAAATGAACCACTAATTGCTTTTTGCAAACAATATTTATGCAAATGGTCCCGCACTCTGCAAAGCTGCACAGCTTATGCGTCTGCATTTCCATTTGCCTCCACCCGCCTCTCCTCTCTGGGAAGAATTGCCAGCAGGAGCCCCCCACAAACACAGATTTTTCCCTCCGTGTTCCTGGGGGGCCCTCCCTGCCGCCTCCACCCCACTCCTTCCCCACCACCTCTGCCCCACCGCTGCGTGTCCCTGAGTCCTGCCTTCCACACGTGAATGTCCTGTTCCCAAGCGTCCTGGAACCCCGCATGAACATACAGGCCTAAATGCCCACCCTGCTGTCAAAGCACTGGCTCCACCAGCAAAGTCAACAGACAATCTAGCAACTTAGCAAAACTTTCTGCAAGGCACATCACCATTTCTCTAATGCGTAAAGACTTTCTATAAATCAGTAAGAGCAGAGCCACTCATCGGTAGAATAAAACAGTCAAGCGAGACGAACAGTGGCAGAAAATAAAATCAACTGATTTTTAAACATGTGAAGAGAGTCTTAAAATCACTCGCAATCAACAAATGCGCCTTAAAACTACCCTAAGAGAACTTCTGAGCAGCCAAAGAGAATGGCAGTTGCCGAGGTCCGCCTCACCCCAAGGGTCCTCCTGACTCGTGCAGAGCAGCCGGACACCAGGACGGGATGTCCCAACCCAAAATGGCAGTGAGCAAAGACAGAGAAGAACAAACGTCAGCAAGTGATTTCTCTCACTCTCCGCGACAGGCAAGAGCAATCCCAGAATAATGAAGGGAAAGAGAGAAAAGGACACCACAGGTGGGGGTGCAATTGCTCCCAAACCTCCAGGACTAGAACACCCATCCTCCGTGCGAAAATGCCGAACGCGCGTCCTCACAGATCGGCCTGCTGCAGAGACGTGTGGACGGCAGGTGCCGTTTAAAGTGGCATCTGTAAAAGGCAGAGCCTCGAGGGAAGAAAGAAGCGCGATGTGCTTTCTAGTAATCAGGCAGCGAAGGCAAAAACGGAGTAAAAGGGAGAAATTCTAAGCCCATTAAGGCAACTGGACTCTGCTACGCTGACAGAACAGTGGCCTGAAGCAGGGGCTTGTACACCCCCAGATTCACAAAACGGTCAGGAG
Organism: Propithecus coquereli; assembly: GCF_000956105.1. Taxonomy (NCBI): domain Eukaryota; kingdom Metazoa; phylum Chordata; class Mammalia; order Primates; family Indriidae; genus Propithecus; species Propithecus coquereli. The sequence goes on along the minus strand of NW_012148130.1, from coordinate 267,249 downwards.
AAAGTTGTCATTCAAAGTTCCTACAAAAATCAGAGAGCGAAATCAACATGGCTCAGCTGGATAAAAAGTAAAATAAGGCAGAACAAATGCGAGCCCACCCTCCCGACTGAGCTGAACACGCTGGCAGGGGGAGGTGGGGCGTGAAATCCCCCCCCCGAATCAGAAAGTCAAAGCGTAAGAGCACAAGTGGGCAAATGCGGAAGGAAATGAAAAGAGCTGTTGAAATCAGAAAAGAAAGGGAAAAACAGGCAAAATCATCTCAGAAATGACTAAGTTACGAGATGTCCAAGTAAGAAAGGCACAGAAGAAAAGTAGGGGAGCAACCAAGAGAATGAAAACGAGATCATGAAGGAAATTCACGGGCCACGGAGGAGGTGGGGGCCGTGGAAAACAGCAGAGCAGGAAGGACGTGCACAATCGCAGCCCCTGTGAGAAACAAAACAGGACAGCAACGGCGTGCAAAACCCTCGTCCGAGAAAATGTTCCAAAATTAAGACTTGACTGCATTTCAAAAGCCCCATCCTCACGGATGTCTGGGATAATTGACCAGAAATGGTCAACGCTGAGGAAATATCCAGTGAAAATATTAGGTTTCAAAGACAAAGCAAAAATGACTTACAAGAGCAAAAGAGCTAGCCTGCGTCGGACCTCTCAGAAACAGCAGCCACGCAGGCCGCGGTGGGGCGACGTCGTCAAAGTAACCGTGGAGAAAAGGCTTTGGTGTTCCTGCAAGGTCGTGGCTTTCTGAGCAAAAATTCCTGCTAACCTGGGTGAAAGGCTAGCGGGAAGGCAAAGGAGCCTTGCAGATTTTGACCAGTGAACCAGGAGGGAGGTCTGCAGGCTCACCTCCCTTTTGCTGGGTGTGTAAATTCCAAAGCAGACAAAACCCAGAGCCATTTCTTCACACCACAGAGAACTGTAAACTCGAGACTTTTCCCTTCTCATCTCTGAGAGAATTTGCTTACATTAGAAAAATGAATTTCATCTCCCTCTCACCCACAGATGTAGCAGTTCCTACAGGAAGCTCTAAAACTCATAATTTTGGGGTCCCTCTCTAGTGCAAAACTCACTTTTGCACGGGCAGGGTTCAGCTTGCCCTGACCACTCTGTTCCCTGCGGGGGGTGGGTCACAGGGAACCAATGCCAATATATTTGTAAATACATAACGGGTCTTCCTCTAAGCCGGAAATCCTGTGCTCACTTTTAGAATGAAGTACATAAGTATAGATACACAAATATATCGATATGCAACCAACTTTGCTTCCAGTATCAAGGCTATAGAAAACAATTTTAAGCATACAAGAACTTAGAAAACTCTGAACTATGAGCCTTTCTTGAAGAATCAACCAGAAGATTAACTTCATCCAACCCAAGAGATGACTGGCAGACCTCGGCAACAGGACCATCGCTGGGGAAGAGGGTGAAAGACTGGGACACCAATGTCACGTACTGTGACAAGCAGGGACAATGCAACTGTGAAAACCTAGAGAGAGAGAGGGAAAGAGAAAACCACTGTAAGCTCACAGCTGTTGCACCACGAAAAACTAACACACCGACAGCTAAAGTGTGAATGAGAGAACAGGAAAGGAAACTAAGGGCATTGAATAAGTACAGAGGAAATGATTAGGTAAAACACAAACCCCTAAAAAACAACAAGAAGAAAGACAGAAGTATGTAGATCACATGGCAAATGGAACAATATACACATAACTATAAAGTATTGTGACAGCCGACACAAATACGTGAGACGTCTCAGTCCTTTCGGCTGCTGCAACAAAATACCTCAGACTGGGTAATTTAAGTAAACAAAAATTCCTTTCTGGAAGCTGGGGAGTCCAGATCAAGACCCAGGAGATGCGCTGTCTGGCGACCATCTCTTCCTCTTGGACGGCGCCTGCCACACGTGCTCACGTCGGGCACAAGGACAAACAGCTCCCCTGGCCTCTGTTACACTTCAAGGGCACTGATCCCCTAATCACCCCAAAGGCCCTGTCTCTTAACACCATCACCCTGGAGGTTAGGTTTCGACACGTGAGTCTGGGGGGAGGAGGGGACACAAATATTCAGGCCACACCAAGGCCACGTTGATAAATGTTCATGGGCTTGACTCACCTACTACAAGAAAAAACTTTCAGTCTGGCTCACAGGCGACACGCCATCATACGCTGCATCCAAGACACATCTGAAACGAAGTGATTCGAAAACGCTAAAACTAAAGAGTTGACAAAGGTATGGTAGGCACATAAAAGCAGTAAGAAAAGAGGTGGCGATGTGGCTACCAAGGAGAATTCAAGATAAAAAACATGAAACAGGAAAAAGAAGGACTTTTTAACGCAAAAAGACACAATTCACAACAAAGATAAAATGGTTACGTAACAAATAGCTCAGCAACCACCTTTATGAAGCAAAAGCGCAGAAAACACAAGAGTCACAGACTCTGACACATCACTCCCCGAACAAGACAGATCAAAGGAACAAAAATCCAGGTGAAGTGGGTCACTCGTGTCTCCCAGGGCACAGACAGGAGGTGAAAGTACGTGTCAGGGCAGCACCTGTGGGAGAGGTGGGGGGGTACCCAGGACTGGACAGGCAGAGCCTGGGACTGGGAGACGCACGTCTGACAAAGTCTCCACACCCCAGGGGGTGATACAGGAGCAGAGGCCGTGCGAGACAGGGGTCCCACGTGAGCAGAACTGGCCAGGTCCTAATCCCGGGTCTTAATCCCGTGTCATTGCCTGGCGCTGGTCTGGGAGAACTTGCCTCAAACACTGGCAGGTCCCAGGGTGCTACAGCTGCAGGCTGTCAGCTAGCTGCTCTCCTCGCAGCTGAGCGACAAGTCCCTTCTGGAAGGGAGATCTGAGTGACACACCTCCACGGCCGCCACATAAGGATACAGAAGATGTAAACAACACAGCCAATCGGGTAGTGCTCATGCGTGTATTTTATATGTACACACAGCCTGAAGTCTGGAGATGGACGCAGCGATGGCTGCTAAACAATGTGAATGTACTTAAGGCCTCTGACCTGTTCATTTAAAATGGTTAAAATGGTAAATCTTATATTACTATATTTTACCACACTAAAAAGCTGTGAATATACTGAAGCCGGGTGTGGTGGCCCTTGCCTGTAATCCCAGCACTTTGGGAGCCTGAGGCGAGGGGGTCACTTGAGGCCAGGAGCGCGAGGCTGCTGTGAGCTAAGATCAAGACACTGCAGAGTCTGGGTGACAGAGCAAGGCCTTGTCTAACAAAAAAGAGCTACACTGAGGTACCACCTCATACTGACCAAAACTAGAAAGCATGACAACGCATTCTGTGTTGGCAAGGCTGTGACGAAACGGTCACTCTTATAAATCACTGGTGGGTGGCTGGGCACGGTGACTCACACATGTAATCCCAGCACTCTGGGAGGCCAAGGCAGGAGGATCACTGGAGGTCA
>NW_012148130.1:262167-263271 GCF_000956105.1 Propithecus coquereli | reverse complement strand
GACAGCCAGACTCTGTCTCAATAAATAAATAAATAAACAAACAAACAAACAAACAAAATGGCTAAAGTAAGAACTCATGAGTCTATACTGAAATAAATAATGGAATGAGTAATAAACAAATGTATAAACCATAAAAATATTCAAAAGAAAACTATAGACCTTAAAATTTTAAAAATCAATGGATAGATTTACCAGAGGTTTAGACACAGCTATAGAGAAAATCATTATCTGATAAAGATCTGAGAAATTTCCCACAGGCAGAACAGAGAAATGAAAAAATGGGACATGGAAAATAGAGTCAAGAAGGAAATAACGAGGTCTAAATTAGCTCTAATTGCAGTTCCAGGAGAGAATAGAATGGATGATGTTTGAGGGAAGGCATGGAACTGATGAAAGAGATGGATTCTCAGATTCATGAGTCAACATAAGATCTGGCAGAATAAATAAGATTAATCACACACCTACTTAAACCTCAGTGTAACCGCAGAATATGGTGACAAAGAAAAGGAATTGAGAGTAAACACGGAGAAAATCACATGTGTTAGTTTGCTAGGCCTGCCGTAATAAAACACCAAAGACTGGGTGACTTACGGAAATTTCCTTTCTCATAGTTCTGGAAGCTGGAAGTCCAAGATCAAGGTGTCAGGGGGTTGCTTTCCCCCAAGGCCTCTCTCCTTGTCTTGCAGACAGCCACCAGCTCCCTGTGCCTTTACCTGGCCTTTCCTCTTCTTATGAGGTCACCAGTCAGACTGGATTAGGGCCCCAGCCTGATGGCGTCATTTTTAACTGATCACTTCTTATCCAAGCATGATCACATTCTGAGGTACTGGGGATTGGGACTTCAACATATAAATTGGGGAAAGGAGAGTGGACACAATTTATCCCATAACAGCAGATAACCTACAATGGAACTAGAATTCAATGACAGCAATATTTCTTAACAGCAATGATAGAAGCCACAAGAAAGTGGGAAAATGTCTTCACAGTAACAGAAAATATCATCAACTTAGCATTTTATACCCAGCTAAATTACTAGTCAGGATTGGGAACTGAAATAAACCCTTTTAACAAAAACTTAACATTCACATTCCTTCACTGAAAGAA
>NW_012148130.1:257893-261677 GCF_000956105.1 Propithecus coquereli | reverse complement strand
AGACTTTTATTGAATTTAGACTTTGTTAAGCCAAGTATGCATGTTTTAAAATCTTTAGAGTAACTACTAAGAGAACAGACGTAGAATCAAAAATATACACAATATAAGTGGGCAGAAAAAAGAAAGAAAAATTCTCTAACCCAGTAGAAAGCAGAAAAAGAGGGAGGAGAAAGCAAAGGAAAATCACAGGAAATAGAAATCACAAAATAAAACATTAGAAATAAATCCAAATGTGTCAATAAACACAAATGAACTGAACTTCTGAGTTAAAATATTTGACAAAACCAAATCCAACTATATAGTTTTATAGGAGATACAAAATACAAGAACACTGAAAACATAAGTTTCAAAAGGAAAAAAATAAATTTAGCATATACTGTATTTCCTAAAGTTTATAAAGCTCTATTAAAATCAGACGAAATAGATTTCAAGTAAAACAGTATTAGTAAGGACTAAGAGAATTACTACAGAATGGTGAACACAGCCTCAAATATACATACATCAAAAATATACAGTATTACAATGAGAAATTGACATTCAGAGAGGAAGATTTTATAAAGCGTTGTAGCTGAAAATCATAAAAATAAGAATAGGAAAGAAGTGGAAAGCACAATTAAGCAGCATAATGTAATGAGATGTAGATAAACAATTAAAATTCTTGAGTTAAGAATCCAAATCAAGAAATAGGAAAATAATAATAAAGTAAACCCAAGAAAGTGGAAGAAGAAAGGAAATCATAAAGGTACGAGCAGACACGAATGGAACAGAGAATAGAGAAGCAATAACAAAGAACTGACCCAAAACCGGATTTTCAAAAATAAAACAGTAAAACAGACAAACTTCTCTGTGAATATCAATTTAGCTGCAACCCACAAGTTTTGATAAGTAGTTATTATTCAGATCTTATTATTTTCCTCTTTGAAAATAAATTTTTTATGTCACAATGATGGATTTTGATATTACCTTTTGTTTTTTATCTTGAAGTTTACTACAGTTTGATCAGAGAATGTGGCCTGTACAACCCACTTTTTGGTATTTTTTAAATGTGGCTAATTTTTGTAGATGCCCAATGGGTGCTTAATAAGAATGTGCAACCTCTAGCTGGGCGCAGTTTCCTGCATGTGTCCGTTGGATTAAACGGCTTGACTGTGCTTTTCTCATCTTTCCGATCCTGATTCATTTCTATAATTGTTTATCAGTTACTTGTCAATAGTCAGCATTTGAAAACTGGTGAGAGAAACTGAATTTTAATTTTTTTGAGTATTCATTCTTTTTTATTTTTTTAAATTTCAGAATATTACGGGATTACAAATGTTTTGGTTACATGGATTGCTTTTGTACAGCTTGAGTCAAAGTTAGAAGTGTGCCCATCACCCAGATAGTGTACGTTGGATGCAATTTCACCCATCCCCTCCTCCCTGCGCCCACCTGCTTGATTTCCATTGAGCTTTACTTCCATCTGTGCTTGTGAGCGCTAACTGGTTAGTTCCAATTTAATAGTGAGTACATGTGGTGTTTGTTTTTCCTTTCTTGGTATACTTCACTTAGGAGAATGGTCTCCAGTTCCATCCACATTGTTACAAAAGGTATTAATTCATCATTTTTATGGCTGAGTAGTCCTCTATGGTATACATATATCACATTTTATTAATCTATTCATATTGATGGGCACTTTGGTTGACTCCACATCTTTGCAATTGTGAACCATGCTGCAATAAACATCCAAGTGCTAGTGTCTTTTTGATAAAAAGGCCTTTTTTCCTTTGGGTAAATACCTAGTAGTGGGATTGCTAGATCAAATGGTAGGTCTACCTTTAGTTCTTTGAGGAATCTCCATACTATTTTCCATAGAGGTTGTATTAGTTTGCAGTCCCACCAACAGTGTTTAAGTGTTCCTTTCTCTCCGCATCCATGCCAGCATCTGTCGTTTTAGTACTTTTTGATAAAAGCCATTGTCACAGGAGTTAGGTGATATCTCATTGTGGTTTTGATTAGCATTTCCCTGATAATTAGAGACATTGAGCATTTTTTCATGTTTATTGGCCATTAGTCTATCTTCTTTTGAAAAGCTTCTGTTGACATCTTTTGCCCATTTTTTAATACGGTTGTTTGATTTTTTGCTTGCTGATTTGCTTGAGTTCTTTGTAGATTCTGGTTATTAGCCCTTTATTGAATGTATAGCATGCAAATGTTTTCTCCCATTCTTGAGGTTGTCTGTTTGCCCTGTTGATTGTTTACTTGGCTGTGCAGAAGTTTTTTTAATTTAATCAAGTCCCATTAATTTTTGTTGTTGCTGTGATCACCATTGGGGTCTTCTTCATAAATTCTTTGCCTAGGCCAATAGCTAGAAGAGTTTTTCCAATATTTTCCTCTAGAATTCTTATAGTTTCATGTCTTAGGTTTAAGTCTGTTATCCATCTTGAATTAATTTTTGTGAGAGGTGAGAGATAATAACCCTGTTTCAGTCTTCTACATGTAGCTATCCAATTTTCCCAGCACTGTTTATTGAATAGGGATTCTTTTCCCCAGTGTATATTGTTGTCTGCTTTGTCAAAGATCAGATGGCAATATGTGGGTGGTTTTATATCTGGGTTCTCTGTTCTGGTCCATTGGTCTATGTCTCTATTTTTGTGCCAGTATGCTTTTTTGGTTACTATAGCCTTGTAATATAGCTTGAAGTCCGGTAAAATGATGCCTCCTAATTTCTTCCTTTTGCTTAAGGTTGCTTTGGCTATTTGGGCTCTTTTCTGGTTCCACACAAAGCATAGGATTATTTTTCTAGATCTGTGAAAAATGACATTGGTATTTTGATGGGTATTGCATTGGATCTGTAAATCACTTGGGTAGTATGGACATTTTAGCAATGTTGATTCTGCAAAACCACACGCATGATGTTTTTCCACTTGTTTACGTCTTCTGCAATTTTCTTCCTCGGTGATTTGTAGTTTTCCTTGTAGAGGTCTTTCACCTCCTTGGTTAAATATATTCCTAGGTATTTTGTTTTCTTTGCTGCTATTGTGAAAGGTATTAGGTCTTTGATTTGATTCTCAGCCTCACCGTTGTTGGTGTATAGGAATGCTACTTATTTGTGTACATTGATCTTATAACCTAAGACTTTGATGAATTTATTTATTATTTCCAGTGGTCTCTTAGCAGAATCTTTGGGATTTTCTAGATATAAGATCATAGCATCAGCAAAGAGCAATAGTTTGACCTCCTCTTTCCTCATTTGGATACCCTTGATTTCCTTCTCTTGCCTGATTGCTCTGTCTAGGANTTCCACAATTACATTGAACAAAAGTGATGACAGTTGGCATCCTTGTCTTGTTCCAGTTCTAAGTGGGAATGCTTTCAAGTTTTCTCCATTCAGTATGATATTGGCTGTGGGTTTGTCGTATATGGCTTTTATAATTTTGAGATATGTTCCATATATGACTATTTTCTTAAGAGTTCTTATCATAAAATGGTGCTAAATTTTGTCAAATGCTTGTTCTGCATCTGTTGAGATGATCATATGATCTTTCTTTTTCGTTCTGTTTATGTGATGAATCACACTTATGGATCTATGTATGCTGAACTATCCTTGCATCCCTGGGATGATGTCCATTTGATTATGATGAATTATTTTATAATGTGCTGCTCAATTTGGTTTGCTAGAATTTTATTGAGAATTTTTACATCTACATTCATTGGGGAAATTGGTCTATAGTTTTCTTTTTTTGTTGTGTCCTTTCCTAGCTCTGGTATCAAGGTGACACTGGCTTTGTAGAACAAGTTGGAAAGA
>NW_012148130.1:256311-257712 GCF_000956105.1 Propithecus coquereli | reverse complement strand
GAAAATAAATTTTTTATGGATTTTTATATTACCTTTTGTTTTTTATCTTAAAGTTTACTACAGTTTGATCAGAGAATGTGGCCCGTGCAACCCACTTTTTGGTATTTTTTAAATGTGGCTAATTTTTGTAGATGCCCAATGGGTGCTTAATAAGAATGTGCAACCTCTAGCTGGGTGCAGTTTCCTGCATGTGTCCGTTGGATTAAACGGCTTGACTGTGCTTTTCACATCTTTCCGATCCTGATTCATGTCTATAATTGTTTATCAGTTACTTGTCAATAGTCAGCATTTGAAAACTGGTGAGAGAAACTGAATTTTAATTTTTTTGAGTATTCATTCTTTTTTATTTTTTTAAATTTCAGAATATTACGGGATTGCAAATGTTTTGGTTACATGGATTGCTTTTGTACAGCTTGAGTCAAAGTTAGAAGTGTGCCCATCACCCAGATAGTGTACGTTGGATGCAATTTCACCCATCCCCTCCTCCCTGCGCCCACCTGCTTGATTTCCATTGAGCTTTACTTCCATCTGTGCTTGTGAGCGCTAACTGGTTAGTTCCAATTTAATAGTGAGTACATGTGGTGTTTGTTTTTCCTTTCTTGGTATACTTCACTTAGGAGAATGGTCTCCAGTTCCATCCACATTGTTACAAAAGGTATTAATTCATCATTTTTACGGCTGAGTAGTACTCTATGGTATACGTATACCACATTTTATTAATCTGTTCATGAATTGATGGGCACTTGGGTTGACTCCACATCTTTGCAATTGTGAACCATGCTGCAATAAACATCCAAGTGCTAGTGTCTTTTTGATAAAAAGGCCTTTTTTCCTTTGGGTAAATACCTAGTAGTGGGATTGCTAGATCAAATGGTAGGTCTACCTTTAGTTCTTTGAGGAATCTCCATACTATTTTCCATAGAGGTTGTATTAGTTTGCAGTCCCACCAACAGTGTTTAAGTGTTCCTTTCTCTCCGCATCCATGCCAGCATCTGTTGTTTTAGGACTTTTTGATAAAAGCCATTGTCACGGGAGTTAGGTGATATCTCATTGTGGTTTTGATTAGCATTTCCCTGATAATTAGACACACTGAGCATGTTTTCATGTTTATTGGCCATTAGTCTATCTTCTTTTGAAAAGCTTCTGTTGACATCTTTTGCCCACTTTTTAATACGGTTGTTTGATTTTTTGCTTGCTGATTTGCTTGAGTTCTTTGTAGATTCTGGTTATTAGTCCTTTATCGAATGTATAGCATGCAAATGTTTTCTCCCATTCTTGAGGTTGTCTGTTTGCCCTGTTGATTGTTTACTTGGCTGTGCAGAAGTTTTTTTAATTTAATCAAGTCCCATTAATTTTTGTTGTTGCTGTGATCACCATTGGGGTCTTCTTCATAAATTCTTT
>NW_012148130.1:255322-256261 GCF_000956105.1 Propithecus coquereli | reverse complement strand
GATTGCTTTTGTACAGCTTGAGTCAAAGTTAGAAGTGTGCCCATCACCCAGATAGTGTACGTTGGATGCAATTTCACCCATCCCCTCCTCCCTGCTCCCACCTGCTTGATTTCCATTGAGCTTTACTTCCACCTATGCTCATGAGCACTAACTGGTTAGTTCCAATTTAATAGTGAGTACATGTGGTGTTTGCTTTTCCTTTCTTGGTATACTTCACTTAGGAGAATGGTCTCCAGTTCCATCCACGTTGTTACAAAAGGTATTAATTCATCATTTTTATGGCTGAGTAGTCCTCTATGGTATACATATATCACATTTTATTAATCTATTCATATTGATGGGCACTTTGGTTGACTCCACATCTTTGCAATTGTGAACCATGCTGCAATAAACATCCAAGTGCTAGTGTCTTTTTGATAAAATGGCCTTTTTTCCTTTGGGTAAATACCCAGTAGTGGGATTGCTAGATCAAATGGTAGGTCTACCTTTAGTTCTTTCAGGAATCTCCATACTATTTTCCATAGAGGTTGTATTAGTTTGCAGTCCCACCAACAGTGTTTAAGTGTTCCTTTCTCGCCGCATCCATGCCAGCATCTGTCGTTTTAGTACTTTTTGATAAAAGCCATTGTCACAGGAGTTAGGTGATATCTCATTGTGGTTTTGATTAGCATTTCCCTGATAATTAGAGACATTGAGCATTTTTTCATGTTTATTGGCCATTAGTCTATCTTCTTTTGAAAAGCTTCTGTTGACATCTTTTGCCCATTTTTTAATACGGTTGTTTGATTTTTTGCTTGCTGATTTGCTTGAGTTCTTTGTAGATTCTGGTTATTAGCCCTTTATTGAATGTATAGCATGCAAATGTTTTCTCCCATTCTTGAGGTTGTCTGTTTGCCCTGTTGATTGTTTACTTGGCTGTGCAGAAGTTTTTTTAATTTA
>NW_012148130.1:205799-255272 GCF_000956105.1 Propithecus coquereli | reverse complement strand
GTGAGAGATAATAACCCTGTTTCAGTCTTCTACATGTAGCTATCCAATTTTCCCAGCACTGTTTATTGAATAGGGATTCTTTTCCCCAGTGTATATTGTTGTCTGCTTTGTCAAAGATCAGATGGCAATATGTGGGTGGTTTTATATCTGGGTTCTCTGTTCTGGTCCATTGGTCTATGTCTCTATTTTTGTGCCAGTACCATGCTTTTTTGGTTACTATAGCCTTGTAATATAGCTTGAAGTCTGGTAAAATGATGCCTCCTAATTTCTTCCTTTTGCTTAAGGTTGCTTTGGCTATTTGGGCTCTTTTCTGGTTCCACACAAAGCATAGGATTATTTTTCTAGATCTGTGAAAAATGACATTGGTATTTTGATGGGTATTGCATTGGATCTGTAAATCACTTGGGTAGTATGGACATTTTAGCAATGTTGATTCTGCAAAACCACACGCATGATGTTTTTCCACTTGTTTACGTCTTCTGCAATTTTCTTCCTCGGTGATTTGTAGTTTTCCTTGTAGAGGTCTTTCACCTCCTTGGTTAAATATATTCCTAGGTATTTTGTTTTCTTTGCTGCTATTGTGAAAGGTATTAGGTCTTTGATTTGATTCTCAGCCTCACCGTTGTTGGTGTATAGGAATGCTACTTATTTGTGTACATTGATCTTATAACCTAAGACTTTGATGAATTTATTTATTATTTCCAGTGGTCTCTTAGCAGAATCTTTGGGATTTTCTAGATATAAGATCATAGCATCAGCAAAGAGCAATAGTTTGACCTCCTCTTTCCTCATTTGGATACCCTTGATTTCCTTCTCTTGCCTGATTGCTCTGTCTAGGAATTCCACAATTACATTGAACAAAAGTGATGACAGTTGGCATCCTTGTCTTGTTCCAGTTCTAAGTGGGAATGCTTTCAAGTTTTCTCCATTCAGTATGATATTGGCTGTGGGTTTGTCGTATATGGCTTTTATAATTTTGAGATATGTTCCATATATGACTATTTTCTTAAGAGTTCTTATCATAAAAGGGTGCTGAATTTTGTCAAATGCTTGTTCTGCATCTGTTGAGATGATCATATGATCTTTCTTTTTCGTTCTGTTTATGTGATGAATCACACTTATGGATCTATGTATGTTGAACTATCCTTGCATCCCTGGGATGATGTCCATTTGATTATGATGAATTATAATGTGCTGCTCAATTTGGTTTGCTAGAATTTTATTGAGAATTTTTACATCTACATTCGTTGGGGAAATTGGTCTATAGTTTTCTTTTTTTGTTGTGTCCTTTCCTAGCTCTGGTATCAAGGTGACACTGGCTTTGTAGAACAAGTTGGAAAGAATCCCTTCTTGATGTTATAGAATAATTTCTGCAGTATGGGTACCGATTCTTCTTTGTAGGTCTGATAAAATTCAGCTGTGAAATCACTTTGTACAGAATTTTTTTGTTGGAAGACTCTTTTATTGCTGTTTCAATTTCATTGCTCATTATTGGTTTGTTCAGGAGTTCTGTTTCTTCCTGATTGAGCCTTGGGAGGTTGTGTGTTTCCAAGAATTTGTCCATTTCCTCAACATTTTCAAGTTTATGTGCACAGAGATTTTCTGTGGTATCAATTGTAATATATCCTTTTCATTTCTGATTGAGCTTATTTGGGTCCTTTCTTTTCTATTTCTGTTTAATATAGTGAGAGATCTATCTATTTTGTTTATCTTTTCAAAGAACCAACTTCTTATTTCATTAACCTTCTGTATAATTCTTTTGTTTTCAATTTCATTTAGTTCTGCTCTGACCTAAAGTTATTTATTTTCATCTGCTGGGTTTGGGTTTGGTTTGCTCTTCCTTTTCTAATTCCTTGAGATGATTCATTAGGTTGTTGATTTGTGATCGTTCTGTCTTTTTTAAGTATGCATTAAAAGGTATGAATTTTCCCCTTAGGATTGCTTTTTCTGAATCCCATAGATTTTTGATAACTTGTGTACCCTTTGTCATTTAGTTCCAGTAATCTTTTTATTTCCATCTTAATTTCCTCCTTGACCCAATAATCATCCAGCAGTAGGTTTTTTAATTTCCATGACTTCGTTTAGAGTTGAGTGTTTCTATTAGAGTTGATTTCTAATTTTATTCTATCGTGGTCTGAGAAGACACATGGCATAATTTCTATTTTTTTTTAATTTGGTGAGACATGTTTTGTGATCTAAAATGTGATCAATCATAGAAAATATTCCATGTGCTGATGAGAAGAATGTATATTGAGTAGTTTTTGGATAGATTGTTCTGTAAACGTCCATTAGGCCCATTTGTTCCAGAATCTTGTTTAAGTCCAGTGTTTCTTTGTTCATTTTCTGCTTGGAGGATCTCTCCAGTTCTGTCAGTGAGGTATTGAAGTCCCCGGCTATTACAATGTTGCTATTTATCACTTTGTTTAGGTCTAGTAGGGTTTGCTTTATGAATCTGGGAACACCTGTGTTAGGAACATAAACATTTAGGATTGTTATGTCTTCTTGTTGAATTGCTCCCTTTACCATTACATAATGACCATCTTTGTCTCTCTTTATCATTGCTGATTTGAAGTCTATGTTGTCAGGTATGAGAATGGCTACACCAGTTTTCTTTTTATTTTGATTTGCATGGAGTATTTTTTTCCATCCCTTCACCTTGAGTCTGAATGAGTCCTTGAGGGTTAGATGTTTTTCCTGGAGACAACAGCTACTCGGCTTGAATTTTTTTTTATCCATTCAGCCAGCCTATGTCTCTTGAGTGGGGAATTCAAGCCATTCAAGTTTATAGAAAGAAGACAGAAGTGGGATGCACTTCTGTTCATCCTGTTGGGTAGAACCTTATTGCTTTATCTTACCTTTTGAGCCATTATGGTACATGGGTTCTGAGCTTTAGCTTTCGGGCAATTTTACACTGGTGGTTGTCTATTGTGCTAATCAGTGTATAATGCAGGTCTGAGTACTTCCTGCAGGGCAGGTCTGGTCTTGACAGACTTCCTCGGTGTTTGCCTGTCTGAGAAAGTCTTCATTTCTCCCTCATATTAGAAACTTAATTTTTCAGGATACAAAATTCTAGGCTGGCCATTATTCTATTTAAGAAGACTGAGAATGAGGACCCTATCCCTTCTGGCTTGTAAGGTCTCAGTTAAGAAGTCTGCAGTTAGCCTGATGGATTTTCCTTTGTAAGTTACCTGATTTTTTTTCGCCTGACGTTTTGCAGGAGTTCCTCCATTGTGTTAACTTTGCCCAGTCTGATGACTGTGTCATGGTGGTTGCCTCTTTGCAATGAATCTCCCAGGTGTTTGTTGAGCTTCTTATACCTGAATATCTAAATTCCCAGCAAGACCAGGGAAGTTTTCCTCAATTATTCCCTCAAATACGTTGTCCAACCCTTGTATGTTTTCTTCTTCCCCCTCAGAAATGCCTATGATTCTAAGGTTTGGCTTGTTTACATAATCCCCCATTTTTTGTAAGCTTTGTTCATTCCTCTTATTTCTCTGTTCTTTATCTTTGACTGACTCAATTCAAAGGTGTTGTCTTCAAGCTCTGAGATTCTTTCTTCTGCCTGATCTAGTTTATTCTTAAAACTTTCACCTGTGTTTTGTATTTCTTTGAATGAATTTTTCATTTCTAGTTGTATTTGATTTTTTTAATAATTCAATTTCTTTGGTGAATTTTTCATTCATTTGCTGCATTGTTTCTGTGGTTTCTTTGTGTCAGTTTTCCATTTTTGCTTGTATTTCGTTAAGCTTACTTATAATCCATACTTGGAATTCTTTATCTGTCAATTCAATATTTTCATTTTAGTTAGTCTCCATTGGTAAAGAGATATTGTTTTCTTTAGGGGGTGTCCTTTCACTCTTATTTTTCATACTTCCAGCGTTCTTTTGCTGATTCCTTCTCATCTGGCCTCTTGACTGAGTCCTGGGGGTGCTAGACTTGGCTTGCAGGCCTGTCTCTGAGTCCCCAAAGATCAATCCCTGATCATGCCAGGGAGAGCAGTGCTGGTCTCGAGTTGCCTGTGGGGTGTTCAGGCAGGTTTAAAGATCCTCTCGGCTTGCCTCTCACCTGCTTCTTCACCTCTTCCCAGCAGTGTGAATTGCGTCGGGTCCCCCCAGCTTAAGCTCCAGGATGGCAGGTGGTTCTTGTGAGCACAAATCAGCCACGCCCTGTTTGCTTGAGTTGAAAGGCACTATGATGAGCTATTGAGTTGTTCCCCCATCACTGGTTGATGTTTGTGTGAAAGAGCCAGCTGCCAAGATGTTCTTTGTGCCCATGGTAAGCTCTGGTTGCCCAGGTGGGGTAGTTGAGTGCCCCAAGCTTTAGAGGGACCCTGTGGCTCCCAGGTGGTTGCCTGATGTCCACTCCCACTGAGGTGGGGGAAGGAGCCAGGCAGGTCATGGCTGGGCTGGGGGACCCTGAAAGGCTTTGCAAAGCCTCAGCCAGCCTCAGAAGTTCTTTTCTCGCCACTAGGGGAGCCATCGGTACGAGGGTCAGGACAAGCTCTCCAAATCGGGAGGGCTCTTTATGAAGGAGGGGCCTAAGCTCTTGAGTGCTGAGGCCGGGGCCTGGGATCTTTCAGCCCCTGTCCAGTAGTGCAGTTTTTCTGCAGGGAGGGGTGAGTGCTCTCCCAAACCACTGCTCTTTGGACCCCCACAGCATATTCCCATCAGTGAAGTCCACATGTGCTCCCTCACCACCCGAGTCCAGCTCTCAAACCTCCCCCCGGTCTGTGTGTCTGACCCACTAGTGTGCATCTCCGCGGAATGCCAGCGGGCAAGGAGTTCCATGTTCGTGCAACCCTGTTCCACTACAAGTCCTCAAAGGAAGAGGAGTCGGCCCCTCTATCTGTGGGGACCTCAGCCGAGAGTGAGCTCCCAGTGGAGAGAAGTGGCCACTAGTAGTGGAGGATCCAGGGTGGGATCTTGGGGCCCAGGTGCAGCATTGGGATCCTCCGGTGGTTTCCCAGGCCTGGAAGAAGCTCTGGAAACACAGAGGCAGAGCCTCAGGCTCTGGTGTTTGAGCCTCAGAGCCATGACTGGGGAGGAGCCAGAAGCAGGGCTTCTGACAAGGCCTCAGAGCCAGGAGCAGGGCTGTGGGTGTGACAGGCTGATCCAATCTGGGTGGAGAGGGGGTCAGGGCTGAGGAGCAGGCAGCAGGCAGTTGGGACCTGGTGGGCAGTCAGCGCCAAGCAGGTGGCGGGCTGTTCCACAGGCTGCAATGGTGGCCAGGCTGGCCATGGAAGTGGCAGCAGACCAGGGCCTGCTAGTCAAACTTCTCCCTGACTTGGCCTGAGCTGCTGCAGTGCCCAGAGCAGCAGCCTCACAGTGGGAGACAGCTGAGCTGCCAGGGCCAGCTCTGGTGACAAGCTCACCACCACCAGCTCCCCACCTGCTGTCCTGCCACCGCTGGTGGCTACACAGGGTCCCAACCACAAAGTGGACCTTGCAAAGCAGCCTTCCCTGGAGCCCAGGCCTCGGCCACCACTCCAGAAGTCTGGCTTGCATGACCACTGTCTTCCCAGCTCAGAACCAGCCCTCGCTGGCCTCTGCCTGGTCCTTGACAATTCAGCCTAATCCATCTTCCCTCCTGCGGCCTGTTAGAGGCTCCAGAGAGACTGGCACTGATTAAATGAGTGTAAAAGACAACATACATCTCCTGCTGGGGACCCCAAACCCCAGGCCACCTCCTAGGGCTGGGAGATAGAGATAGACGGGAAGGCCAGTGGGGCCGGCTCCAAGCCTGCCTGGGGAGCTGACCAGGAGCTCTGTCCACACAAGGCAGCTACCACATTACCCCACTCTCCTGGCCACAGTGAGGTGAGTGACTGGTCCCAGAAGGCAGATGGGGTCCCCTGTGTTATGCCTCCCAAATCCCACCAACCTAGGCCAGGACTGAGACCTCCCCCTTCACTCCAGCCCACCCAGGACCTCAACCAAGCTGCCGCCCAGGGTCCTGCTGTGCGTGGCAGAGGCCAGCCCAGCCTTCCCACCCACCTACCTACCCAACTGGAGCCTCTAGGAGGGAAGGAGCTAGCACCCACCGAGCCCCTCACAGACCACGACCATTGGTCCTGTGTTGCAGAGAGGGAAACTGAGGCTTAGAGAGGCATGGCAGGCTGACCAAGCACCAGCTTGTCCTCCTGATCCCGAAGTCTGTGCCTCTGGGGAAAGAGAAGAAAGAGGTAAACACATCCTACAGCCCAATCCCCATGCCAAGGGGCATCTTCCCCAAGGCAGGGCCCTGGGTGTACATGGACGCCCAAATGGCCTGCTGCCCAACAGCCTGCTGACCCCAGGGGAGAAGGCCTGGCCCCAACAGCCCAGCCCCACACACAGAGCCCAGAGCACAGGCTACCAGTACAGGGACACCTGTAGAGAGGGTGACAGGCCAGGGGCCACCCAGGGTGCTGGCTGCCTCAATAGGCAAACAGGAGCTGGGGAGTTCAAGCCGGCACCTCAAGGCTGAGTATCTTCTCTGCAGAGGAGGCCTCTGCTCCTCAGTGGGGGAGACAGGCCTGCACCAGGACTCGCTTCTATGTTACAGGGAGCACGAGAGGGGAATGACAGGGGCCAGGGCCCCAGCCTTGCTGAGAACCTGCCAGCAGCCCAGCGAAGATTCTGAAACGGGAGCCCACTGCCCTGGGACAGGTCTGAAGGAGGAGGGGACAGCAGTCACAGGAGGGGAGGGCCGCACACAGGGGCGTCTCTCATTCCACTAAGCTGCACCCCCCAGTGCCCTGATGGGCCCACAGCTGATGGGGCCTGACACATGGCCAGGTGACGGTCACCTCGACAAAGGCATGAACAAGGTGCCCAGGGAGCCTAGAGGAGCTGCCCCTGCCATCCCAGGGAGGTCCCAGGGCTCCTAGAGGGCTGGCAGTGTGGCAGCCGGCAGGGGTGGCTTTGCAGAGTCAGCAGATGCGGGGCCTCACCCTGCACTGGGCAGGCCTGCGGGGATGTGGGTCCAGCCCCACGTTGCTGGGAGACCGTGTCCTGAGGGGAGCGAGCTTTCCAGCCCACCAGAGTTGGGCAGGAAGCTGAGGGTGGTGGTGAGGTGGCACATGCTCCGGTGGGTGAGGCAGGGTGGCCCTGGTCCCACTCCCCTCCTGAGACGCAACAATCCCACAGTCGTCCCCTGCAACCTCCTCAGCGCTGACCTGGTGCTTGGCTTGTGCCCCCATCCTCTGCAGGTCCCTCCTCTCCCCCACACAGCTGAGTCAGCTCGGGCACCGTCGTGCTGCAGACCAGGTGGCTGAAATAGCCACCACTGACCTCGTGGTGCTAGAGGCGGAAGGCTGAGGCCAGGCTGCTAGCCCCTCGGGTCCTGGAGAGGGCTCTTTCCGGCTTGCGGATGGCGACCATCTTACTCTCCTTATGAGGGCACTGATCCCACCACAGGTCCCATCCTCACGACCTCATCTAATTGCCATTACCACCCTATTCCAAATACAGCCTCACTGGGCGAGTGGGCTTCACCGTGGGAATCGGGGCAGCACAAACATTCAGTCCCTGACGTGGTCCCAGTGCCTCTGGGTGGTACCCACCGGGACCCAGCGCCCACTGCAGGGAACAGGGCAGTGCTGGGGCCCTGGGGAGCAGGTGACAACTCCTGGAGTTTCCCCGCTGGGCATGTCTGTGGGTTACCCAGGGCCCCCTCCTCAAGCGGCCTCCCGCTGCCGTCCCATCCAGGAAATGCCTCCTGGACCTGACACAAGTGCCCGAGCCTCCCGCCACAGGGGCTCACCTCCACCCTCTCTACCCGGCCCGATGCCCTCTAGGGCAGGGGCCTCCCCCACCCTGACCCCAGGCTGCCTGTGCTGGGGTACACAGGCCCCCCCAGCTCCTAACTGGCCCCATGGCCAGTGCCCTGGGCCCGAGGGGAGGAGCTGTGGTTCTGCACAGCGGTCCCTCCCGTGGGGAGGGCAGGCCCCCATGGCTCCTTCCCCACACCCCACCCCACCCCACAACCTCGAGGCTTCCCACGGTGCCCTGCGTTTAATGGTCCACCCAGGCTCCTCTCTGAGCTACTGCCTTTTATTTTACGACCAGATTACTGTTATATACACAAGAGCACATTTAAGACACCCGCTAGAGGAGCAGGAATGATGGCCGGGCAGGAAAGCGTAAATTTTACGCACTCACATCTCCAGGCCATTAACAGGTGCAGCCACCCGTCCTGCTGGCCTCTCCCGGCCTGGCGCTGGGAATCGCGGCCTCGCACCTCTACAGCCCACTGATCTGCCCGTGTTCAGGATATATTGGGTTTCATAGCTTTTGTATGCAAATCAATAAAAAGTCTTTTGCTATCTCATTTAAATCGTTGAATAATTAACCAGCCAAGCCCCATCCGCCAAATCCCTGGGAGTTTGGGGGCGGTCAGGAAAGTAGCTGGCCATCTGGCTGCCCCCAGATGACGGGGGCCCTGCCGGAGCCAGGAGGCCTGGGCAACGGACCGGCCCATCAGGTACATGCTCTGAGCAACAGCTTGAGTCAGCCCACGAAGACCTGACCGGACCCCAGACGGCCCAGCACAGGCTGGGGAGACTCCACAGGTGGCAGGCGGAAAAAGGAGGCCAGGGCCCGAGGGCCAGCCCCGCGACATGGGAACCCACAAGGCCCATTGGCAAGCCACCCCTGCACCCTCCCAAGCTCCCCCACCACGCGCTCATCCAGCTGCCCGATGTGCACCGTGTGCAGGGAACTGTGCAGATCACGGAGGCCCCATCCCCAACACCAAGAGGCCCCAGCTCAGGGAGGCTGCTCCACACTCCAGCTCGTGCACGCTCGTCCCCCATGCATTTCCGTCCCGCTGGAGGAAGCTGTTCTGGCTGCAGCGGGGGGAGGAGGAGACGCCTCCGTCACTATCCCTGCTCTCCTTAGGCCCCGGGCCCATGGCTCACGGACAGAGCCCTGTGCAGAGGTTCTAGTAGTTCCCTGCTTTGCAGGTGAGGCTCCGGGGCCTCAGAGCTCAGACCCTGCAAGGGCTCAGCTCCCTGAGAGCTGACAGGTGATGGCGTGTGAGCCGGCCCTTGGCACAGAGTCAGGACCTGCGGGTTAGGGGAGGGACCAGCACAGCCAGAGCAGAGAGGTGGAAACACACAGCTGTCTGTGTGACAGGCCTATCCAAGGCGTTGAGGGGATTGAGACGGCACCAGGACCCGGAGAGGGGCCTGTCCTAGGCAGCTCAGGCTGCTGAAATGGAATACCACGGAAGGGCAGCTTAAACAGCAGACGTTTATTCCCACAATTTCGGGGCTGGAATCCAAGATCAAGGTACAGCCGTCGGGTTCCTGGTGAGGCCACTTCCCGGCTTACACACGCTGTCTTCTCGCTGTGTCCTCGAGTGGTCTGTCCTTGGTACGTGCTTGTGGGGAGGGCAAGCTCTCTCTTCCTCTTCTTCTAAGGACACTAATCCTGCCGGGGGCGGGGGGGAGGGCCCACTCTTGTGATCTCACCTAAACCTAATCACCACCAGATACATCATATGGGGTTAGGGCTTCAGCAGGTGGATTTGGGGGACACAATCACTTGGCCCACAGCAGGCCTGGAACGCCAGGCTAAGGAATCGGCCTCAGCTAGCGAGTGAGGGGAGCTGCTGGTCACAACAGCCACGAGGCCCAGCTCCACTTCAGAAATTCCTTCTCCAGAAAAGATGAACCTGGCTGACCCCGAGTTGTACCCTTTACAATAAAACTACAACCATCAGTACAGTCCTTCCTGGGTTCTGTGAGCCTAGGGAGTCGTCAGACCTAAGGGCCGTCACGGGAACAGTGTTGGCAGCTTGGAACGGGCCCCGGAGGGACAGTGGTGCATCTTCTGAGGAACGTGCCGTCACCACGCACGCTGCGCACGCCACAGTTCTGTGCGGAAAACAAGACAGCAGCAATGCCGAGGCCAAGCCCGGGTCAGAGGAGTCCAGTTTTGAGAGTGCTGCTGGGATGACCTTAACTCTCTGATTTTCTGTTCTGTGGAGTGCAAGAGTGAGCCATGACAAAGCCCTAGATTAAATACATCTAAAAGAGCCCTTCGATGAATATAAAGTAGAACTTTCATGAGATAGAGCAGTGGTCCCCAGCCTTTTTGGCATCAGGGCTGGTTTCATGGAAGACAGTCCTGACGACCGGGAGGACGGGGCAGGGCCGGTCCTGGGATGACCCAAGCGCACCACATTTGCAGTGCAGTCAGACCTCCCTGCCAGGGACGACCCGCACCTGCAGCCACTGCCCGGCCCGGCACCACCGCCCAGCTGCACCCAGAGCCCCAGCGCCAGACCCTCACAGGGAGCAGCCCAGATCCCTGCCCGGCATGCAGTGGGTTCCGCAGCCGGTTCCGCTCCGACGGCATCCAGTGCTGCCGCTGGTCTGACAGGAGGCGGGGCCCACGCGGTGACGCGAGCCACAGGGAGCAGCAGCAAACACAGAGGTCGCCTCACTCGCCAGCCGGCCACCCACTCCCCGCCGTGTGGCCGGGCCCCCGACAGGCCACTGACCGGCACCAGTCCACAGCCTGGAGTCAGGACCGGCAGAGATAGAGCGTCTGACCTTGCTTTACAGGAAGTGTTTGTTCTTTCTCAGGGGCACATACAACAATGGCGCACTTATAATCAGTGGCATACAACAAAATGGTGACAAAATACTAACACGTGCTCCAGCGGGGTCTACCCAAGGGAGCAAGAAGAGCTCGAGTTGGATCAATCTCTCAGTGTGACTCGTTGAGGCCACCAAAGGGGCTACAGGACAAAAACCACAGGAATTATCCCCACAGACACAGAACTGTGTGAAGTACGACACCTACTTATGATGCCTCAAAACTCCCAGAACTAAAAATAAAGGAGAACCTCCTTACCCTGACAAAACCTATTTTCCAGAAACCGCAGGAAGCACAGACTCGAGAGATCCAAGACAGGATCTTCAAGACCAGGAGTCAGGCATCCTCATCACCACGCGGTCCGACGTGACCCCGATGGTCCAAGAGACACCGCAAGCTGGGGCAATGAAACGAGGTGAGAGGTGCGAGGACTGGAAAGGGAGAGACAAAGCTGTCGTGGCTGGCGGATGACACGGCCGTCTATGCAGAAAGGTAACCGAGTCAACAAACCGCTAGCACCAATAGCAGCTATGAGACAAACCTACACAATCAGTAGCAGGACTCCCTGCCCACGATAACACCCAGAAAACGAGATGCCGCTCACCACAGCAACCGAAGCAATGACATGGCTAGGAATCAAAGTTCCGCAGGATGGGCTGGACTTATGTGGACTTATTTGGAATTCCATGAAGAACTGGCAGGAGAAGGTGCCCCAGTCAGAGGCGGGGCGAGTCCAGACAGCACAAGCCACAGCGCCCCCAAACTCGTGTCTAGCTCCATGCCACACGAATCACCGTTCCAGCAGGGCTCGAAGGAACTGGACAGCCCCAGTGTGAGCACGCTGCGGCAGTGAGAGCCCAGGAACGGGGAGCGGGCTGGGAAGAAAGCAGAGCAAGGGCTCAGTGCGCCAGGACGCAGACAGCCGCAAAGCCAGGGTAATGCCGCAGGGAGATACAAGCCAGTGGGCACCAGGGGAGGAGCCAGTGGACCCCAAACGGACTCAGGGACATAGCGGAACTCAGATAGGCAAAAGGTGACTCCACAAACCAAGGAGGAGGACACGGTGTAGGGAAATGGCGCGTTACACGAGAGAAATAAAGTTAGATCCTACGGTGCACACTCCAAAACGTCAGCCACGGACGGATTCAAGACATAAGAGAAAATACGGGAGCCCAGGAGGGGAGGGGCAGGAGAAGCACTTTGTGGACAGGGCTGATGGGAGCCAACGCTAAGGATGACAGTGATCACAGCTCCGCATCCACACCCAAAATTCAACAGAAGAGAGGTGCTCCCGGCCACAGAGAGGAGGGCAGATTGGAGGGGATCCCGGGACCACAGCTGTTGTCAGCACCAAGCCCACTGGAGCGCCCGAGGCTACAGCTCCAGACCATGTCAACCTTTCTGCCAGAGCTCTCTCCCACCCCGCCTCCAACTAAATCTTACTTAAGTGTACATGGCTGATAGAGTGCATGGGTGACTTTCTCAAGACATTGACTCTGCAGCTGGAGACAAGAGCCTTGGCCATCTCCGGGTGTCATGACCAGGCCGCAGGGGTCATTCTGAGGGACTGGGACACGGAGAACAGGTGCAGGCTGGGCGCTGACCAGGGCCACAGGCTGCAGAAGGGAGTCCCTCAAGGGCAAACCCAGGTGACAGGCTCCAGCCCACCCCCCCACTCCCCTCCTGGAGACCCCGCTTCCCTGATAGCCACCACCAGCCCCAGCTTCAAGCAGGTTCTTTGAGGGGGAGGGGAAGCAATCTCCTTCATATAAATGTTTAATTGGGAATTAATATTTATGAGGCTCTTGAGTGACGGGCTGCAGGGTCAATAAATATTAACAAAGAATGGGTGTCTCCCCTTCCCGCGCCTGCTAACACCTCTGTTTGCGCACCGTCCGTCATTCACTGTGCCCCAGCTCTGGCCTGCAGGACGGGGTGGCAGCCTGCCCCCTTCCTCCTGGGGCTCCTGCGAGGGACGGGCCTCCTGGGGGCCCAGCGGAGCAGGCAGTAAAGCCGCGCGGGGGCTGAGGACTCCACAGTAGGACGGACAGGTCACCTTCCTGAGGAACTGTGACTACAAGGACACCCACTGCCCTGTCTCTCACTGGCACAGGCATCACCCACCCACCCGAGGAAACCTGCATGCCAGCCTTGCCTCCAGCCCTTCCAGGCTCCTGCCAGAGACACCACCTCCCCCAGGAAGCCCTCCTGGCCTGTGCAGAGGAAGCAGCGCCTGCCTTCCTCCCACTGCAGGGCTGGCTGTGCTCCTCCACCTCCTGGCAAGGGCTGGCAGGCCCAGTGACCCCAGCCCAGCCCGGGCAGTAGGATGCTCCGAGGCAGTGGGTTTCTGATCCGACGCTCCACCAGGAGGGTCCTGGGCCTCCCTGCCCGTCCCAGTCCGGCTGTGGGTAGAGCTCCAGCGCCCTCATGCGGCCTGTGTGGGCACAACCCAGGGAGGGTGAGGACGGGATGGAGATTGCCCGCCAGGGTCAGGGCTCGCACTCTGCACAGCCCACCCGGCTGAAGCCCCCCCCACCTGCAGCAGCCCGGTTCGCATGCCCCTGCCACAGGGCACTCAATTCATGACCTGGGAACTTTCCTGTCCACGCAAAGGGGCAGTCTCCTGCCCGGGCCTCCCTGCCCACCCCGTCAGGGTCTCCTCCAGCTGCCACTTCCCAGCAGGGACCTCTCCCCCAGGCCACTCCATGCTGGGCAGCCCAGCAGCCAGGCCACCTCTCCTGGACCTGGACACACCTCTGGGGTCGCTGCTGTCCACCCAGAAGGAAAAGGCCAAGGCACAAAATATCATTTAGAGAGTTTGCTTGAGCCAAAGTAAGGACAGCTGCCGGGAACACTTCCCAGTTGCCTTGGGGAGGCTCCGTGAGCCTGCATCACAAGTGGGTTTTTTTTTTTTTTTTTGAGACAGAGTCTCACTCTGTTGCCCGGGCTAGAGTGCCTGGCGTCGTCTTAGCTCACAGCAACCTCAAACTCCTGGGCTCAAGCGATCCTCCTGCCTCAGCCTCCCGAGTAGCTGGGACTACAGGCATGCGCCACCATGCCCGGCTAGTTTTTTCTATATATTTTTAGTTGTCCAATTAATTTCTTTCTATTTTTAGTAGAGACGGGGTCTCACTCTTGCTCAGGCTGGTTTCGAACTCCTGAGCTCAAACAATCCGCCCGCCTCGGCCTCCCAGAGAGCTAGGATTACACAAGCGGGTTTTTAAAGGCTAAGAGGAGAGGGAGTGGGCTGACACAAAGTTGCCTGTCAAGCATGCTCACTGCTTTACAGAGATGACACTGAGTGGCTGCCTGGCCACTGCTGAACTAGAAGGTCTAGAGCCCCGCCCAGTAGCAAGTGGCTTCAAGAGGGAATGAATGACATGACAGCCGTTCCGTTCTGCTGCCCCTCTGGGCCTGATCATTTAAAGGGGCTGGCAGTCCTCTGATACGAGGCTTCTCATCTTTTTCCCCCGCACTGGGCCTGGGGCAGTGTGGCCCCTCCCACCCTTGGGACATCAAAGAGAGGGGTGCAGAGGCCTCGTCCTTGTACCTGCCCCGCCTCCTTGTCCCCAGGGCAGATGGCTCTGAGGACTTCACCAGACCCCCACGACCCCCCACCACGGACTTCCCTGGGAAGTACAGGACAGAGCCCCAGCGCCCGCCTGCGCTTCTGTGCCCACCCCGTCCTCCGTCCGCCCCAGCAGTGCCCGAGGTGTGGGCAGAGCAGGGGAAACTGCCCCGCCGGAGGTTTCTGAGCGAGCTGCCCCCGGAGCCCACCCACGCCGCCCTCGGAGCGGGAGGACCTGAGAGACGCCAGCTCTCCAGGGGACTCAGGACTACACCTGCTGGCCCTGCCCTCGTCCCACCGGGTCTCAGGCAGGAACAGAGGGGAGCAGGGGCAACCCTGGCGAGGCACCCCAGGGTCAACGAAGGGCTTCCTGGAGGTGGAAGCCTCAGGCCAGAAAGACTCCCGAGTGGGGAGGGCGGATTTTCCCTCCCGCTCCCTGTCCCCTCCCTAACCCTCAACCCCACCCCCGGCCTAGGCATCCCAAGCGGAGGGGCGGGGGACGAAGAGGACACCGGTTAGGGGAACGGAACGGGGGCCAGCACTCGGGCCCCTGGGCTTCCGAGCGGCCTTTCGGAGCGGCCCTTCTCTGCCCTGGCCCCACGGCCCCTCACGCAGCGCCCAGGGAGCCCGCCCTCCTCCGGCCTGGGAAAGGCGCTGCCCCGGGGGCTCCGCCCGCCCACACTGGCTCCTGACTGCGGGCCCGCGCCGCCCCACTCCCATGGGGCCCGCGCCCACCGTGCTGGGGAGGCCTCCAGGCCCGAGCCCGCGCCGTCCAGGTCAGCACCGCGGCTTCCTTCTCCAAGACAGCCGCACACAGTGGAGCGGACGCCTCCAGCCCTGGGAGTAGCATATGACCTGGGCCTGGCCAATGGATGCATTCCATCTGTTGGGCCCAGTCATTGGCTCAGGGATGGGCACATGACCCAGGCCTGGCCAATCAGGACACTCTGCTAGGCCTAGCAGTTGGTTCTGCGATGGTCAGACCAATCAAAGCCTTCCTAAGGAGTTGGCGGGAACTCTGAGGAGGCCTGGCCGGCGGGGATGGCTGGGGGAGCCCAGCGCCCAGTGATGGTGTGGGCCGGGCCTGCCCCACACAGGGGCCTGCGGGAAAGGACCCGAGTGGGAGTCCCGACTGCACTGGGTCCCGCCTCCTGGAGCCCTGCCGTCCTCCGCCATGACAGCCGAGAGCCCCGCTCCGGCCTGGCGGTCTCCGGCCTGGCGGGAAAGCTCCTGTGCCCGTCCGGCCTGCTCAATGTCGCGTGAACCTCCCGCAGTCGGGCGGCCCCGCCGGCGCTGGTCCCGGGGGTCCGCGAGCCCGCTCGCCGGCCGCTGTGCCCCGCGTGCCCGGCATGGCCTGAGCAGTCTCCGCCACCTGCCGCGGACTCAGACGGGCCCGGGCAGAGAGTGCGGTGGTTCCGCAGCGGCCATCGTGCTGGCCTCCCACTGCCTCCCTCCCCTGCAAGCCGCCGCTGGGCGCCCGCATTCCGTCCAGCCCCCCACCGCGGCCTCCAGAGACGCCGGGACACTGCTGGGCAGCAGGGGCTCGCCCGGCTCGCTGGGGCGCGAATTGCGGGGCCCACAGGGAGGGCCTTGAGGGAGACGTTTGGCGGAGGGGGGACTGGAGCGCCTCCCGGACGGGAAGGACCCGCCCCGAAGCTGACGAAGGAGGGCGGCAGGGCTGGGGGAGAGGCGGCCCATCCGGGGGGTGTCTATTCCCAGGGCCTTTCCAGCCAGCCCCGAGCGCGCTCTGGGACCTCGGCCCGGGGAGCAGGCACGAGCCTGTGAAATGTGCTGCTTCACCAGCACAGGACAGCCCGGGTGCCCCGCCACGGCCAACACGGCCCAGTTAACGGAGCCACCACCTGACCTGGTGCTGGGCGGCCCACCGTTGTCCCCAGCAGAGGACAGCAGGCATGAAGTGACAGTCCCAAGAAGGGGTGTGCCAGGAGGCACGTGGAGCACCCCGATCTGAGGGGCTCAGGGCATCTTTGGGCCGGAACAGACGGGAGGGGCAGGACTGGGGTGCACAGACCTGGGCGCTGCAGGTGAGAGGACCCCACTCCACTGCCGCCCCTGGGCAGTCACCACAGCCCAAGGCAAGGCACTTGGTGCCCAGGCCTGACATCCGCCCCAGGAGACCCACCGGCTTGGCTCTCCTCAAAACCTATCCCAGCAATCGCTGGAGCTTCAGGGGATCGTGTTATTAACGTAAAGAGAGTTTCCCCGCTTTGGAGCCTTCCTCTGTCCGCTGGCCAAGCAGCTCCCAGGCAGGGCCAGAGGACAGCGGATCTCGGAGTGAGAAGACTCCCTGGCTTGAGCGTGACCACACACGGGTCACTGTGCCTTATTGCTTCCTGCTCTTCAAATTTCTTCTTCGTGGCATAAGAGGCTGGGATGGTTGCTTTTGTTTTCTAAAATCCTCAAGGAGTAAAAATCCCACACGATCTCGGAGGAAATTAAATTTAGAAATGAGATGCTAGGCTTGGCAGGGATCTTGACGGAGCCCCCAACAGGGCCAGACTGACACGTCCACTGAGACCACATCACAGTTATTAACCTTTTGCTCCAAAACATATGGAGAAAAGCTGCTGGAAACACAGGGAGGATTTTCCTAAACCACAGTCGCAGTGAGAGACTTCATCATGCCTCGCTCAGTAACTGCCAGATCAAAACATGAGTAAGGAAAAGAGAATATTAATAGAACAATTAACCACCGTAAATTAGTGCCTATTCAGGACTTCTCACTCCACAAAGAAAGTGCATTCCTTTCAAATAACAGACAGACAAGCAAACAAAAATGCATGTGCAAGAACTCTGAGAAAATCTCAGCAGATCCCTAAAAGGAAAAATCACGCAGGCAGCATTCTCTGAACACAGTGCAGTAAAACATGGAACTAACATAGTATTTTTCAAAGTTCTAACCTCTTGTGAGGCTACCTTTGGCCCGTTCTGCTACTTACAGCCTGGATGATTCTGCCTCCTTGTCTGCAGGAGGAGGACCAGGCTGTTGCCTGCACATCTCTGTCTTCTGAAAATTTAAGGCGATGAAACACTTAATATCTGTGACATACACAGCCAAGCACACAGATGGTGCCCAGAGCGTGTTAGCGGCCAGCACTAGTGGAAGCTGAGACACATACAGTCTTGTGAATGACCCTGAGTTAAAGAGGAAGTGAAACATCAAATTACAGACTCTCGATTAATTTATTAATGAGGGTACTATACATCAAGAACCATGGGATACAGCCAAGCGGCTCTCAAAGGACAATGTATAGCCTTAAGTAATTCTAATAGAAGGTAAGAAAGAGTGAAGCTGCTTTCATTTAAGAAGCTGGAAGAAGAAAGAAAACATGACCCCAAAGAAAGTTAGGGGAGCTTGGTCCAGGTCCTGGTTCCTCCCGTCCTACCTGCTTCCCAGCGGTGGTGATACCACTTGTTACTGTGCTGCCTGAGATTTTATAAGGAACACGGTGTTGCTTCCAAGCTCTGAAAGAACAGAAACAGGCTTTACAGGCCAGGTGTCAGTCCCAGGTGTCCATAGCCTGAGGGTTCAGGTTCTTTGCTGCCCACGGTCACACAGGGCCCCAGGGACCTCTGGCAGCAGTTCCTCAAGGTCAGGCACATCCGACAGGCAGGCAGCAGGACCACACCAACGTCCGAAACCCAAGCCTTCCTCCACGGGGCTCTTCAGACATTTTCCTTATCATTTTATTCTGAAAATTTCAAACACAATAAAGTTGAAAGACTTGTTGCCGCCCAACTAAGTTCATTTGCCCGCTGCCCGAGAGGAAGCCAACACACCAAGACAACAGGGCTTATCGTAGAGAACGAGTTTATTCCGCATAGTGCTCAGTGACGAGACAGGTGAAATTCCTCAAATCCACCTCCCCGAGAATTTGAGGGACAGGGTTTGTAAAGAGAGTCTGGCAGAAGCAATTGAATCTGCTAACTGGCTGGGTTCAGGGTGGAACCACAGGATTCTAGAAATTATCTTTGCTGACCAGGTTCTTGGGTGGGGTCACAAGACCAGTTGAGTCAGTTCCTCGGTGTGGGCTGCTAGTCTGGGTGGGTCGGCTCGGCCTTCCACTGGAACGCAGGACCTGGAAGATATCTCAGAAACTACCCCTAGGTTTCAAAAAGGTGATATTATCCATGGAGAAAGCTAAGAATCTTTATGACCACCAGCTGTGTGGCTCCAGAGTGGCCATTATAGAGAAGCAACCAGGGGGGGCAGTGGCTAGTTATTGTCAGTATTTTTAGCCAGGCCTGTGCCTTATTTTTAGCTAGGCCCTGACCACAGTTCTCGCCTTGCACCCCTTTATCAATTTGCAAAGGCGGTTTCAGAATTGTGCAGAGGGCACCATCTACCCACCTTCTGGAGTCTTCCTTTAACATGAGTGGTCCTAGCTCTGCCCCCAACAGCTCCCTCTCCCCTCCAGCTATGTGTCCCTCGGCCATCCTATTTTTTAATGTATTTCAAAATAAGTTGCAGACATCTGTCCACTCCCCCCACCTCAAGCTCTTCAGCAGGCTGATTTTAGCTAACTGTTAGTGTTTGTTTATAATTCTTTTTTCTTTTGAAATAAAATTTACATATGGCGAATATTATTCATCAGTAAAGGGAATGAAGCACTGACACATGCCACAACATGAATGAACCTGAAAAGCATTATGCTAAGGGAAAGGAGGCAGACACAGAAAACCGCTACTACATGGTCCCATTCACGTGAAAGTCCAGAGCAGAGAGAGCGGCAGAGACACAAAGTAGATCAGCGCTGCCCAGGGCTGGGGGGCCCAGGAGGTAAGGAGGTGCACTGATCAAGGAGTTCCAACAACAGCATGCACCTGTGTAAGCCACGCCCCTACGGAGAGGTAGAACGGCACCGCCACCCAGAACATTCCCCGATGCCCTCTCTCAAGAAAGTCCTCCCACCCACCTCAACCCCCAGAGGCAACCGTTGGTATGATTTTTTGCCCATAATAGAACACCACCTAAAAGGAATTATGTGGTATGTCCTCTTTTACATAAGGTTTCTGTTTCTCAGCGTAATGTTTTTAACATTCATCCATGTTGTTGCCTGTATCGGTGGTTAATGCCGATATTTTTAAATCACTGTTGGATCAGTCTTTTAAACAGATTCAACAAAATCTAAGTATCACGGTGACTTAATACCTGCCGAAATCGATTTAAAAACACAATTCTTTAATAGGAAGAAACTTTCTCTCCTTTACCTTGTATTTTTATTTGACTCTGCCCGCAGAGTTTTATCCTAACGTGATATATTTTATACTTGAAGGTCTTCATTGATCACCCATCATGCGTATCTGCAATTAAAGTGTGTGTATGAATTGATATACCACTTTTTACCCCTTACTGCATAAGGCTCTTAATTATTTTTAGATTTTTCCGCTGGATTTAGTTGTTTTTACAATTATAAGCTCTCAACTCATCAAAATCACGTATTTAGATATAAACAATCTATATCACATATTTTGATAAAAAGTTGTTATGCAGAAAAAAGTACATTTGAATTGGAAATGCATCGCTTGAGAAATGGATGGGGCTTTTTTCCATTTAATTCCTGTTTCGGTGGATGAATGTCACTCACTGTTAAGGTCCCTGCTCCGCAGCCAATTCACTGCCGCTTTCTGGGTTCCAGAGACGTTAGCTCCTTAGTGCGCTAAGCGACCTAGTCCGCGCACATCGATCAGCACGCGGGACAAGGGAGCGTTGTCACAGCGATTCCACAATCTGTAGAGAGATGCGGATCAGGGCAAGGCCACCAGCCGCGCCCGCGAGCTCGGGACCCCGCCTGCCCTTTTTTGTTGGATACTGCCAAATTCCCCCTCCATAGAGGCTGCATCAACCAGATGCACCTTATTTTCAGAGATGCTAACATGAGGCAAGATGTTTTTTAGGTTTGATGGAATGAGCAGCACCCAGAGCTATGCAAGTTAGAGGTGATAGAGGCCAAGACAAAGGGCCATGCCGCTTCCCGCCGCCAGAGGGCGCGCCCCGCCCGCGAACGGCCGCCGGACCGGGGCTCCCGCACCTGCCCAGGCGGGGGACGCGCGGGGTAGGGGGCGATCCCGGGTCCTGGTTCGGTCCCCCTGGGCCCGACTTGCCCCGCCCCTGTCCCCACCTCCCGGCCGGGGCCTTGCCTGGAGGCGACCGCCGGCTCCCACCTGGACCCAGCCTGAGATGGAGCCGCTGGGTCTGGAGGCAGGTGGCATCAAGATGCCTTGACGTCCTGGCCTGGTGTAAGGGTGCCGCACAGTTCCGTGGGTGCCTCCTACCCAGGCAGCAGGGTCTCCTGCTGGAACAAGAGCCCACGGATAAGTCCCAGGAGGGCCGAGCGTGGCGGACACCTGTCCTCCCTTGGGGACCTGCCCTGCCGCACAGGGAGACCTGGCCCTTCAGGGAATGGCTGGGCGCCCGGTGGGAGGGAGGCCGGACAGACCCCGGAGCGAGCCCTGACTAGGCCAGGTGGGAGCTGTGTGGCAGCTGCACGGGCGTACGGCCAGGCATGGGGTCAGGGTGGCCCTGTCCCTACAGGCCAGTGTCACACCCCCACCCGCTCACTCCCTGCACACGTCTGCGCAGGCCGTGGCGCCCCCAGGCTGCCCCTCCCCCTGGCCCTCACAGTGCTGGCCTTCTCCATCACAGCCCAGTTCCTTTTAGACCACCTCGCCGGCCTGGGCCTCAGTTTCCCCTCTGCAGAGCAGCAGCTTTGATGGCTCCTGGGCGGGAAGTATCCACATGGTGCCAGCACTTAGTCAATGGCCGGAACACAATGCTTCTCTTGCCGTCCCCTACAGGTGTCAGCCCAGGACACCACCGGCAGGGCCACCCAGCTCTGTGTGCTGCTCTGTCTGTAATGTCACTGAAACTGTCACTGTAACGTCACTGCTGTGGACAGCCACCCCACCAGGCCGTCCCACCAGCCCCAGTTTGCAGCCCCCAGGGCAGGGCTGGCTCCAGCCCAGAGCTTGTTCCCCCTGCGCATGGGCCCACAGTGCGTCCTCAGGTCTGGCTGGGGACCTGGCGAAGCAGCGTGCCCGGCAGCACTGCAGACCTGTCGGAAAGTCCCGGCGTGGACGGCGGAACCGACTGGGGACTCGCGGGCTTCTGGGTGCTGTTAGGAGCAGGAAGGGGCTGGCCTGGGGCCTGAGTGGAGGTGACCGGGGCCAAAGCTTGGGCAGGTGGGAGGGCTTCGTGCGGGCCAGGCTCAGGGGGGATGAGCTCCCCATCCCCGAGTGTGTGAGCAGAGGCCGGCAAGCAGAGAAGCTGCAGGGAGGCCATTCCTGGGAGGGGCTCACCTCCAGCACCCAGAGGCTGTTTCCAGCCCAGAGAGGAGGCTTCACCTGGCAGTTCTGGGGCCCTGCCCGTCAGGGCCCGTTCAGAACCCACTCAGACGGGTGCCCAGCACGGCCCAGGGCAAAGCTCCCTCCCAGGAGTGCAGGAGCCGTCCGGGTCCTTGGCTGCCACCAGCCCCCGCATTCGCAGTGGACAGGTCCGAGCCTGCCGGCTTCTCTGCATGCAGGTTGGGGACACAAGGCCCAGGCCAGACATGTCCTCAGGGACTGGCAGGGGCAGGGGGAGAGCAGGGGAGGGTCAAGCTTCTCCTGGGAAGCCCCCACCCTTATCGCCCAGGCAGAGTCTAGAGGCCTGGGAGAGAGGCCCAGCGGCAGAGGGCCGAGTGTGGGGAGTGGACACAGGCTGGGCAGGGTCCTGCGGCCCTCCCAGAGCAGGTGTCGTGCTGTGCCCCTGCTTGGGCGCGTTCGTCCCCGCGTTCCCGACCTACACAGGCGTCTGCCCGCAGAGCCTCCCCTGAGTCCGCGGCAGCACCCCCCTGCGCCCTCCCTCCGGGTTAAGCAACCTCTTTCGCGAGTGCTGTTTGTATCCCTATGGGAGTCCTAACTTCACCCCATTTTGAAAACTGTCACTTAACAACTCTCACCCATTTGCTTTGCAGAACATCACCTACGGAACGTTCTCAGAATGACAAAGCCACTGCCACCCCTGGGGACGCCGCAGGCACTGTGGTCTTACGTAAGCTGTCGCTTTCCCTTCCCAGCGTTTTCAGAGCCGCACGGTGGCGCCGTGAAAGCACATGGCCCCTCCACGCCACGTTCTGTGCCACCCCCGGCTCCACGGGCAAATGCCCACTGGTGTCAGAATCCCCTTAGTTGTCTGGAATTTGCTCTGTCGTGGAACCCTAGTGAAGAGATCACGGGGACAACATTCCCTGAGTTCTTACGTGTTGGTGGCCGTTTGTCAATAGTCGTTTTACCTGAGAGTTATTTGGCCAAATGTAAAAACCTCAGCTCGCTTTTTCTTCTCTTTCTTACCCCAAAACTGCCACTGCGCTTTCTTCTCACACGTGGCGTTGCGCCTGGAAGTCTCAACAACCCGACTTCCTTTCCCTGACATGTGACTTGGTCATTTTGCCTGACACGGCCGGCGGATCTTTTCCTCCAATGTCCAGTAATTCTACAAAAGTGCGTGTCAGTGCTGGTCACGCTGCGTGCATGACGTGTCCTTCCAACATGCAAGCTGCAGCCTCCGCGTGCTGGCCGCCCTTGAACTTGCGGCGTCCGCTCCCTCGGGCGCCTCGCCACCGCCGCCGCCGCCGCCGTTCCCCAGCAACCCCTGTCACGTCCAGGTCAGCTGCGTTCCTCAATTTCTCTTTCTAAGAGCCTGGCTGAGATATAAACTACATGTCGTAGAATTCACCCATTTATGACGTCCCACTCGGTGGTTTTAGTGCGCTGTATCTGCAGAGTCGTGTGACCAAACCACCTCACCATAATCCAATCCTAGAACATTTTCGTCACCCAGAGACACCTCCTACCCGCTGGCTCTAGGCGACCGCGACTCTGTTTCCCGTCCCTGTGGCTTTGCCTGTTCCGACGTTCCCTGCGAGGGGACCCACACCCCGAGGCCTCCCGGGACTGGCTTCTCTCCTTCAGCCTGATGGCGTCGAGGCTCGTGCCGCGGCGGGCGTCGGTCCTTGGTTCTGTTGTCATCATCCGTCCATCGAGGGCTGTCTGGGCTGCGTCCACTGTCTGACGACCATCAACAATGCAGCTGTTAATGTTTATACGAACCTTCGCACGGACATAGTTTTCAGTTCTCTTGGGTCTGTGCCTGGGATTGAAAATGCTGGGTCACAGGGTAGCGTCTCGTGTAGCATTTTGGGGACCTGCCAGGCTGCTCCCCCAGGTGGCTGCACCATCTGGCATTGCCGGCAGGGCGAGATGCCACTGTCCCCACACGCTTGCCAGCACGAGGGAGTGGCCCGTTTGAGTCTGGCCTTCCTGTCGGGGTGAAGTGGGGTCTCCCTGCGGCTCTGATTTGCGCCCCCCAGTCTGAAGCGCCTGCGCGTGCGCCTGGCGGCCTTTCCTGCGTCCCTTCCGGAGAAACAGCCAGAGGATCTTCTCCGCCGCCTCTTGGACTCGCAGGTTTTCTCCCGAGCCCTTCCCACCTCTTCCTTCATTTCTGTCCCATATTTAAAAATTTCCTTTTTATCTTTATCTTAAAACGTTTCTGTCGTGTGTATTCACTCTGTATTCCCTCTGGTTTACTCTCACTTCCAAAACAATCTTTCATTTTTTTTTTCTAACACTTTTCTACATTCTCTCACCTCCTTTCTAAGTTCCCTAATTCTGGTTTGTGTTATTTTTCCCACGTCGCACCCTCGTCTCAATGGCTCTGTTCCGTGTTCCAAATGTCAGGTTTGGTTCCCGTCACAGCCAACTCCAGAGGCTCAGCTGTCCCCTGCTCCCGGCACAGCTGCTCACGACGGCCCCGCCCACGTCACAACCTGCAGGGCAGGGGAGATGTCCCCGTGTTGGCTTCTTGGCTAGGTCGTGAAGGGCGTCACAGCTCCCCCAGGGCAGCCTTGCCGGGGAAAGCCAGCGCCGCGTCATCAGGCTGCTCAAGCAGCCAGCGGCGAGGCCCAGCCAGAGGGGACCCAACCACCAGCCGCCTGGAGAGGGATGCCTGAGTCCCAGCAGCCTTCCGATGGCGGCAACCCCAGCAGACCTTCCACCGCGTGAGACACCCCGAGCCAGAGCCTCCTAAATGAGCCGCATGTCGACGCCGACTCAAAAAAGCTGTGAGCGCTGTGACTGGTTCCTGCTCCAAACCGCTAAGCTTGGAGCGGCCTGCCGTGCAGCCATGGCCGACACGGTGTGCTCTCGCGGTCTGCGGGGACCCAGCTCTGCTCCCTCCCTCGCCGAGCGTCTCCCGCGTAGAATCCACCTGGGCCGACATTCACACCCCCCTGGCTTCCCGAACCCCAGAAGGCAGGTGTGGCGGGCAGAGCTGCTCCCGTCCCACCTGTGTCTGGGTGTCCTCCTCCGTCTCTGTCACCTGTGCTGCCCAGTTGGGGCCCGTCCTGCTCACTCCTCCCGGAGGCTGCCTCAGGCCCTCGGACTCCGTGCGTGCGTTTGTCCCCCGGCGAGTGGGCAGCCCCTCGGCCTGAGCTGCCCCTCGTGTTGGCTCAGTGAGCGTCTGGGGAGGTCCTCGAAAGCTCCTCCCCGGCTTCCTCCTGCTCAGAGACCTCCGCCTCAGCTGTTGGTGGTCTCTTCCCCCTCACTCACTGTGTGCTCCCAGGGGACGCGCCGCCACCTGGCTGGACAGTGGGTGGTGTCCCTGCATCTCTGGCTGTGTGATCCTGGTGGCTTTGCGTGTTCTATGGGGAGGTGGGGGCCGAAGTCCTAGCCCCTTCTACGTCCTTCTCCGAATCCAGGAGGCCACAGTGTTTTAGTGCCTTGGAGCAATACTCACCCTGCGCTGGGCCTCAGAGCCAGGAACTGGGCACTGGTGGTGACAGACTGTGGCCTTTGCGAGAAAGAAGAGTGAATGGGGAAGGAAGCTCGCAGGCCCAGTCGACTCCGCTAATGACATGAATGCACGACGCTGATCAAAGCTGAAACTTAAAACACGGCGTGAAGCCACGCAAGGGCGTGGAAGAAACGAAGCACGGGTCCCGGAGTCAAGAACCCGTCTGGAAGGCCGCGTCCCGCAGGACTCGTTATGTGGCGTTCCGGAAAAGGCAGAGTCACAGACAGTAAAAGGGCCGGCGGTTGCCGGAGGTGCGCCGGGGGGAGGGGAGGGCGGGCAGAGCACGGAGGATTCCCAAGCCAGGGGACGTGGAGTGGCGACATCTCAGAATAAAAGCAGAATTGCCACGCGATCTAGCAACTCCACTTCTGGGCACACACACAAAAGAACCGCGAGCAGGGCCCCGAGCGGGAGTTCACACACCGTGTTCACGGCGGCATCGCTCACAACGGCCGAAGGCGGCGGCAGCCCAGGTGCCCACGCATGGACAGATGGACTGACAAAACGCGGTTTGTCCCTACAATGGAATATCCCTCGGCCTGGAAAATGGAAGGAAATTCTGACACGTGCCGCAACGGGGAGGAAGCTGAGGACATCGCGCTCGGTGAAATAAGCCAGGAAAACAACTACGATTCCACCCACGGCAGGTGCCCAGAGGCGTCGAATTCACAGGGACAGACGGCGGAAGGTGGTCGCGGGACCGGGGGCGCGGGGCGGGGGGTTAGCGGGGAACGATTCAGGCTTGCGGTCTGGGAAGATGGAGGTGCTGGGCTGGCTGCACAGCAGGGCGACCGTCCGGCTGACCCGGAGCAACCTGGGCTTGAGCCGAACCGTGGGGTCCACTTACGCTCAGATCTTCTCCTGCCTTCACTGCCCACGAGACAGCAAAGCCCGCCCCTCCTCCGCCGCGTCCTCCGCCTGCTCGACGTGGAGAAGGCAAGGATGGGGGCTTTTATGCTGACCCACTCCCACCTGCAGAATAGCAAATATGTTTTCTCTTCCTCGTCGTTTTCTTAATAGTATGTTCCTTTCTCCAGCTTGCGTCATTGTAAGAACATATCATGTGATGCGTGTAACACAGAAAATGTGTGTCAGTCGACTGTGTTACCCGGAAAGCTCCCAGTCCCAGCGGGCGATTAGCCAAGGCTGGGGCAGCCAGAAGCCGCACACAGATCTCCAACCACGCGGGGCTCAGTGACCCGCACCCCCACGCTGCTCTTGGTGCCACGAACCTGAACTGCACACTTAAAACGGCGACGACAGGGGGGAAAAGCCTGAGCTGGTCAGTTTAACGGCAGATTGGATGCAGGTGAGGCAGGAATTGATGAACGGGAGGGAGGCCCGAGGCGGTCTCCTGGGGCCAGCACAGCGCCAGGGGAAGAGGGTCCGGAAGAGGTTGGGAGGCACGGCAGGAACACGAGGGCAGCACAGGAAGACGCAACACACCAAAGGTGAAAATGGGTGTCATGGGAGGGGTGACAGGCAAGGACATATGGCCGAGAATTTTCCAGAACTGACAAAATGCTGAAACCTCGGCTTCAAGAGGAACAATAACCTCAAGCAGGACAAATGAAAGAAGCCCAGACCCAGGTTCTCCTGGTGAAGCCGCAGGGTGCCGGAGGGCTCACCTTGAAAGCAGCCCGAGTGGCCGGGCACTTCTCAGCCCCAAGGTGCCGAGAGAACACGGGTCGGCCAGACCCGCACTCCAAGCTGAACTCTCGCGTAAGGCCTGGGGTGGACCACGCAGACTACACACCGCCGCGCACTCCTGGTGCAGGGGCTTCCGGAGAACGTGATTCAGAGAGAAGGGGCGTGCGATCGCAGGAAGGAGGGGCGTGCAAACTAACCGGCACCTGTGTGCAAATCTGAACAGGCGCTGGCCGTGTAAAACAAAATCACGTTTAACTTGCGGGTAACAGAGGCAAGCTGGGCCCAAACACTGGACAATGCCATTGTGGTCACCTGTGAGCCAGGAGGGCGTGGCCTAGCAGGAGGAGGGTGGGACACTGGCTATCTTTGCATCACGAATGCCGTGAAAAGTTCTAACAGGAACCATTTTACAATAGCTATAGAGCACACGGCTTGCACTTAACTCTCCAAGGACCCAACGGTGTGTCAGATTGAATAAAGGCCATGGAAGAGCACTGCAGGCAGCAGGAACAGCACGTGCAAAGGCCCTGGGGAAGGCAGGCGAGGCATATGTCTGAGACCACCAGTGCAGCCAGACAGAGGCAGAGAGGCCGACAGAGGGGTCTGAGCAGCAGCAGGAGGCTGCGGGACCAGACGCGACAGGGCCTTGGGCTGAGGTTGGGAGCTGCCTTCAGCAGCAAGGAGAACAGACGCCTGCGTGTCTCCAGCCCGAAGGGAGCTGCAGCCACGGGCACGACTGCATCTGTCGCTGCAGACATCGTGCCGGCTGCCACGTGAGCAGACCGCCAACAGGCCCAGAGGAAGGAGGGAGAGCAGACAGAATGATTTAGGGCCTAGGACTCTGGCGGCAGCAGGGGAGGTGGTGAGAAACGGAAGAGCACAGGCAGATTTGGGAAGCAGCGTGCCCAGCGCGTGGGCAGGGAGGGAGGGGGATGCGGAGCAGGCCCGGCCGGGCCTGAGCCAAGTGGGGGCTTGCCCACGGGGGTCGGAAGCCTGCAGGGGAGGGGCCCCAGCCTCATCGAGTTTGTGCTCGGGGACTTGCACGTGGACAGCAGGGAAGGGAGGGTGACGGCGGACGGGTGGGCCCAGCACAGGCGGGTTTCACAGAGGGGACAAGAGGTGACCACCCAGCGCAGGCAGGTACGCAAGGGCCAAGGCCGGGAGAGGGGGAGCTGGCAGAGGCCAGCGGCTCAGCCAGGGACTAGGCGGACGTCATGGACTGAACTGCGACCCCCCAAATTCACATGCCGACGCCCCCACTCCCCGTGCGACCCTATTCGGAGACAGGGTGTTTAGGAGGCAATCGAGGTTGAACGAGGTCGTAGCGTGGGGCTGTGGCCTTCTGGAAAGCGGTGGTGACACCGGGGTGCGCGTGCGCGTGGAGGGAGGCCCTGTGAGGACACAGCAAGGCGGCGGTGGGAAAGCCGGCAGGAAGGTTTCTCCGGAAACCAGCACTGAGGCACCTGGAGCGCCGACTTCCGGCCTCCAGCCCTGCGGGGACGCCGCCATCTCAGCGCCCAGCTGCGGTGCTGGCACAGCCGCCCGGGCTGACTAACTCCGAGGGGGCCGAGGGCAGGTGGGGTCCTGGCACCCCAGGATTGCCGCAAGGAGGAGGGAGCAGCTCCAGCAGCCTGCGGATCTCGCTGGCCCAGGGCACGGCGCAAACCCACGCGCAGCAGAGCGCTCTCCTCCTGCGCACGCGCTGCCGAGACGCGGCTCCCACACAAGGGACTCGGTGCTCTCCGTGAGGTGCACGGACACCCCACGTTCCCAGAACGGCCACCACACGCTCTCCCATGCCACCGGCCCTCCCCCGCGAGGCAGGGGCTGTGTCCCCTCCCTGGCACCTGGCAGGCCTTGGGGACAGCCGCAGTGACAGAGCACAGCTGCCTGAGCGCAGTGACTTGCCAGGCGAGGTTCTGCCAACTCGTAAGACGCGGAGCAAACTGCGGAACAGGACACGAGGAAGGGCGCTCCAGTGGGGTCTTAGGACTCGCCTCCGGGGCCGGATCTAGCCACAGCTAAACCGCGCTCGCAGGTGAGGCTGGGCAGGTGCTTGCGAAGGTCACTGTGAGTTTACGAGTCTGGGAGGTTTTAGCTCAGCCCATGGCGGCGGCTCCCAGCTCAGGGCTCCAGCAGGTGAGGAGCTGCCGGTCCGGTGCCGCCATCTCTGCGGGAGGCTGGCGAGCGCCCGGCGCACACAGTTCAGCTCAAACGCAGCCGCTTTTATGATCTGGCCGAGCTCTACGGGTCAGATTCCACCGGGGCGTGTGCGTGGCTGGGTCAGCCTCCTCACGCACTCCCAGGCTGTCTCCATTTCAGAT
Organism: Propithecus coquereli; assembly: GCF_000956105.1. NCBI lineage: Eukaryota > Metazoa > Chordata > Mammalia > Primates > Indriidae > Propithecus > Propithecus coquereli. The sequence continues at coordinate 226,292 of NW_012148130.1, read as the reverse complement.
TCCTTTCCACTGCCCGAAAGATTCCACGCACTTCCGTCTTGTTCTCCTGGGACGCCTGCTCTGGGCCTCAGGCGCCACGCTGGGAGTGGCCTTTGGGGACAGGAATCTAGGCCCCTGACCCACAGCTGGCAACCACCTGCTCACAGGGGTGGGCAACCTTAGAGGTGGAGCCCCCAGGCCCCAGCGGAGGTGAGACGGTCCCGCTGAGCCCTGCCCGAACGGCAGATTAGTGAGCAAAATATGTGACCACTGGTGTCCGCGTTTGAGGACAGTTTGTTATTCAGCAACAAACGGATACACTTGGCCTGTGGCTCCTCAGCCCACAGCGGAACCTGCTTCCCCTCTAATCGTGTCCCTGTGTCACGATTAGGAGCCACTGTTCCTCTCCAGGGTGTCCTGGTTTGGACGATAAGTGGTGTGGTCATCCCGTCTGTCTGTGCTGGGGACGCCCACCGCTGGGGGCAGGCTGCCCACCTGCCACTGGCCGTGCTGGGTGATGTCGTTTCCTGTAAGGTGCAGTGTCCCCCTGTCACAGCTACATTTCCCGTCTTGCTTTCTGTTTGGTGCTGATGGGGGGTCTCCAACCGCCCCCCCAGTCCCCTGCCTCCCCGTGGGAAGGGGGTTGCAGGCGGGGGTCCTGGAGGAAGGGCCCCCCTTCCTGGCCTGGGATCTCCTGAGGGCCTGCAGGGGGAACAGCTGGGCAGGAACCCAGAGCCCTCCCGCACCCCTGCACTAGTGGTCTGGGGTTCTGGGGGGGCCTCCGGAAGCCGCACCCCACGCAGGTCTCAGCCATATCTCTGTTGAGATGGATGGTCAGAGTGACCTGGGGCTCCTGCCCCCTGGCTCTGCCCGCCACCTGCGCCCCTCCTCCCCCCTCCTCCTCGGGACCCTCCCTCCTTCCCTGCTCCTGCCCCACCCGCGTGATCAGGCGGACTTTGAGACCTGGGGCAGGGCGGGGACTCGGAGTTCAAAAACGTGGGGCTCAGTGGCCCCGTGTGGCCCTCAGCCTCCGCTCTCACTTCCTCCCTCAAGCCCGAGTGTGGATTCCGCAGACCTCGGGCCCAGGGGTTCCTCCGGGCACCCCAGCCCCGTCCGGGCTCTCCCAGGGGCCAGCCCTTCCTGTCTCTCCAAAGCCATCTCAGCTGCCTTTGACCTGTGTTCTTCCATGTAAAGTTTATTGTATGTTTACTGATTTCTTAAAAAATAAACCTTTTTTAAAGCCCAAATGAGACTCTGATTGGGATGGTGTAGGATGAACACACCCATCTGGGGAGAATTACCGGTCATAACGGTAAGTCCTCGCCCGCTCTGCTGGGCGTGCTGAGTAAGCTGGCGTGACCAGCGGGTGGACAGGGATCTCCCGGGAGTGTCAGGGCTCCTCTCCACCTGCCTCTCTTTCCAGAACACTCTCCTTGATGCTCCAGAAACTTCTCTCCCCAGTCATGCCTTTGGCCAGCCCCGGGCCACGCGCTGTCCGTCAAGGTCTCCACACGCTGCCAGCGCCTTTGTCGAGGCCCCTTTATTAAACCGTCCGCGGAGGTAACCGATGTGGACGCGAACCTCTTCTCTGCTGGGACCCTGACGACCCCAGGGTTTCTCCCAGGGAATGTCCGACATCAGCATCCGTCAATGCTGATCCCACGACTACATTATGGGCAAGAAGCATCTCATTTTCTCAAGTGATGAAGTTGGGACTTTCAAAAAATCTCAGCAAAGTAGGAAAAGAGGCAAATGAAACATTTCTAACTTGGTAAAGTTGTTCACCAAAACCCGCCATGGAATACATGCAGGAAAACAGGTGGGTGGTGGCCGGGGGTCTGGGGAAGAGGGGAGCGTTGGACACATGGGGCAGAGGGGATGTTTCAGGGCCGTGAAACGAATCCGTTCGACAGTGTAACGGTGGATACGGGCCAGCGCGCGCTGGGGTGGAAAGGCTTAGTAGGTGCTCGCGGCGCGGGGGGAGGACGATTTCTCACGCAGAAATTAGGATATATAAAAGAAAAAAGTTTGTTTTACCTTCTTAGAGGGGAGAAAGAGAGAGAAAGAGAGAAAGAGGCAGGAGGGAGAGAGATGTGGCGGCGTGGCATCCGAAGAAAGGAAGGAGGTGCCCGCAGCCACGTGGCACGCTGCTTCTATGGGGACAGGAGAGAAAAACGCAGCGACCACTGTCAGCTGATAACAAGAGCGGCAGCAGGTGGATATCAAAACCGCAAGGATGGCAAAGTCCAAGACTCGGTTTCCCCGTCCTTGGAGAAGGGGTCGTCGCGGGACACGTGGCTGAGGCTGCAGCTCCGTCTCCTGCTGTCCACTCAGGAACTCTGCAGAAGCAGAGTCTCAAAACACAGTTTTGAAAGAGAGAGATTTCCATCTCTCTTCCGTCCATTCCGCTCTTCGGGAGTTGTGCGGACAGAGCTCCCGTGAGAGGGGTGCCCGTGAGAGAGAGGACTCGCAGGGCTGGTCTTCACCTGTCACCGGGAATCGCGGATCAGGTATCCTCCGGTTGTTTTTCGCAAGGCCGCCCTTACGCTGTGCGTCTCTCAGACCCACAGAGCTCCACGCAAAACAGTGAACCTTGTTGTGCACAGACTTTAATAGCCAGTTAAGAGGCTGAGGTGTCCCCGATGGAATCTCACTGTGTTCCTCCCTGGAGCGGGTGGCGGGGAGGCCCCGGCCTAAGTGGAAGCTGAAAACTAAAGCTGTGAACTAGAGCAGAATCCTAAGCCCCTCAGCTGACTGCATGGACCCCCTCTTGGCCGAGGGCACCCCGGAAATACCCCAAAGCCGAGTTGCTGGCCCTGAGAAGGGAAGTAGGACATGCATGTCATGCCGCCCTCCCTTCTGGGAGACGTCCTTTGTGACTCATTAACAGGCCTAAGGCTATGCGAGGACAAAGCTCAAACCACACCTCGGTGATAGGCTGGGCGTTTGCCTCTGATTAACACACGTCCTTATCTTAACTTAAAACATTCCCTTTACACAAAGCTTCATTTCTTTAACCAATTACAAATCAAAGAGTCTTTAAAGCCACCTGTGACCTGTAATGGGGGCGTGGCTCACACCTGTAATCCTAGCACTCTGGGAGGCCGAGGCAGGAAGGTCACTTAAAGTTAGGATTTGGAGACCAGCATGAGCAAGAGCGGAAAAAAAGTAGAAAAATTAGCCAGGCGTCGTGGCCCATGCCTGGAGTCCCAGCTACAGGATCGCTTGAGCCCAGGAGTTTGAGGCTGCTGTGAGCTACGACATGCTCTCTACGCAGAGCGGCAGAGCCAGACTCTGTCTCAAAAAAAAAAACAAAAGCCTGCAATGCCCCACTTCGAGACGTCCTGCCTTTTCAGGCCAGACCCATACACGCCTTCCATGTATTGGTTTCTGACTTTACTGTAATTCCTGTCTCCCCGAACTGCATAAAACCAAACTGTAAATCAACCACGGCCAGAACACCTGCTCAAGCTCCCTGGGCGTGGCTCTCCGGGCCGTGGTCCCACACGCTTGACTCAGAATAAACCTCTTTAAATTTACAGAGTTTACAGAGTTTGGGTTCTTTTCCATTGACATATGGTGAAACTGAAATTAAAAAGAGCAGTCCAAAAGCCCGTTGCTCTGGTTTAATCATGAGAACAACGGCAGAAAAATCCCAAGCGAGGCACGTTCTACTAAATACCTGACCAGGACTCCTCAAAACTGCCGGAGAGTTAGAACAAGAAAGCTGAGAAACTGTCGAGTTCTAAGGAGGCGGGACAGCTAATGTCGTGTGTCCCAGCGGGCCTGGGACAGGAAAGACGTCAGGGATAAGCTGAGGGACCCAATAAACGATGAGCGAACACAGGAGCGGATGTACCAGGCTGGTGGGGGACGCGGCATCAGGGGACACCGTGCGCAGGAATTAGCTACCATTTCTGCACTTTTCCTGTAAATCTAAAACCATCCTACTATTTGTTTTAAGTACATTTAGCACAGAAACTTTTAGACTCGTCCCCGCAATACCCAGGGCGAGAAAGGGCGCCCTCGGTTACGGGAGGAAGGAAGTGGGCAGGGCCGCCCGCGAGCTGCTGCGGGATTTACTGGCTGAGCGCAAACGAAGTGGGCGGAGCCGTTTCTTTTCTTACGTTACACTTCGCTGGTTTAACATTCAGGGTTTATTCCAGCCTCAAAACTGAGCTGGACAACCTTTTTCCTGCGGTTGTTTTGTCCCCTGTGTTCTGAAGCCATGCGTGTAAGAAAGGGATGGACTGTTCCTTTCAAGTTTGGCCGCATTTCGCCTGCAAAACCCTCTGGGCCTGGATGCGGTTTTTGTTTTGCTTTGTTTGGTTTTGTTTTTTTGGAGGCGGGTAGTTGTTTGACTGCCATTCCCATTCCCTCGATGCTTATTGGTCGATTCAAGGTCTCGGTTTCTTCTGGTGCCGATTGTATTGAAGTATTTTATATTTTTCAAGAAATTATCCATTTCGTATAGGTTTTTACCTTTGTATTATTTGTGTGAAGTAATAGTATCATTTATAGCACTCCTGTAATTTTTAATCTATGGCATTTTATCCATTTCTTTCCCAGTACTGCTGAAGCTGGGTCTCACACACCTCGGCACTTGGCGCGCGTGGTCATCTAGTCCTGAGAGGGTCTGTCTTTCCTTCCCGATCTCCTCCCGCCCCTGCCCTGCCCAATGGCAGGTGCTGCCCGTGCGCGGCGCCCACCCAGGGCAGACGCTCTTCTGAATACCGGATGCGCGGTGACCAACTTACTCCTCCCAGCAGCTCTGCAAGACCGGACTTTTCCTTATTTACAGATGGGGAAACTGAGGCACGGAATGGTGAAGTGACTTGCCGAGGCCCGTCGGTGTAGCGGCAGATGCAGACCTTGAACCTAATCGCCGTCGCTCTACACTCGTCCCCGTCTGCACCCCGACACGCTGGGGAGTCCCACACCTTTTCCTTCTCTGGCCCCTCGGGCAGCCTGGAGGAGCCCGCGGAGCCCTTCTCAGAGCAGAGTCTGTAAATGCACAAAATGAGATGCGTCGAATTAGAAAGGAAAGCAATGATATTAACATACAGTTACCAAAATAACAAGAAGTCTAATTCGTTATACGGTAGTAAGTGAGCTTTTCTGTGGCTATGTTAGTTAAGATCTAGCAGCAAGACCAACAGTGTTGAAGCATGAACAAAAACGACGCCGCAAGGCCCTGCGGCCGCTGAAACGCAGCAGGAAAATGCACGGACTCTGCGGGCGGAGTCCAGGCCCTGCGGGTACTGCCAGGTCCTTTGTCTGCCTTCGGGACCGAGGAACCCTCAGTTTCGGTGGGACGTTGTTGAAAATAAAGATGCGACTTTTCCCGTCCAAGTCGAGGGATTCCTGAGTCCCAGCACCGGCGGACGGCGGCTCGGGAGCCAGGTGTAGAGTTTGCCCTGTGCGCTGTGAACGCTTCACACGCTGTGAGCTGAGCCAGGGTACTTCATCCGCTTCCTTCCCACGCGCCGTGCGTTTCTCTCTTTCCTCAGCTGAGTGTTCAGATGCCCCCGGCTTACAGGGGGGTGACGTCCGGTGAACCCAGCGGAAGCTGAAAATCGTGTTGAGTTGAAAGTGCGTTTCATACACCTGCCCCACAGGACATCTGGCTTAGCCTGGCCTCCCTTAAACGTGCTCGGAACGTGTACATTAGCCGACGGCTGGGCAAAATCCTCTAACACAAGCCTATTTCATGATAAAGCGTTGCGTAGCTCGTGTAATTTACCGAAGGCTGCACTGAAATCGAACGCCAGGACGGTTGTGTGGGGCCTCACCAGACCGTGCTGGAGAGAACGGTTTCTGCTGAACGCAAGTCTAACATCCTAAGTTGAGCGGTCATTGAGTCTGGGGCTGCCCCTGCCCCTCACCCCTCGCCCTTTGCCCCTCGCCCTTTGCCCCTCGCCTGTGTGCTTGTCGGCTTGTCGGCTGTGCCCGCCTGCTGCTCCTGCTACTTGGTGAGTCTATTGCATTGGTTATTTCAGGTTTGTCAAACCAAACATTTCCACTAGGTTCTTTTTTAATGATTCTCTTCTTCTTCTTAATACTGTCCTCCTTTGTCGACGTATGTGGATCTATCGCGTTCGCTTCACTCTGTTTTCTGCTTGTTTTAAATCCTTTGTCCATCTGTCCCGATAGCAGTGCTCCAGGCAGTGGGCGCTGCCCAGGGAGGTGACTTTCTCCGCCTGGGTTGTGCCCCGGCCCTGTCTGCCTGGGCTGGCCTGAGGCCTGGGGCCCACGCCCTCAGGGAGAGCGCAGGAGGGGGAGTGATGTACCCCTAACCCCAAGGCCCCCCAAATTAGTCATCCCCAGCCTGGGGCTTGGAGACCTGCTCTCATCGAGCCCCCACACCGGCGCCCACCGCGTCCGCCGCTGGCCTTGGGGCCGACTTCCCGCGCAGGCGCAGAGAGCAGGCGCAGAGCCTCCCTCCGCCCAGCTCTCACTGCCGTCCTCCAGCTCGCGGTTCAAGACGACCCCACAGCCCAGGGGGTTCCCACTGGGCATCCCCTAAATTCCTCCTCGCCTCCCTGCTGGGGATCCCCAAGTCTCCCGGGAAGGAGCCCCCATCCCCCACGATTCCTGGCACCGAGGAGGTATTTCTGCAGGAAACCACATCTGCAGACAGGCCGTGGGGTGCCCTGGACTGTGGGGACTGCAGCCTCCAGAAGCTCCACTCGCCCCTCTGTGTTTGGAATGTCACCGTGGATTGACAATGTCCCAGCCCAGGCGGAGTAGACACCTGTGCCTGGCTTAAGGGGGTCCACCTGCCTGGACAGCAGGGATTGGCCAGAGCACCCTCCTGGGGTGCGATGGGAGGGTGTGGGGAGACACTGGGAGAGTAGGCCCTGCTGAGGGGCCTGCCATCAAGGGGGCTGGGACCACCCCTCCCAACACACACACATGCACACATGCACACACATGCACACGAATGCATGCGCACACATGCACACGCGTGCGCACCTGCTCCCCACACATGTACGCATTCGTGCGCACATACGTGCACACATACATGTACACAGACATGCACACGCGCCCACATGCACGCACACACATGTGTACACACAAATGCACACACAGCCTTCTTGGGCCTCTTGGCATTTTCCACCATCCAGATCCGATGACCACAGGGAGATCTGGGAGGGGCCCAGGGCACAGAGGGGCAAACACTCTCCCAGCTTAAGAAGACCAAGGTTCTCAACAGCCTGGTAGATGACCAGAGTCCGGTCACGTTAACAGGGGGTTTGATTTCTCACTCTGACCGGAGGACGAATCCTGCTGCTGGCAGGCTGTTTGCTTCCAGGCTCTCCGGGGGCCCACAGGTCCCCGTTCCAGGTGGAAACATCCCCAGGACTGGTCCCTTCCCCTCCCTGCAGACCGCTGCCTGCTGAGCGTGGAGGAGGCACCGTGGCCTTTTGACCCTGTTGCCGTGAGCTCTGCAGAACCAGGATGGGGGGCAGAGGAGACGCACTAGGGCGGGAGCCCAAGAATCGTCTGGGAAGCCCTCCACCAGGGAGCGTCACTGCCACCCGGCAGGCCCTGGCGCAGTGCCGGTCCCTGAGCGCTGACACCTGGCTGGCAGAAGTCCCAGTGGCCCAAGGTAGCTGAGTCCAGGCACTGCCCCTGCCCCCAAACTCAGCCCCTCTCCAGCCCTGGAGCAGGAGTGACTCCCACCCCCGCTGGCACTGCCTATGAGGCTGGCTGGAAGTGCCACCCTGCAGTGCCACCCACGGCAGCCCCAGCTGTGCCCTGAGAACCGGCCAACATTCCGCCGGCCGCTCAGAAAGAAAGGCCTTGTGTCCTGGCACCCCCACCTCCCGGAATGCGGCCTGCTCTCCCGCCCGTCCTGTGTGTGGCGGGAAGATGTTGTCCCTGGTACAGAAGCCTTTTGTTCCCCAGCCAGGTGACCCCGAAATGGCACTGGGATGGAGGAGGGGCAGCCTCAGTGGCGGTGGCCATGGGGCTCCCTTGGACCCCTCCTGCGGCAGGGCTTCCTTCCTGCCCAAGGCCCAGCCGGGGACACCTGGGGCAGGAGGGGGGTGCCACTGTCCCCCAACACCCACCTGGCTGCAGGGCATTGCGATCAAACCACCCTGAGAGCCCAGGATGGAGACACAACTTCGCTGTTGGAAAACATGTTTCTCTGATTAATCTGTGTCTGGGGACTAGAAAGAAGCGCAGGCCCCTGCCGCGGGCAGGGTGCTCCATGTCTCGTCCTCGGTGTGGGTTACGCCGGTCTATTTATTGTCAAAACTCAAACACTTCAGGTCTATGCATTTTGCTATATGTAAACAGCTCAAAAACATAATCGTTTTAAAAGTCAGAAAATGTAGACAAGGAATACCGCGTAGCACCGGCTGCAGCCCAGTGTCGATCACCGAGACAACGGGTCCCCCAGCCCGCAGAAGCCTCTGCGACGCAGAGAGCACACCGGGCAGCCACGCGGCACACGCTGCTGCGGCCCCGGCCCCCGCCATCAGCCACAGACCGGGCTCGCATTTCCACGAACTCTGCCGCGGCATCTCTGACAATTGTACATTATACCGTGCGTATAAACCAATCTTTCCCAGCAAATCCACCTATTTTCACAAATTTACCGTTTGTAGGGTTTTCTTTCAACATTCTAAACAGTAGTGCCCAAACATCCTAAAGGCTTGATCTTTGAGCACCATCTAAATTATCATCTTAGATAAAGTTCCAGGATTGGTGTTCCTGGGGCAAAAGACTCGAATTTTAAAGGGTGTTTTAACGCCTTCCGGGAAGCAGTGATTTCAACACTGAACGGGCTTCCCAGTCGGCCTGCCCGGATCTTACAGCCGGAGAGGCTGGCGGACGCGGCCTGCCGGGGAGCAGCAGAGCCACTCAACTTTGGAATAAGGCTGAACCCCCGGGGCAGAGCAGCGTGCAAACGAATCAGCCACATGAAAGTAGTGAGTGGACTTCTGCTGCCAGCAGGAAAGGGCAGGTCCCACAGGGAAGGCCACCACAGCTGCTGACACGGCAGGACGGGGCCAGACCTATCACAAAAACGTTACTGCTGAGATACCAGAGAGCTGTGGAGGCCGCCAGGTCGTAAGGAACTAAGATTCCAGAGAACGGAGAGCTGTCCAGATGAGCAGGTCTTTTCCCAGGGGGACATTTGCCACTTAGGGCAGAGGATTGGGCGTGGCCCAGGCAGGGAGCCACAGGGGGGAAAGAAATCAGCGAAGCTTCCCACTGTCATGGGGGAAGTGGCAAGATCGGAGACCGCAAGGGCGTCAAACACACCCCACACCCCAGGAGAATGCGCAGCGTCCCGGCGCTGTGAGCAGAGGAAGCGCGGGAGCCGAGCCTAGCACCTCTGGAGGGCAGAACTGAACTTCCTGCCGCCTTTCAGAGTTGGGGAGACCAAGACCTGCCCGGCTCCCAGTCGAAATCCGAACAGACCAAGTCCCAAACCGGGACAAACCAGAGGAAGACTGAGCCTCACCGGGATCTGCCCCCCGCCGCCCCCCCCCGCAAATGCCTGAGATTTTTGCTCACAGTAATGGCGGAGTGGCTCCAAGACCAACTCTTGTGCAAATAACAGCTGCAATTGCTGCACAGAACATAAAAGCGGCTGGGCGTGGAGGCTCAGCCTGTAATCCCAGCACTTCGGGAGGCCAAGGTGGGAAGATCGCTTGAGGCCAGGAGTCCAAAACCAGCCTGGACAACATTGTGAAAACCTGTCTGTACAAAAAAATTTTTTAAATTATCCGGGCATCATGGCACACACCTGTAGTCCCAGCTACTCGGGAGGCTGAGGCAGGAGGATCCCCTGAGCCCAGGAGTTCGAGGCTGCAGTGAGCTGTGATGACGCCACTGCACTCCAGCCTGGGTGACAGAGCAAGACCCTCTCTCTAAAAACAAAACAAAACAAACGAAAACATAGAAGCAACTGCCGATGGCACAGAGGGTGACAGAGACTAGGAGACAAACACACAGGAGAAGGAAATGGCTCAGTGAACTTCCCATTTTGTGCTTCTCCACGGGAGGGCAGGGGGCGCTGCAGGGTGGCTGCCACCCTGACCGAACCCACAGACTCACTGACCTGAAGAACCAGCGGACAGAATCTGGGGTGACGACAGCAGCTGGAAAGTTAGGGGAAATCCCAGAAATGACAAAGCCGCAGAGAGGGATCCCGAATACTGCGTCATAAACTCTGCTCACATCTGCGACAGACCCGTGAGCTACACATGGGACAGATTCCAAGCAGCCCAGGTAACTGAGCGGAGATTTGCCTGCCAACCAGCACAGAGGAGACGGTGCCTACAATCCGAGTTCACTGAGGTTAACTGCTTATGAAACCAAACCAAAAAAAAAAACTAATAAAATTAATAATCTCAAGAGGAAGATAACAGAATCCTACAACGCGTTGTTTACAAGGCACAGGATGCAACTCAAAGACAACAGACACACCAAGAAGCACAAAGGTGGGACCTCTGGTCTCGACAAAGACCTGACAGAAGCTAGAAGACAAAGAAATATGTTTTTTGAGTACTGAAAGAAAAAACACAGCCCACCTAAAATTCTATGCCCAGCAAAAACAGACTTCTGCGATGAACATGAAATAAAGACTTTTCGGACTAAATAAATCCTAAAGGAAATGCATTTAGATAAGAGGAAAATGACGCCAGATGCAAACGTGAACACGTAGAAAAACTGAAAACCAGAAAGGGTCAAATATGTGGGCAAATTTAATCGAATACAGACGGCGCAGACAAGACTGGTGCTATCTTGCAGAGTTTCGAATGTAAGGACAGTGACAAGCACAACAACCACGACAGGAAGGTGGGGACGTCTCAGTGCACCTTAGCAGCCAGGGGCGGAGGACTCGCTCCTGCAGATCCACAGGAGAGGGACGGACGAGGCCATAGAACGGGGGCAAGAAGACTGGGAGACGTGTCCCGAAAGGGGATGGTCCAGAGGTCAGCAAACATGAAAAGGTATTAATTGCATTAGCCATCATGAAAATGCAAATTAAAATCACCACGTAATAACACAACCTATAGACTAGACTGGTCAACAGGAAAACAGCAGAAGCTTCCAAGGTTTGGCACGGACATGGCGTAACCGGGACCCTCGCCTGCCGCTGTGACAGTGACAGAACGACCGCTGTGGGGACGCACTGCACAGTCTCTAACAGCTGGACACGGCAGACCAGCCGGAAGCAACGGCTGCACGTGCCCGGCGGAGGTCGTGCTGCGCCAACCGCTCGCGGCAACCTCGGAGCCAAGAGCCGGGAGCCACTCGAGTGCTCGTGGCTTGCAGAGGGACAGACAGGTTGGGTGGGGGCTGCTCACCCCACGGGACGGTGTTCAGCAATGGCAGGGACCGAGGGACAACCCCACAGACCTCGCGCTGAGCGCAGGCACAAGAGAGCCGTGGTTCCCTTTCAGGAAGGTGAGCGAGGGAGGCTCTCCCGGCGCGGCGCCGGCCGAGGGCGTGGGCCGGCCGTGTTCTGTCCTCGTTCTTGTCCGATGCTGGTGAGAGGAGGCGTCCGATGCACCTTTCTGCGGCTCTACGACACGTCGATGAAAAGTTTGCTAAACGCGATCATTTCGCCGGCACATTTGGGGAGAAGAGGAAGGAGGGGACGTGGGGGGAGGCGGGAGAGGGCCCCTCCCGGTTCTCCTGCGGGGTCACGAGACGGTGACAATTATAAAATACGTGGTTACATGAACATAATGGCCACTTAACGTTTGTCATTTTTTTAAATCTCGAGCGATCTTTTGGGAACCGGTATCATCTGCTGTGATAAAATGTTTATGTGAAATGCAGTGATTCTGTCCATTTAAATCCAAATGAAATAAAATTTGGCATTTTATTTGCAGACAAAGCCTCACCGTCACCCTCCCTCCACGCAGTCAGCAGTCACGGGACGCGCAAGCCCGCCTCTCTCTGCCCTTGCCAAGCAAGCGGTCTGGAGCCAGGTCAGCGATGTAGCGGTGGTTATTTCATAGTGGTTGGATTTAAACTGACTTTTAGAGACTCTTTTTGTATTTTTTGCATAAATTGATGTTTAATAACAAGCCTTTTTCAGAATAATAAAGCTGGTCTTTTGTGGTCTAGTGCAGCCTCCGCCAGCGAGGTAAGCTTGCCCGGCGCCCCAGCCTCTCCTGGCATTTGCAACTGTAACCGCGGATAACAGTGTTGCCAAAGTCATAGGATTTTTACGAAGATTAAATGAGATTATTTTTCAAACTGCCCGGAGCGAGCGAGGCACACGGCGCTGCCAGACGCGCGCAGGGCGTGGCCGGCGGAGGATTCACAAGGCAGACAGCTCGCTGCAGCGCCCGCCCTGCGTGGGGACAGCGGCCCTCCCGGCCAAAGCTCGTGTTCCAGACAGGGTCTGCCAGACGCAGCATCGCGCTCTCCTGGCCCCCGCGCCACACAGGCCGTCCAGGGTGGCTTGGGACCCCGACCCTCCCCAGGATTTTCTCACAAACGGCACCGCCCTTCCTCCCAGGCCCCGAGGCCGACGTGGCGCCAGCCTGGAGGACAGGACGGTGTGACCAGGGAGGGGTCATGACAGGGTGAGACAGGAGGCAGGTGGGGACGGCCGTCCTGACCGGGCCCCCCACCCCACGCCCGCCTCCTGCGGCACCGGCCCACCCCCCAGGCCAGGCCTCTGACCCTGGCTACTGCGGCCACCCCTGCATGCTCGCGAAGGCACCACGCACAGCAGCAGGGCTGCCCCACGACAGCCCGGCCAGGGCTCCTGTGGGCTGGGGATCACTTCATTCCAGAGAGGCGGGGCGGGAGGGGCGGGAGGGCTTTCAGCTGTGCGCACCGTGTAGCTTTTGTCTCCACAGAAGGCCGCTGTGAAATGTGCCCGGTACACCCTCCCCTGGAGATGACTGATCCAGCCCAGCTCCAGTTTTGGTGGCTGGACAGGGACCCCCGGTGGCGCTAAGGGGTTTGGGGAGTCCCTTTCCCTCCTGGGCCTCGGGGGACCCCATGTGCAGGTAGCACGATGGGGGGATTGCTGGTCCTAGGAGGGAGAGGCAGGTGCCAGGGGCTGCCCAGCGGGGAGGGCCTCCCCTCCAACCCCGGCCAGAGGAGGGGCCTCACCCCTGGCTTGGACAGGCAGGAGCCCGTGTCCCCTCCAGAGTCACCCCGCTTGCCCCACAGCTGCCAGGGACTGCGCAGCCAGGGGCGGTGGTCTCAGGCCTGCGGGGAGTGGGAGCCTGGGGCTGGTCAGAGGCTTGGAGCCAAGGTCCCGTGGCCTTGGGGACAGGGACACCTGGGCCACACAGCACCCAGGGTGGTTGGCATGGATCACCTGGAGCTCAGGAGAGCTGGGAGGTCCCAGGGCGTAGCAGGGGGTCCCTGAGGGGCTCCTAGCTGGGCCCTGGCACGGCCTGGTTCTGCTGTGCAGGGCGCTGAGTGCCCCCTCCCCATCGACTGGCCGAGGCCCCTAGGGGGGGGGGCTGAAGGCGGAGCTGCTTTCGGAAGAGCCACCCACCCTCACCGCTGTGCCCCTCCCGCCCCTGCAGCCCTGCTCTGGGCCCCTCCTTCCCCTCCCCTTCCTCCTTCTCCTCCCAAGGAGGAGACAGATGGCACGGAAACTCCACTTCCTTCATTTTCCGGAGCGTGACTCGGGAAGGCAGCTGCCTGTTCGGCCCCCACACAGCGGCAAGAAGCCTGCCTCCCCCGCCCAGCGGGGCCCCCGGGCTCCCCGCACCCCTCCCCGCAACTGCATCTGGGATGATGGGCTGAGAGTGGGAAGGAAAAGGCCGCCTGTCCCCAGCCGGGGCGGACCCTGGCCCATCCCGCACCCGCAGGGCGGCCGAGAGGCCCAGGTGGGCAGGGCTGCAGCCCCTGTTCTCAGGGACACACGTGTCCGCCCGGGCCCAGCAGGGAGGGCTGAGCCTGAGGGGGCGGGGGCCACCGGCTGGGCCAGCGTGGGGCACTGCAGGAGCTGGGCACACGGCCCGAGCCCAGCTAGGAGTCCCCCAGGACACTGGCCCCCCAACGTGGAGCCTGGTCTTGCTCTGAGCTGGGGACCCCTCCACAGAGCCTCCCCAGAAGCCCCTGGAGATACTCTCAGCTCAGTGGAACCCCAGAAACCCCCTCTCAGCCAGTGCTGGGAGCCCCCCAGATCCCCTGCCCTGCCCTCCTCTCGGCCTCCTCGACTCTCCTCCCTTTGCCCTGGGCCAGGCCCTGGCACCCACGGCTGCTCCGCAACCCCCGCAGTATGACAGGTTGCAGGCCACCCCCAGTCCCCGCTCCCCCACAGTCCTGGCGTGGACAGCTGTGGAGACTGAGACTCCAGGAGCCCGAGTGCCTCGCCCAGAGGGTGGTCTGGGATGCTGGACCCCAACACGGGACGCCCACCCAGTCAGGCCTGTGCAGGTGCCCAGTGCCCGGTGCCCAGGACGGCCAGACCGGGCGAGAGGCCCCTGCTGGGAGGCCGTGGTTGGCCCGAGCCAGGTGGGTCCAGCTGTTTCTTGGCTATGGCCTCTCTCGAGCCCCCCAGAGGCCCCCACAGCCATGCCCAGAGGCCTTGTCCCGCAGCTGGGCAGACTCCAGCCTTGCCACTGGCTGCCCTTGGGTCTCCTGCCAGCTGCTCCCTGCTTTGAGCCTGTTTGTGCATCTGCAGGTTGGAAACAATGAAGCCCCCACCAAGCTGGCTGCTGGAACGGAGGGGGAGTCCTGGGGAAGGGAAGGGGGTGTGGGGTGCTGTGTGCTCTGGGCCATGGGCAGCTGGCCCACAACCGCACCAGTGAGGACGATGACGAGGCCAGGCCGCAGCTAAGCCGCCCCACAGGGCCAGAAGGAAACAAAGCCCCCAGTGTCCTGGGCCTGGCCCAGCCTGTAGCTCTGGCCGTTGCAGGCCCAGATCCCAGAAAGGACTGCGGGGCGGGGGGCTCTCCTGGGGGGATCCTGGACGTTGGCTTCTCTAGAGGGCCCTGGGCTGAGTGGGGAGCAGAGGCCGCAGACGAGGGCAACACAGTGGTGGAGACTCGCCTAGGGGTCCCCAATCCTTTGCCAGCTGTGCATAAGCCTAAGCTTGCCTCAGCCTCAGCCAAATGCCCCTGGGGCCGGGCACCCAGCAGCGCCCGCGGTCCTCCCGGGGCTGGGCAGTGGCCCGGGCTGTCCTTCCCAGAGAGCAAAAGCTGATCCCCTGACCCCCCGACACACGCGCTCTCCTGCTCACACTCACGGACTCACACTCACACCCCCCAGTCGTTGGGGTGGAAGGACTGGTAAGTGTTCACGGCACAGGTGCAGAAATAAAGATATAAAAGTAAAATAAAGTTTACTTTATCCTTTGAGAGGAGGGGGAGAGAGAGAGAGAAAAAAAGAGAGAAGGGAAAAGGGGGGAAGAGGCAGGCAGACGGCACGATAGCCCAAAGAAAGAGAAGGGGGTGCCAGCCGCCACGTAGCTCACTGAATTTAAGGGGGGCAAAGAAAAAAAACAGCTGATAACAAGAGCGGCAGCAGGTGGATATCAAAACCGCAAGGATGGCAAAGTCCAAGACTCGGTTTCCTGCCGTCCTTGGAGAAGGGGTCGTCGCGGGAGACGTGGCTGAGGCTGCAGCTCCGTCTCCTGCTATCCACTCGGGAACTCTGCAGAAGCAGAGTCTCAAAAAACAGTTTTGAAGAGAGAGATTTCCATCTCTCTTCCGTCCATTCCGCTCTTCGGGAGTTGTGCGGTCAGAGCTCCTGCGGGTGCCCGTGAGAGAGAGGACTCGCAGGGCTGGTCTTCACCTGTCACCGGGAATCGCGGATCAGGTATCCTCCCGTGACCCTTGCATGTCCTACCCTGTCACTAGACATTTGCCAGATCCCACGGATCTGCGCCACGTCACACCCTCCCTCTGCCCCTCCCCTGCTCCTGGAATGAGCCCCCCCTCCCTGATCTCAGGTGTGTGCCAGGAGCCTTCCGGCCCATTCAAAGTGGCCCTGCCGCCCTCACCCCTGCACTCTGGCTGGGCTGCTGACCCGGCCACTCTCCTGTTGTTCCCACCTCCTGCCCGCGCCTGGCATCTAGGTCACTTTTATGACCACAGCTGGGCACAGCTCAGAGGGCTTTGCACACCCTGCCCCCTCTGACCCTAGCAGCCCTGGGAGGTGGGATTGCTATCACTGTCCCCACTTTACCCAGACTGGGGGTCCCCAGCCGCCGGCAGCCCAGGGAAGCTCATGAGCAGCAGAGCCAGGACCCAGACAGGCGTCCGACTACAGCACCCATGCCACGGCCCAGCGGCCACAGTGTCCACGGGCTGTTCCTGGCCTCTAAGGGAGCCCTCCCCCCACGGGCCAGGCTCCAGTTCTGGAATGGGTTCTGGAATGCAGCCGTGGGTGGCTCACAGCCACACCCATCCCCCCCTGCACTCCCAGCCACCCAGCCTGCCCATCCCCCACCCTGCTGCCTCCAGGGAGGTGGGCAGTGACTCAGGCCCTGAGTCAGCAGCTTCCGGAGGAGGACAGAGCTACGCTTTGCCAGCACAAGGGGAGCCCCCGAAAGGCCCAGGATCTGTTAGCCAAGGTCGGGGACCTCTGGATGGAACTGAACCAGCCACGTCACCACTCAGGTACTGGAGCCCAGAAGCCTCGGCCCAGGGAGAATTCACACATGCACACACACACAAGCGCGTGCAAACACACACACACACACACACACACACGTGCACGCACACGGAGCTCACCCTAGACCAAAGCCAGCCTGCGGAAGAGAAAGCAGACCGTGAGGTGGGGTCTCCTGGCTGGAGGGGCTCACTCCCTGGGTTTGCACAGAGGGCGGCCCAGCCACACGCCCCATCCCCACAGACATGCCACACAGGCCAGGAAACGCCACCAGCTGACCCACTCTTTCAGCAAACGTCACCCGGCTCCGTCCCCAAGCCAGGGTGGGGGCGCAGACAGCACTGCTGCCCTCTGGGGTGCAGGGACCAGGCGGTGAAGGACCCAGAGATGGGCACACAGGGGAGGAAGCGGCACAGGGAGGCGGCTCCACCACGGCCAGGGCCCCCTCCCTGCACCCATCGCAACGTGAGTCTGGCGAACGCCCGTGCATTTGACAAATGAAGTACTACAGTTACAATGTGAAAAACGGAAAAACGGAGTCAGTCATCCAAAGAAAGCCTGGTGTAGGCTCGGCCCCCCTCAGAGACGCCAGGCAGGTGCTGCTTATGTCACAGCTGGGCTGGGAGCCGGCGGGGGCGTCCGGAAAGGCCTCATTATAGACTGGCTCGGTTTAGACCCGCGCGGCAGCACCCATGAGCAACAAGCCCACGGGCGAACATGCGCAGCCATCCCCCAGCCACCGAAAGTGGCGAGGCTCGTGCCTTAGCGACAGACCAGGGAGCCCTCGCGCTCTGCCATGCTCCCTCTCGGCACACCATGACAGCCCAAGAAACCAGACCTCGGTCTCTATCTCCCTCTGCAAATACGGCCCGGGTGATACCAAGGCACCAGGGATGGAAGGACAGCAGGGAGCAGAGGGCAGCGGGGGCACTGCAGGGCGCCCTGGAGAGGCAGGCTGGGCGGAGCTGGCCTGGAACTGGAGTCGGGGCAGGGAGCGGGGTGCCAGGGAGGCCCGCGGGAAAGAGGAGAGAACAGTGATTCTTCCGGGGCTGCGGGCTGGAGGGGGACATCCTTGAGGGGCCAGAGACATTCAGGGCCAGGGGCCTGGGGTACCCCAGAGAGCCAGCAGCCTGTGCTGAGGCCGGGAAAGACCCCACAGCCATGTCGAGGACGCGACGTGGCGCCTGTGTGTAAAGAAGCGCATCTGGGTTTGGGTTTTTGATCAGTTTCAACCTTCAAACCTCCCTGCTGCTCCTTGGGGAGAGGAGGGCTGTGTTGGGGTGCCCGGCAGGAGACAGCAGGTGGGGGAGGGCAGGGCCGGGGCTGGGGGAGGGGCAGGTCACCTGCTGGGACAGCTTCAGGAGTGACAGCTGCAACCAGGGCGCAGGGGACCGTGCTCCTCCTTCCACCCACATCTGTGAGCTCCTCATCCCTAAAGAGCTTAGGTGCAAACTGACGCTTCCATGACCCAGAAGAAGCTCAGAGCTGACTTTTGGGGCTGGTGGGAGGCAAAGCAGAGGCCAGGCTGGCCAGTGAGGTTACTCGGTGGGGGGCAGGTGGCCGCAGCACTCAGACCTGGCTTCCTGGAGTGCCCGGGCCCTCCGCCAGGTGTGTCCGGGCAGAGAGGGCTGTCATCAGACACTGGCGAACCTGTGGGCCAGCGTGGCCGCGGCGGAGGGATGTTCAGGGACTTGGCAAAGACGAGCGTCTGGGAAGCCGAGTGGGGCAGGTGCTGCAGGGCTGAGCTCGGGCGGTCCCAGCGACGGGGGTGCCCTCATTCGTCCAGCAACTCCACTCGTAAATCCTTCCGTAATGCTCCCGCCACCCAAACGCCCTCCCAAGATGTCCCTACAAACACAGGCCAGTCTTGACATGATGTCCCTACACACAGGCCAAGAGCCCGGCAAGGAGCTCCAGCCTCACTCACATCTCTCAGAACGTCAGGCAGGGTCCAGTTCGTCAGCCAGGGGTCCCCCGTCCCTGCCCCTGTGCACCCCCACCCCGCGGCGTCAGCCCAGCCTCTGGGAGTCTGCAGCCCAAGGCCAGGGCCGGGCCAGGAAAAGAGCCCTACACGCCGGCCTTAGGTGGGCCTCGGGCTCCTCCCTGCTCTCAAAGCCGCTACGGAGCGCAGCGGGGATTGCACCTGTGCCGCCAGCCCGCCGGCCCCCAGCGCCTCGTCGGCGCAGACCCCTCTAGGAGGAGAAGATGGCACAGCTCGAAGTGGAGAGGCTCTCCACCCCCACACCGCGTGGCCCGCGTGGAACCACGGAGAAGACTGTCCAGTGCAGACTCCCACCGGACAGCCAGGGCCAGGGGATGGGAGGGACAGCCCGAGGCTTGCTGAGGGTCCTCACGGGGGACCTTCCTGGGTCACCACCAGCCACTGGCCCATGTGGCTCAGGGGGCGCCCCAGGGGAGGCAGGCCTCAGACAGACCCAGCTGGGAAGAGCCGGCTGGGCCAGCACCGCCTCGGCGCCCTGGCTTCCTCCGCGGCTGTGTCTGCAGCGGGGTGGAAGAGTTCACGGAGACCCAGGCAAGCGAGCCCGGTAAACGCAAGCGCCGGGTGCATCCCAGACGCTGCGGAGCAAAGGGAGCCAGCACAAACTCTGACACTCGCTTGGACTTCCAGAACCCGCCAGAGAACCTGCGGTAGCAGAGATGAGAACAGCAGTCACCTCTGGGGGCGCCAGCTGAGGGGGCAGTGGAGCCTTCTGGGCCCTGGAAGTGTGCCCCGGTTTGATCTTGGTGGGTTTCTAAGAACATAAAATCTCATCATGTTCCTCCCCCAAGATTCGGGCACTTTATCCACGTCCCACGCCAGCGAAATACATGCACGGCGGTTCTCGTCCTCAGCAGTTATGTTCTGTAACGTTGCTGCAAACAGTGAATCTGTGAATTCGGAACCGCGGCTCCCAGGGGAAAGGCAGAGCCAGGTTCCTGTGAGCCTCTGGTCACAACCGTTTCACCTGCCAATCAATACACGCTAGCCTCGCTTCCGTGCGTTTCTGTGTAAAGACGTTTCATCTAACGTGTACCGTCCTTCACCAACACTGAACTCCCGGCTGGCAGCCTGTCACTCGTGCCTGAACGAAGCGTGTCTAACACACGAATCTCCTGCACAGGACACAGCCCAGCCTGCGCTTAGGAACACGGGACAGCACCGCAGGACCATGCCTGGGGCCATTTTAAAAGTAAAATCACCAAAAAGCCCCAAAATGCAAAAAAAAATGAGGCACAAATAGAGACAGAAAAGGACACTTGTTTATGGCTCGTTCTAAGAGCAGCTGCCTATTCCCAGCCCATCCCTGCCTCCCCGGACCAGGGATGGGCAGACCGATGGCAGCCTCCCGCACAGCAGCCAGGCTGGCACTCAGGTGCTCTCCAGAGCTGGAATTGAGAAATGCAGGGGAAATTTGGGAAACGCTGAGACACTACCACGAGGGGTGTTGAGGCCACGGCCGCCAAAGCTGCCAGGATACAGAGCAACAGAGCTGAGGGAGAGGCAGGGACACTGGGGGGAGGGGCCAGAGCCAGAGCCTGCCGCTGCCTCCCCACTGCAGCCACCTGTCCGGTGGTGTCAGAGAAGATCAGAGATGATCAGCTGCCTGAGGTGCTGCCGCTGGATGGATGGGTGGGTGGGTGGGTGGATGATGGATGGGTGGATAGAGGGGTAGGTGGGTAGGTGGGTGGCTGGATGGATAGGTGGGCAGTGAATGGATGGGAGTGAGTGGATGGGTAGGCGGATGGGTAGGTGGGTGGGTGAAAGGATGCATGCTGGGTGGGTAGGTGGGTGGGTGGCTGGGTGCAGGTGGATAGAGGGGTAGGTAGGTGGGTGGGTGGGTGGATGGGTGCAGATGGATAGAGGGGTAGGTGGGTGGGTGGGTGCAGGTGGATAGAGGGGTAGATGGCTGGGTGGGTGCAGGTGGATAGAGGGGTGGATAGAGGGGT